>NW_028318001.1:8630498-8943569 GCF_062004578.1 Staurois parvus
CTAGAAAGAGCAAGGCATCATCAGTATAGAGAACCAATTTGTCTTCCATAGTTCCTCTTCTAAAGCTGACTATTGTATTTGATTGCCGTATAGTAGCTTCCAGCGGTTCTTTTGCCAGGGCAAATAGAAGGGGTGAAAGGAATCCGTTAACCAGCATGGTGGCTTGCAGGGCAGAATACAGTAATTGTAACCATCTAATAAAGCGGTGTCCCAAGCCAAAGCGCCCAACACCTCCCACAGATCAGGCCACTCAACACTATTGAACGCCTTTACCACGTCCAGTTATAGTATGGTCCTGTTACCCATATTATTGGAGAGGAGCTGTTGAATTTGGAAGAGCCTGCGGATATTAATGGCTGTGGATCTGGTGGGTATAAAGCCTGATTGGTCAGGATGAATTAAACGTTGCATAACCAACACTTTCGCAAGAATCTTAATGTCCGATTTAAGTAAAGAAATAGAATGGTAAGATTCAGGGTATAGACCATCTTTAGCAGGTTTTGGAATAACAACACCAGTCACACTCGGACTTAATTATGAATTAAGCTCCTCTAATAATTCCGGTAATAAGATGTCCCCAAAGGTGTCTAGGAAGTCTGACAAGCATGTGGTTCATAATGTACCTTACTACAGTATAAATCTATAAAAAGAGTGAAATGCTCCTATAATTTCTCTTGGGTCTTGTGTAAGCGCCCCGGAGGCAGTAGTAATAGAGGTGATATAACTAGGCTGAGATTGAGAGCTAGCAATAACTGCCAGCAGGCGGCCAGTGTTTTCCCCATCAGCAAAGTATTGATATTTGGTGTAGAATTACTTGTTCTCTGCCTTAGCGTACAGTTGTTTTATAAACCAGTTAAGCATATTTCCAGGAGCAAAGGATTTGGGGAGTGGATAAGTAAGCTGTCTCTGTTCTATGCACCTCATCTGCTAAAAAATCTCTCCTAGTCCCAGCTAGACTTCCTAAACAAAGCAATTTCTTTAATCAGCATCCCTCTCAAGTAGGCCTTCATGGCATCCCATACACTAAGTGGGGAAGCAGTACCTTTGTTTTACCAGAAAAATTCAGTGAGATAGCCCTGGACAGCATCACCCCGCGGGAGCACCTGTAATCAGCAGGGACTGACTCTTCAATAATTGCGAGTAGCAAGTGGGGAATTTGTAGTTTGAGAGTTAGAGGAGAATTATCAAATAGTCCCCTGGACCAATAGGAAATATCAGCAACATAGTGTATAGTAAGATCAGAGCCTAAGGCCAAATCCAGTTGGGAAAGAGACTGTTGTGTGCTGGAACAGCACAAATATTGAAGGGTTGTAGGATTATGCAGTCTCCTAATATCCCCGATGCCCTGTTCCGATAACTGGTGATATGATCCTTGCTAGGATATCATTCAGCATTAAAGTCCCTCTTCACCAGGAAGGGAACCCCAGGGTTATCAGCCTGTAGTGTTGCTATCACCCGGAGTACCTCACTGTTGTATGGGGGTGGCACATAAATACTGCACAGTAGACAAGTAAAATGGTCAATAGAACATAGTAAGAAAACATATTTCCCATTAGGGTCTATTGATTGTCGACAGGAAAACTGCACCTTAGAATACTGACTCCTCCAGCGTTGGAGCAAGACATGGAGTGGTTTTGCATAGGAAACATGTGAGGGTTTACTAGTTTGTTACAGTCTTTAGAGAGATTCTTTTCCTGTTGGCAAACAATGGAAGTATCTTAACCATAAAGTAAATCAATAATTGTCCTGCATTTTACAGAGTCTTTCAGCCCCCTCATGTTCCAGGAGGTAAATCTAGTTTCTGCGCCCATAGAGGGGGGAAGTGGGCAAAAGATATAGGCAGATTAAACCCAGAAGGGAGGTTGCCCACCCTTCCACACTGTTTAAGAGCCAAGGACAAACACCAGTGGTAAAGAGGGACAGCAGGCAAGTATATAAGATCATCTGTAGGGTTAGCATAAGCTACCGAGGAGGTTGGAATGAGTGGGTTGTGTGGGTGGTATAGACATTTTCTGAGCTGCTGGTTAGAGGTAAAAATACAACAATTAAAAAAGTGAAGGCCCAAAATAGAGGGCCATAACAAACTTCATATCCTGCAGGATCATCCGGGGGGGGGGGGGAGAAGCAAAGATTCCAAGGCCGCATGTGAGCAGTCCTGATGCTAAACACTTGAGAAACTATCAACATAGTGAGGTCTGTGTGCCATCTATGTAAATGGTGCTGCTTTTAGCAACAGTTGGAAACTACAGCTAGTCCAATGGCATATGTTCACAATGGAGAGCATGCTCTGGAAGGATGTTGCTCGTTGCCATCCAGCTGGTGACCTGTGGTTTTGGGGATATCAAAAAAGGGGGTTTCCCCATTCGCGACCACTCGAACCTTAGTGGGGTATAGCATTGCATATGGGACTTGAAGCGGCAGAAGCCTGTGTTTCACATATTCGGCCCGCAGCTTCTGGACTTTCACAGAAAAGTCCGCAAAAAAGGAAATTTTTGAGCCCATAAGCTCTACAAAGCCTGTGGTGTGGGCTAGAGCTAGGATGTTGTCCCAGTCTTTTAAAATTAAGCAGTTTCAAGATGAAAGGCTGAGGGTGATTTCCTGGAGGTAGGGGTTGGGCTGGAATACGATGCGCCCTCTCCACTGTAAAATGGCGTAAAATTCTTCTTGTCAAAGGTGTCCAATAACCATTGATCAATATATGCAGTGGGGTTGCGGCCCTCAATTTTTTCAGGGAGACCTAGGATCCAGATATTATTCCTTTGCAAGTTGTTCTCCATATCATCAAAATGGTTTGCATGGCGTTGAACAGTGACATTAGTAGAAGCAATGTCCCTCTTAGCTGGGCCTAGCTCATCCTCTAGAGAACTCACTCTGTCTTCCAGTGCCGAGGTGCGTTCCCGCACCTCCTGGACATCATGGCGGATGAGGGCCATTTCCTCCCTGAGGTGCTAAGAAGGGAGCATGTCGGTGCCATTTTGGCCAGTCCGGGACCCCGGCCTCTTCTCTATTTCGTGTGGTCATGGCTCTGGTCGTGGGATGACTCTGCAAGGTGGATGGGGAGGTGGAGAAGGCAAGTAGGAACCCAGTGCACCATTGTACGTGGCTGTGAGGAGTTTGTATAGCAGATAAAAAGAAGAAATATCAACGCACTAATGTATATTGTAACCAGTCCATAAGTCCCAATCAAGTTTGTATCTGGTAACCGCTTTAGATGGCTGCCTTCCCAGAGTGAGCCAACTCTGCATAATAAGGAAAGCGAGAGAGGCGCCTTCTAAGTGCAGTATAAAAGGTATTTTTAATAAGCCACAAATGGTAAAACTCACAATGTGGAAGTGATAAAATAGCCCATCAGTATAGCCGTGATCCTAGTCCTGCTGGAATCCATTTGGTTGGGTGCTCACTGCTGTAGATGGTGGAGGGGATCCCAAGCTGCTCTGGATGGTCAGGAATCTCAGGTGCCATCTTCTGACCGAAACCGCAAGTACCTGTAACCAGTGTGAACCGCAAGCCGGGCGGAAGTGACGTCACACAGGAAGGCCTATAGGCATGTAGAAGGTGCAGTTAGCTCTGAGCGCGTAGCCTTGTGTCAGCCGAACTCTTCCTGTGTGATGTAATTTCCTCCCAGCTTACAGTTCACGCTGGTTACAGGTACTTCCAGCTCCAGTTGGACGACAGTGCCTGGGACTAACCGTGGTTAGCACCCTACTGGACGGTTTCCTGCAGGACTAGGATCATGGCTATACTGATGGGCTAAGAACCAGCAAACACAAATGCTCCTGCGCTTGGGGATGGACTCGATGCAGGCTACAACCACATTAAGAATGTCCTGGAACATGCACACCTTGCTGCCCTCAAATGGACCAGGGGAATTCAAATATACTGAATGGGGAAAGAACAAAGAGAGGGCGCACAGGCCTAGTGCATTACCATAAAAAATGTTTAATAAAAAATAAAGTAGGTGTTGTACTCACAAACGACAATATAGTCAAGGCACATCATAAAAGAACAGCTGGGTCAACACCGCGCTGAGTAACAGTCCGCAATAGGGAGTTTAGACTCCCTATTGCGGACTGTTACTCAGCGCGGTGTTGACCCAGCTGTTCTTTTATGATGTGCCTTGATTATATTGTCGTTTGTGAGTACAACACCTACTTTATTTTTTATTAAACATTTTGTATTATACTGATGGGCTATTTTATTACTTCCACATTGTGAATTTTACCATTTGTGCTTATTAAATACCTTTCATACTGCACTTAGAAGGTGCCGCTCTCTCTTTCCTTTTAATGTATTGCAGATAACAAGCAGATTTTCGGCGGCAGCTAAGAGCTCAGCGTCTTCTCACATCAGCAGCTTGTCCACACCCCCCACTTAATTATAACTTAGCATTGAGACCATCTGAGCTTACCAGAGACCGCAACACAATATGTAGGATATGTTATACTCAAAGTAATTGCCACTCCCAAATTATAATTTTCATACCATAGTAAAAAAAAAATCAACCTAGGAGAATACAGAAGTAGAAAATGAGGGAAACAAAGAGCAGAGAGAAAGGGGGGGGGGGGGGGACAGGGGAGTGTCAAGACCCCCCCCTCCCCGCCTGGCCATCAACAAGTATCTCAGAGACTAATTCAGGATGGCGACATTTGCAGCTGGGAGGCTAGAAGGGACTGTTCTTTATAAAGGAAATATGGAGCCAAATCTTCCAATATTTCTCTCCTTGTTTCATCATCAAAGTGAGTTCTACCATCAATTGAATTTCCCAAATCCCGGCTAGCCAGTGTGATCTGTTGGGGGAGGGGGGTAGTTAGTACTCTTCGACAGTGCTGGAATACATGCTTTAGCACCTTTTGAGTAGATGTTTCAGCAATGAGATTTTATATATTTTTTTTAATAGACATGGGAGTGTCGTGCAGCAAGCAACTATCAGACTTCTCTTCAGGGACACACCCATAAAAACTTCATTGAAGGTTATACATTTTTGCTGCCTTTTTGCAAATGAGAAGTGTGAAAGCAGCCTAAAACGCAACTGACCATTTTCACTGGTTTGCACCAGGAAAAGATGTGCACCTGTTACATGCATGGGGGGCGGACGGAGATATTACTTGTGCTAAGCTGGCCCCCACTGTGTCTCTCCTTTCCCTGGACGTCCTAAGAAGTAACAATGGCTCGTTCCCATTGGACTATTGGAGGCAACAACAGCTCTGATTTTCTTGACAAGACTCTCTAAATTGAGAGCTCATTCTACTCCTGTTGCATTTGAATCCCTTTGTTCCTTACTCCCAGAGTTGGGTCATCTTTTGTTCCAAATGTTTAGACTGCTCATAAGTTCCTCGGTCACTCACCCTCCATATTTTATTAAAGAATGGGAGCATGAACTTAATGTGGAGTTTTTTCCCCCACCCCAACTTCCAAAAAAGTATAAGACTTACTCATATCCCCTCTGTATGATCTAGAGTGCAGGCGTCATGTTATACATTTTTGTCTAGGTGGTATAAAACTCCGGCACGCCTTACACAATTTTATCCTGTTACAGATGTGAGATGTTGGCGGGGCTGCAATGAAAGGGGTACTTCTCTGCATACATGGTCATGCCCCAAGATTCTGAAGTTTTGGGAGTCTTTATTTCCTTTTATTCAGAAGACCACACTCTGACCAGTTAGGCTTATGCCCTTCCATTGTCTCTTCCATGATACTCCCTCTTCCTTTAAAGCATATAAACACAGTGTGACACCGCGTTTACTCAAAGTTGCAGTGTATGATCCCACACTTTTGAAACAGGTGACCTGCCCGACCCTTGCTGGCTGGAGGAGGGAGGTGGATCAGATTATGGAGGCAGAACGCTGGGTCCATGCAGCAAATAATACCCTGAAGAAGTTTCATGATGTTTGGGTTGGGTGGATTTATTATTCCCATGCACTACCATGATCTTTGGGACAGGTAGGGTTCCTTTGATTTTGCATATGCCCTGCTGCAGCTTTGGGGACTGTATTCTACTTAGCGTACAAATAAGGTAATGCCATCAGGATTCTCATGTGCTTGGTACTGAGGTTTAGGTTGATGCACATTTGCCCACCTCATTACTGTGAATGCTTGTTGTTCACTTCTTGTCTGCTTTTATGATCTTTTAGTATGTTTTTGTTTTTTTTTTCTCTATATTTGGGTCTGTATGCCTCTACCATATTGCCATAATGTTGGCCTACAATTCTATTGTACTTTTGTGGGGGCCTCTTGGTTATTCTAGTGAGACCCCACTGCGATATATGGCTCAGTGCACCCCTGAAATGGTGCCTTTTGGAATTGTGTTTGTCATACTTTGAAACTTTTACGATGGCACACTGAGGTTATCAGATCACTTTATCTTTCTTTGAAAATTTTCAATAAAAAGATTATACAAAAAAAAATGCGACTGGTATGAAAAGTTCCATAGGATTTAAATGGATGTATTTTTCATGCATTTTCTTCTACTTTTTAAATTGATAAACTGATTAAAAAAGGATTAGTGTGAAAGGGTCCTAAAGCTTTTTAATTGATGTAACACAAACTCTAGCCTTGACCAGAGGGTGTGCAAAAATTTCTGAAGGCTCTGGTTGTAAAAGGGCTGATGATTGTGTTGTAGTAAGATGATACTCATAGGTTGTTTTGGGTCTTCATTTTATATATAGGTATGCATCTTTGTATTTTTATATATTCATATTTATTTGCTGCATGTGTACCTGTTCTAGATATGGAGGAATGCCACACTTCAGACATCGGACTCTGCGCTATCTGGATAAAGGAGTCAGGCACCGCTCTCATTTCCTGGATATGCACAGACGTGTGAATGTTAAGAACAGCCATATATTTTTTGCAGATGAATCGGAAATGAAATCCACACAAAGTAAAACGTTAAAAAAGGTATGGCCTTTTCAGATACAAGAAATGATGGCCTGACTTTTCTTTGTCATATCATTGGAGCAGTTCGGCTGTCCACATTAAATTACTCATTTTATGTACAGAAATGATCACTAAAATGGTAGATCTTAAATAGTGTTTTAAACATGGTGGGAAAGAATTCTCAATGATTGCTACAAAAGACATTTTGTCGTTTAATAATGTTGGAATAATTTCCATTATAGTCTACAACCAATATTGCTTCCTTGCTACCATAGCAGAGCTTTCCAAGTATTCTCTACACTGCAGTACACCCTCATAAATTTCATCTCCTGCTCATATGATTTTTCTCAGGAATTATTCAAATTCTCCCTTATTGGGATTGATTTTAGAAGGTACACTCTCCTTCTTGACTGTCTCACCTCCCTCGATTTGATTAAATTAGTGGAATAGACTGTTTTGGTGTTTAGAGAACAGAAGCAGGAAAGATTCTGCACTGAAGTTTGCCTTGTGCATATTTGCAACATACAAAACTGACCAAGAAAAAGGAAAGGAAAAGTTCCACTTTCGGTCTTATAACATCTGAAGAAAATACTACGAGATAGTATCAAAAAGTTTTGAGACTAGTTTTACAACACACCAACAGATGGCAGCACAAGTCTGCACGTACAGTCACAGGGCGCACCGACCTTCATAAGTCAGTGTGCCAAAATACATCATCCTATGTACTTTGAGAGCTGTGCAACTGATGCTATTCTATCATGGACAGCAAGCTAGAACACAGAGCATATGTGAAATTCTCTGTGAAACTGCGCAAATCTACCACAGAGATGTTTGACTGCTGCAATGAGTTGTTTGAGGGGTTTCAGTGACACGTGCGCTTCATATGAGGGATCAGGAAGACCTTCAACAAGCTCAGCCCCTTAAAATGCCCTCTTTCCGAAGATGAAGATCCAGCTCAAAGGTCGCCGTTTTGACAACATTGCGGAGATCCAGCAATTTGCCCAGGTTCACGCAGAATTTTACGTTTTCTTTGTTCTAACTTGCTGTTCACCTCGTACATGGTCATTTGTGCCTTTTTGATTTGAATTAAGTTATTTCTCTCTGCTATTCTTTTGTCAGGTGCAGACATTCCTGAGGAAGATGGAAGGACCTGCTGAGGGTGAAATAAATGAAGATTTGCCAGAGGTGGAGGATTCTCTCAGTAGTTCTGACTCTGAAGGACTGGACTCTTCAAATATCAAATCATCTGCTGATGTACACAAGGAATTTTACCTCCAAGAAGCTTCTGAGGAACATAGCCATCCTGATATCAATGACACCTCTGAATTACATGATGCTAAAATGCAGTCTGACTTACTAGAAGACACCAAGGAAGGCAAAGAGACAAATTGTAAATTGCCTTATAATGCCATCTGGTGTTCAGAAAATGAAAATTCAGCTCAGCAACAGTCGAGGAATAGTGCAGACTCAAAAAGACAGCTGATCTCGCTAGAAATTCCAAGCTATCTACAGGTTGAATCAGAGATGAGAAATGGTTGGTGAATTTTTCTTCTAACTTTTATTAAATCACTAGTACTTTTTCCAAAGCTGTTTTTTGGTTGATTTGGGTACCTTAGGCCTTCTGCTAATTTCTAAACAGTATTGAAGAGCTAGTAATTGAACCTCCTGGCAATGCTGTCTTTGTAGGCTTAACCTTTATTCTGGTCAAGCTATCAAAACAGAGTTTCTGTGGACATCTTCGCTGATATGTCAAGATTCTGAGTTCTCTCATTTTCTCTGGGGTTGAAAAATATAGGTGGGGGATTTAATGAACAATTTAGTCAAAGGTCAGTCCAATCTAGTAGCAAACAGGTAGCTATATTTTTAGTTGGGGTTCATCTGCCTCTGTTGAGAAGTAAAATAGTTAGGCCTAAGTTGTAATTTTTTAAGGTATTGGTCCAGCCCTGGATTAAGTGGATAGTTTGTTAAAAGCATCATTTGGGAACAAGCTAGCTAATGTTTCAGAGCTCTTTGTAGGTGTGGGCATACTCCAGTACACTTCTAAATGGAAACAAGGCCACCAATTCACGCATCACTTGTAACAGTTTTCTTGTATCGAAAATGTCACTAGCAACCGTATCAAACGCCAACGTTTCTAAGCCTTGTAAGTGCTTCCTGTCATACACAGACACTCATCAAATTGGTGGAAAATTTCTGCTGGCTGAATGCTTTCACTGGCAAATTTATGGATAAAGTCAAAGCCTGTTCCAGTGAGGTGATTAAGTACAGGGAAATCTCACATTCTTTCCTGTCTGTAAGTGACTTGTCCACCATTTTATGACCACCCTAAAGTAATGTGAAATGTGATTTGCTGTATTTTTCATCTGTTTTTATTGATTTTTTTTTTTTTTTGTTTCATCATCAAACCCCTAAACCAGAGGTGCTCAACCTGTAGCCTGCAGAGCCCTCAGATGTGGCCTGTGACCTCAGACCAGGGAAGCGCATGCCTGTGATTGGCAACCCACTGATCCCAATATGGGCTAGGCACTCTGCCATCCCAGGGCATCAGAGTGCAGTGCTTTCACACTAATTTACTGGTGCAGCACAGTGCATCTACAGCTTTCCTGCAGGTTAGCAGCTCTGAGCCATAGATGTTTATTATATTCTGCGGGTTTGGTGCGCTTTCAGAAAGTAACCCACATCTGCAAAATGTAAAAGAAGTCTGTGGCAAAGCACAGATTACCCAGAGGTGCTTTGTGCTGTACCTGCGGTGCAGGTAAACCACAGTACATTGGTGTGAAAGCAGCCTTATAGAGGGCTTAGGGTAAATCACTTAAGTGGCCCTTGCTGTTCAAATGGTTGAGCACCCCTGAGGTATACCATAAAAAGACATCTCAATACAAAACAAATACGATCCAAAAATAAAAAACAAAAAATGCCAAACTAAACTCATTACATATTTTAAATATTACACATCCTAATCTCTGATCCATACATGAATACATAATAAAGCTACAGATTCATATTGAACTCAAATAAGCTTGTGTGTAAATGCATTCTATGTCAGATTAGTTAGAATTTGTTTTTTTTTTTGTCTTTTTTTTAAAGCGATAGATATATATATATATATATATATATATATATATATATATATATATATATATATATATATATATATATATATATATATATATATTGAAATGTGTAAACTGCCTAACACATATAACCACCTGTATTTTATAGGCTTTCAGGTGACATCTACAGACAAAAGCAATAGAAAGAAAAAGAAAAAAAGTAAAAAGAAAATGTCTTTACTGCCACCAGAAATTGCTGGTGATCCACACCTTGCCAAATACTGGGCCCAGCGCTACAGACTCTTCTCTCGATTTGATGAAGGGATACAACTGGATGAAGGTAAAGTGTAACAGCAATACCACTACATAAACACATCTTCTGCCTCTTTGTGTGGGCAAAGCAATAGGTTAGGTGGCATCACTTATGTACCAAGTCCACATTTCAGCCAAATCCTCATATATTGTAAGAACTTGAAGCGACGGCTTAAGAAAATCATACAAGATGGGAATATTCCATGATTGTTCAGTAGAACTATAGGTAGCAGTAACTTAGAATTCAATTTGGAGGAATATGCAGCTTGTCCATGCTGGGTAAATATTTATTGTATTTATAGTACTTGGAATATTTGCAATAGAATTGGCAAGCAAATCAAATGTAAGCTGGTGAATGCACAAACAAAGCCAAATACTTCCCCTAAGCAAGTTAAAGAATACACTTTGTTAAAGTATAAAAAACTTGTTTGTATAGTCTTAACACTGTGCTTAATTACTGTATTTGCTAATGACAGGAAAAATTATCATCATGACAGCAAATTTTTCTGTATGGCGTGTGGTATATCCAGGGCAACCCCGTTTTGGTACTTATTAACTGCTTCACAACCACGCTATAGCCAAATGACGGATACAGCGTGGTTGTCCAGTTTTGGGAGGGCATCATATAATGTCCTCCCAGAACATGCCCTCCCGCGCGCCCCCAGCGGTGCGCACCTGGCACTGTCCATGATCGCTGTGTACTACAGACACAGCTGATCACATGAGGTAAAAGGCCAATCACAGTGGCCTTTTACCACGTGATCAGCTCTGTCCAATGACACTGCAGATCACCGAGAAAATACACTTTCCAAATGCTGCTGATAACCAGCAAGTGTCACAGAGGACATCCGCACTGATCATCAGGGCACTGATGATCAGTGCCACCAGTCAGTGCCGTTTAGATCCCATTATTTCTGTCTATCAGTGCTGCCTCATCAAAGCCCACCAGTGCCGCCTCATCAGCGCTGCCTATCAGTGCTGCCTATTAGTGCAGCCCCATCAACACACATCAGTGAAGGAGAAAAATTGCCTGTTTGCAAAATTTTATAATAGAAAAGAAGAAAAACTTTTTTTTTTCCAAACTTTTTGCTTTTTTTTTTTTTTGGTTTATAGTGCAAAAAATAAAACGTCCAGTGGTGATTAAATACCACCAAAAGAACTCTATTTGTGCAAAAAATAATTATGCAAATTTCATATGGGCACAGTGTTGTATGACCTCGCAATTGTCATTTCAAAGTGCGAGAGCACTGAAAGCTGAAAATTGGCCTGGGTACGAAGGGGGTAAAAGTGCCCAGTAGGCAAGTGGTTAAAGTCTTACTGTGCAATTTAAAATAATTAACATAAATAGAATTAGTTTATGATGGATAGCATTATGTTTAATAAAAATTAACTCCGGTACGATCTTTATTGCATACTTACAAAGGCGCAGCTTGGACCAATGTAAGTATGCATATTTCAAACTTGAGGGGCTGCTGGAGTATCTGACTATCACTGTAGTGGTTGGCGTGACTACAGAAATAGCGGCAAGCTTACCAATCCTATGCTGAGGGGATTCCCTGCTGCACACTGGCCATGAGGAGAGGTTGCTTGATCGCACTGCTGCCATTCACAGAATGTCTTGTATTTTTCAGTGAATGCATTCTCTGATTGGATGAAGTATAAAGGAGAGGAAGTAATAGTGCAATGACTTTCCAGACTCCGACTAAAGTATATCTATATCTAAATTCATATGTCCTTCAATGGACAAGAAAGAAAATGAAATGTTTGTAGTCTAACCACTAGCCACTAACCACTAGCCTACAGGGCACTTATACACCCTTCCTGCCAAGGCCAATTTTCAGCTTTCAGCGCTGTTGCACTTTGACAATTGCGCTGTCATGCAACACTGTACCCATATGAAATTTTTATAATTTTTTTGTGACAGCTTTATTTTGGTGGTATTTAATCACGTCTGGGTCTTAAACGCACCAAAAACCACTGAAAATTTTGAAAAACAAAAATGTTTTTCAGTTTTTGTTATAAAATTTTGTAAAGTGATTTTTCTCCTTCACTGATGTGCGCTAATGAGGCGGCCCTGATGGGCACTGATAGGCGGCTCTGATGAGGAGGCACTGATGGGCATTGACTGGCGGCACTGAAAGGCAGCTCAGATGGGCACAGATATGTGGCACTGATGGGCACTGGCTGGTGGCATGGATGAGCACTGAGAGCTGGCACTGATGGACACTGACAGGTGGCGCTGCTGGGGCTACATAGATCATCAGGACACACTGATCATCAGTGCTCTGATCTGTGTACATGTCCCCTCCTCCGAGGAATGCCGATTACCGGCTCTCCTCACGAGCTGTCAGCGTGACCGCTCGTGAGGAGAGAAATGCCGCTAACCAGCATTTCCCTGTTTACATGTGATCAGCTGTGATTGGACACAGCTGATCACATGACCGAGCCGACATCTTCGGCTCTTTCCGTGGATTGGTGATCCACTGTGTCCGAGGGACTCAGCGCACCGCCGATCGCCACGCTGCACACTCCGGGAGCCGCGCATGTGCAGAACGAGAGAACCACCTTGCGTCCGTCATATTACTATATGGTGGGTGGTGGTTAAAAATCTTTTCTTGGAGTCTATTGAGAGACACAGGTCCCACCCCTCTGTATTTCTGTTCCTTATGGTGGCGATGAGGTATACCAGGTGGAGGTATAGGTGTTGGCTTACAATTTTTCTGTTTGTCAATTTCTTGACAAATATTCTTTCTGTAGCTGACAGTGTATTCAACACTATCTGAATTTCTGTGTCCTTCATTTGACTCAAAGAAAAGGATTTAACAGGAAGTATAAAAATTCTATTTTCTGTGCCCGTAGTAAAATCCTTTTCTAGGAGTCAATTATAGGAAACAGGGCCCACTGCTTTCTGTTTACGATCAAGATCTCGGTACGGCTTTTTATACAAAACTGAGGCATGCTAGTAGTGAGAGGAGTTATCCTGGACCTGCCATCAGTGTTTTTTTTGCTTGATAGTGTCCAATCCTTCTGTAGGAGGCAGTACAACCCAAAGGTTAAAGACTTCCTGTGACCCAGTGGACACCAAGAAAAAAAATTTCTGACAAGTACAAATATCTTATTAATTTTCCAATTCATTTTAAAGCAGCAATGGCCCTAAAACCTAAAAGCTGTAATCCACTAAATATTTTTTGTGTAAGTTATTAAGCCACAGGGCATTGAGTATAATACAATTATTTTTCCTGTTGTATGCTTTGTAGAAGGCTGGTTTTCTGTGACCCCAGAGAAGATTGCAGAGCACATCGCACAGCGGGTTCGCCAGTGCATTAACAATGCTCTTGTAGTGGATGCGTTCTGTGGTGTTGGTGGAAATGCCATCCAGTTTGCTTTGGCCGGCATGAGAGGTAATCCTTAATCAGAGCTTAAAACATGTTATTTTAACATTGTTCAGTGCTTTTAATGCTGTTCTTCAACCTAAGATAAAAAAAAATCTAATGGACGATCCAGCCAGTCAAGTTCAGGTGTGTTCAGCAGCCAATATGAAAAATCAGGGGAATGTGTTTTCAATGAAAACAGCTGAAAGGGCTCAATTACATTAAGGTTTTTTTTTTTTTTATATGCATTTATTACCAGGTTCCTGAAATTTTTTTTGGGCAACTATAGCAACCAACAATGTTCTATTTTATTTTTTAGAATTGAAGCTAATTTTAGTCATTCCATTTAGCATAGTCATCAGATTCCTGCTGTCATTCTCCCTTGGTTCTTGTTGTCAGGTCTGTTGGAACCCAGGAGAATATAGCAGTACTCCTATCTCTAGCTGCCGCTGACCTTGAAAACTGAAATTAAATGCTAAACATTACAAAATCTAGCCAAAGCTGCCCTATAAACAACAGATGAAAACGGTTTATATAACATACAGGTACGAAAGGCCCTAGTTCAAGCATAGGGCGACAAAATGACATTTGTGTGTAAGGAGGCACGCAAAAATAGCTTCATCGGTCCCTATAAATATCCCTTGCTGTCATGATAATTTTAGTTTTTGTTGGCCAATGTGAAAATACAGAGAAATGACAGGACCAGGATGATACACGAAACACAGTACTGTGCAAAAGTCTTATGCAGGTGTGAAATTATGCTGTAAATGAAGATTCCTTTGGAAATAGAAGTCTTAGTTTATTTTTAACAAATTAACAAAATGGAAAGTAAATGAAAAGAAATGAAAATCCAATCTGTGCTTGGTGTGACCACACTTTGCCTTCAAAACAGCATCAATTCTAGGTACACTTGCACACAGTTTTTGAAGGAACTCATTAGGTAGGTTGTTCCAAACATTTTGGAGAATGAACCACAGATCGTCTGTAGATATAGGCCCCTTGTACATGGGTATCGTAATTATTGATGTTTGCTCAGGAGCTTGTGGCACCCGTGTGCAAGGGGCCAAAAACTGAATGAGTATATGCGCGTAAAGGTGTGTAAGTGTATAGATGAGTAAAATTCTTCTTTATTGCCAGTACTGTATTATTCTCACTCGTACTTACAACACCCGTGTGCACGGGGTCAAAACTAGTAAATGTGAGTAAATTACTGCACTCAAATGAAAAATGTTCTATTTTTGTTTTACTGCTCTGTGCTCAACGCTGTATTGCTGATCTTTACTCAGCTGTGTGCAATGACCCATTGACAATCATACATCTTATTTCAGATCAGTACTCGTCATTTTTTTTTACTCCTGTCTGCAACAGGCCTTAGGCTGCCTCAAATCCTTTTTGTCTCTCTATGTAATTCCAGACAAACTTGGTTCATAATGATATTGGCTGTATGTTTGGGATAGTTGTCCTTCTGCAGAATAAATTTGGGGCCAATCACATGCCAATTAACATGCTGTCATCACTTAGTATAGTTTATCACTGCCAAACCATATGATGACACTGTACTGCTTTGGTGACAGTATGTGTAAAATTGTAGGGAAAAAAAAAAAAAATTTATTTCTTCAGTTTCTAAAAAAATTGTGACAAAACTCGCCACATCTTTTACTAAATACCTCAGACTGTCTACCATTGTAGTGGTAATTGTACTGTCCTGGCAAGAAATGAGGCTGTCCGTACATCAGGATTGATTGATTTTCAAGTGTGTGTGTGTGTGTGTGTGTGTGTGTGTGTGTGTGCGTGTATATGTATGTATGTATGTGTAATATAAATATATATATAAAAATATAAATAAATGTGCATGCTGCTGATTCTGTGTAATTGAATCACTAATTGAAATGGGTATGTTCAAAGTAATAGCAGTGTGGAGTTCTATTAGTGAGGTCAGTCATTCTTTGAAACACAGGTAGCAATTATTGCCTTTATTTAAGGAAGGAGCAAATGTTGTACGTGCTGGTTACAGTGCATTTCTCTCTGAAATTCTGAGGAAAATGGGTCGTTCCAGACATTGTTCAGAAGAACAGCGTACCTTGATTAAAAAGTTGATTGTAGAGGGGAAAACATATAAAGAAGTGCAGAAAATGATAGGCTGCTCAGCTAAAATGATCGCAAATGCTTTAAAATGGCAACCAAAACTTGAAAGATGTGGAAGAAAGCGAAAAACTACCATTCAAATGGATAGAAGAATAGCCAAAATGGCAAGGACTCAGCCAACAATCAGCTCCAGGAAGATCAAAGAAAGTCTAAAGTTACCTGTGAGTACTGTTACAATTAGAAGACGCCTATGTGAAACCAAGCTATCTGCAAGAAGCCCCCGCAAAGTCCCACTGTTGAAAAAAAGATGTGCTGAAGAGGTTACAATTTGCCAAAGAGCACATTGACTGGCCTAAAGAGAAATGGCACAACATTTTGTGGACTGATGAAAGTAAGATTGTGTTTTTTGGGTCTAGTGGCCGGAGACAGTTTGTCAGACGACCCCCAAACACTGAATTCAAGCCACAGTACACTGTGAAGACAGTGAAGCATGGTTGCGCAATCATCCTGATATGGGGATGTTTCTCATACTACGGTGTTGGGCCTATTTATCGCATACCAGGGATCATGGATCAGTTTGAATACATCAGAATACTTGAAGAGGTCATGCTGCCTTATGCTGAAGAGAAAATGCCCTTGAAATGGGTGTTCCAACAAGACAACGACCCCAAACACACCAGTAAACGTGCAACATCTTGGTACCAGACCAACAAGATTGACGTTATGGAGTGGCCAGCCCAATCCCCGGATCTTAATCCAATAGAAAACTTGTGGGGTGACATCAAAAATGCAGTTTCTGAGGCAAAACCAAGAAATAGAGAAGAACTGTAGAATGTAGTCCAATCTTCCTGGGCTGGAATACCAGAAGTTGGTTGACTCCATGCACCGCAGATGTAGAGCAGTTCTCAGAAACTGTGGTTATACAATTAAATATTAAGTGATTCAAAGGAAAGCAAAATCTTCAAACATTTTTCAGTTTATATAGTGAATGTTTGAGTTTGTTAAAAAATATAGCAGTGTTTTGTATTCTTCTTTACAGTCTAATATTCACTTTTCTTCAATTTCTTTAGAGGAACAACACAAATTTGATATATTTTTCTTCATGTTTTGATTTGGAATAGAATATATAGTGTTCCCAATGCATTTGTGTGTATGGAAATAAAAGCTATTAGAAGGATTTTGAGCTTTTTTCAACACACTGCTATTATTTTGAACACAACTTTATATATCTATATCTATCTCCCCGGGGTGCTTCTTGGCGAACATCAGTCTTTGAGATGCTTATCTACACATTCTGATTCTCAATCTTCTGAAAAATTCCTCCGCCTGGCTGTCAATCTACAAATGTCCATCTGGCACCTACAATTCAAGGCACTACCATTTGGCCTGTCATCTTCCCCAGGGTTGTTCAGCAAGGTGATGGCAGAATCTCTAGAGCTGCTGAGGCTAAGGGGGATTTTGGTTGTGCCATGTTTAGACCACCTGCTCCCGTTCGCAGAAACATGAGCTCAGGTGCTGTCAAATCGTCCGGTAACTCAGACTCCTCTGAAAAATGTGGGATGGCTTTTGAACCTGGAGAAATCCAACTTTATCCCAACCCAGAGCATAAGATTTGTGGGATTTACAATAGACTCTGTTCAACAGATGATCTTTCTCCTGGAGGAAAGAGAGAATTCAGTCAGCTCTGAGTCTGATTCAGTCCAATCTGACCCTGTCAGTCTGGGTGGCTATGTCAGCTCTGGGGCTGCTTACCGCCTCCATTCCGGCAGTCCAGTGAGCCAGGTTTCATTCCCGTCTTGTCCAATGGGACATTCTTCAAAAATTGCGCATACCAGGATCCTTTGGACAGACCTATAAAGATTGCTTCAAATGTGAAAAGAGCACTTTGGTGATGGCGGGATCCGACCAACCTGTTGAGGGGTCTGCCATGGTCCTTTCCCCTGTCCAAACACTTGACGACGGATGCATGTGCGTGGGGGTGGGGAGCCCACATCAAAGGTCAGATGACACAGGGTTCTTATTCCAAAGCAGAGGCCAGAAAGTTCTCAAACTGTATGGAGTTAAAGGCCATCTTAACTGGGTATCTTCTTTTTTATCAGCAGTCATTAAGGGTGCAGCACATAAAGGTCCTCTCAGACAACAGAACAGCGGTGACTTATATTTCAAGATGGGGGGGGCACAGAGAGCAGGGGGCTGCTGGAGTTGGCACTAGAGATCCTGTCTTGGGCGGAACAGAATTTGGCCTCCCTCTCGGTCGTTCACTTAAAGGACTCGCAGAATCAGCTGGCGGACTTTCCAAGCAGGAGAAAGGTAACGGAGTCCGAGTAGCGCCTGAATCAGGACGTTATTTACTCACGGAAACTTGGGGAGTTCCTCAGGTTGACCTGTTTGCAAGTCACCTAATTGCAAAGTCACCAGTGTTCTTTTCCCTGCACAGGGAAGATCAGGCGGTGGGCTTGGACGTGTTGGCTCATCCATGGAATTACCTCTTTTCCTACGCGTTCCCTCCCTTTTCAGCTCATTCCTCTGGTGCTTCGAAAGTTCAAGCAAGAAGCGACAAATCTAATCCTAATCACGCCATACTAGCCAAAAACGGTTGTAGTTCTCGACGCTATGGAATCTATCCTCTAGACCCCCCTGGAGACTGCTGGACAGGAAGGATTTGCTAGTTCAGGGGACCGGTATTGCACCCGGAGGTGGAGTGGTTCAAATTAACAGCATGGTTCTTCAAGAAGATCTAAGAAGAAAGGAGCTGTCAGGCAAGCTTATGTCCACCCATTTTCTTGGTTGCAATCACTTCAGCCCTAAGGATAAGTGAGATCCAGGCACTGTCAATATCTGAACCCCTCTTTAGTTATTTTTTTGGACCAGGTGTTCCTTAGAACGGGGTAAGATTTGGAAGGTGCTAGTCAGACTAGCAAGGAATCTAGGCCTGGCAGACACCTTTTTGCCGTGGAAGATATGGAAGGGCTCCGAAGGACTATTTATGCCTGAGGACATCCCAGAACCACCAACGCAGGTCTCCGCCCAGGACAAGATGTATAGGGGGTTGATGAGACTGCAGGCCCATGCACCAAACTCTCAAAGATATTGTCTTAAGAGAGTAGAAGGATCCCGAGAGAGAGGTCTTAAAATTGAAAACCTGGAAGAGGCGATACTCATTTGGGGGAAGAAGAGGAAGAGAAATTCCTCAAAACTCCCAAGCTAGACTTGGTATGTAAAAAGTCTGACCTGTCCTTTTAAGGATTCAGGTAACCTCAGAGATCAAATGAACCGTAGGTCCGAGACGCTGTTGCGCAGAGCCTGGGATGCCAATGCCTCTACTATGGCCCTAGCATCCGCCTTCATCGCTAGGAATACTAATGCTTGGATGCATAGAGTATTTGACCATGTCTCACAGCATACCAAGAGAAAAAAGGGGAAGTCCAGTGAGAAGGTGGTGGATTCCCTGGAGGTAGTTGGTAAGGCAGTAGCCTACCTAGCGGATGCTGCAATGGAGATGGTCAGAACATCGGCTAAGACTGCTGCACTTCTCAACTCAAATGTGGGTTAAAACCTAGGAGGGTGATCAGACATCAATAGCTTGTCTCTGCGATTTTTGCCCTTTTTTTTTTTTTTTTTTTTTTTTTTTTTTTTTTTTTCTTCTGTTCGACTCAGAGCTGGACCTGGTGTTTATCGAGGTCTGCCGAAAAAGGGAAGAAGTTCCCTGTCAAGGTCAAAATGGATAATGGGAAGAAGTGGTTTAGGAGATTGGACACAATGATGTTACCAGCAGTAGTGTGACGTGTTTTATGTCTTCACCATCAATAGTAAAGCAATTGGTTAGCTGCTTCTGGACATTTTACTATGCACTTATATGCACCCTGTTGCTATGCAAATGTCTAATAAAAATTAATTAAAACAGACATTTTACAACTCAACCCACTTGTGGTTCTGCGTGTAAGTCTTGAAAAAATTACAGTGTATCTAAATAAAAAGTAATACATTGTAGCTTTCCAGTCCTATGTTTTGGGTATGTTTTCTTTGATCCTGCAAATAAGACACTTTCCCAATCCCATGTTATGAAAATAAGACGTGGGGAAGATGTTGTCTAGTTCTAACACACTTCCTGCCCTACAATAACCACCCTCACTCTTTGCACTGTATATATGGAGAAGTATTGTCTCCATAGAACAGGAAGTGTGTTAGGACTAGATAAACCCCCCCCCCCTTCCCATCATTATAGGAAGTGTACTGTAGTCCACAGAAGTGAACTGAGGAGAGCCAATTACAGTATTGTCTCCCTAGGACAGGAAGTGTGTTAGGACTAGATAACACCTCCCCCCTCTTCTCATCCTAATATGAAGTGTACTGTAGCCCACAGAAGTGAACTAAGCAGAACCAATTACAGTGGTTGGTATTTAAGTGCTGCACAAGCAGAGTGTACAGGAAGTTAGGACATTGGATATCTGGCCAGATCAATGGGTATCTTTCTGTTCTTTCAGTGGTATGACAGCCTCCTGCACATGAGTGTCTGGGCCATATGACATAAAATTCAGCATATACTCACATACAGAAATTGGTTTCTATGGTAGGCTGCACGTATGGCCTGTGGCAAATGCACTCAAATTTTACATCATGCAGCACCTGTGTGCATAGGAGGCTTTTTATAGAGATTGTTAAGAATAGCCAGATTATAACACTGGTAGCACAAATGCACGATTATTTTCAAACCTCCATACTATTTCAGCCTGTGCCTGTAAATGGCACATTGCACTTCTAAACATCTTCTGTAATACTAACAGGTGCATGTGCAGTTATCATGCTGTTTATATTATCACTATAACATTCTTTTGCTTTTTTTTTCTAGTCATTGCTATAGATATTGACCCTGTAAAATTGGATCTAGCTTACAACAACGCCAAGGTGTATGGAGTGGAAAATCAGATAGAGTTCATCCGTGCAGATTACATGTGTGTTGCTCCTGACTTGAAGGCAGATGCTGTTTTCCTCAGCCCACCATGGGGAGGTCCTGACTATGTCAGCGCTGATATTTTTGACATCAAGACCATGATGAATCTTGATGGATATCCTTTACAGAATGTCTTTATGTAATGTAAAATATCTCTGGTGTATTCTATATATAAATACATATACTTTCGTACTCCATGACCACTATATTAGATACCTCTATCTAGTACCTAGATAAGGCCTCCTTTTTTTTTTTTTTTTCTTTCAGAGCAACCAGTGTTTTTCTCTCCATGGATTCAGCAAGGTAGTTAAAATTTTGGGGTGCTACAAAACACATACATTAGGTCGCTCTGTCCAAGGCCGCATTGTAAAGACAAAAATATAAAAATTTAAAAATGTACAAACCTAAAAAAAAATACTGGAAGACATATAAAATTTGGATATATGGATTATTTTTGAAGTAAGATGAATTTTATAGTTGTAGCAGATTATTCAGTACAACTGCCAAACTTCTCTCCAGCAACATTTAAGTTCACACTTGACTGTTTTTACCAACGCTTGCCAAACGCCCCTATAGCCAATTTTAATTGGTGTTACCGCTCCGCAAACACCCTGCAACCGCGCCACAAATGCCGGCCGGGCGTTTGCGAAGTGGCACCATAGACTAGAATTGGAGGCTTCAACGCCTCCTGACTCGACCAGAGGCATCCGTTTTGACTCGACCAGAGGCATCCGTTTTGACGCGACGCTAACATCCCCCCTTAGAACAGCACCATGTGCTGCAATGTGCAGAATTGTCAGAGGTAAAAACGCTTCCCAAACGCCTCTCTGCCTCCTGCACACAACGCTAGTGTGAACGTAGCCTTAGTCTGAACTTCAGCTTTATGAGCTTGTTTTACATGTGATAGTTTCATCTTCACTACAGTACAATCCAGTAACAATTTTTGGTGCTTATTATTTGTGCCCGCTGTAATGTGTTTTTGCAATTCCATATGATAGACTAGCAAGAACTTGTATTTTAGACCCTGTAAACTGTTCTTACGTTCCTTAACACTCTGCTACCTTTGAAGTCTTCCAGCTTTCCCAGCAGATAACAAAAAACATTATCTATTTTGTGCCACGTAACACTGATGTTGAGCAGGTAAGCTCTGTTTACAATTCTGAAATATCTCACAAAAAATTGTGTATCCATTAATGCCTCCTCAGAATACAACTGGGGGTATTGTATGTTTATTGCATGTATATATTTGTTTTGTTTTTGTACGAATGTACAGTATATTTGGCTATGTGCAAGCATTCTCCATGAAGAATGAGGTTTATTTGGCACCATAGAATACAGCTGTGTGATAATGGTGAAGCTATAGTTTTATACTGTCATTCCTAAGGTCTCCCACGCTTTACTTAAAAAGATGAAAAACAAAAAAGTGTACACAGAAGTATTCTAAAATGTTGCTAAGCCACCTAACAAATGAGAAGTTTAAAGTGTATGTAAACCCCAAATTTTTTTTTTCATTACATTTGACATTATCAACTGTATACAGTTTTTTCATAAACAAATTGTTTTTCATTCTACTTCTTTGAAGGACACAGTAAGTCTTACACCTTTGGGTTATACTTACACCTACAGTATAGGTGCATTGGACACTGGCAAAAAACTGTAGGTCAAATCAAGGTATATATCCTCTTACTACTGGCAAGACTAACCTGTCTTTTACTAGCATTTGTTTCTTCAATCAAGACTACACTTCTGTAGGTTTCCCCTCTGATTTTCAGTAATCCACCTAACTTTTGGACTGTCCGGCATCCAGACACTCCTGGATTGGATGTTGCAGGGTGAAACTGGAAGTTACTTTTCCACACAGCGTTCTATGTAAGATGCTATCCAGACTGCATTATGGTTTAAGTAATTGTAGAGCATTTTTGAGGTCCTGAGCCATCAACATTGCAGATGTGCTTGTCTTGTCTCTAAAGACATACCTAGGAAATAAACTGGTCGAAACAAGCACCGGGTCTCTGGGTGTCTTCATTCCCTGTTTACCACTGACTTCGCTGCAGAAGGAGTTAATGCTGTGGGACAGAGGGTCCTAGAGTTGTCTGCTGGGTGAAATATTGTACACGATCATACATAGTCATTGTACATTGTGCATACAGTAGTTGCCATTTAAAGGAGCAGATCGTTCTTTGTGCAATTTATATGCACAGACTTGGTCACATTTTTGCTCATTCATAATACATTTCTCATGCGTTTTTAGATCCGTCCATCTGATAATTGCCATTTGTTGCCATTTTCATTGCTATTGCTATTTTCATGCTTATTGATTGCCACACTATAGTCAAAGTCTCTCACTTGGAGAAGCTAGTTACTAAATGTTTTGGGAATCTCTCCCCCTTTTTGGGAGTTACTTGCAGGATCCCACCCCCCTTTTTTTGCACAGAGGGGGAGTGACTGGGGACTCACTGCCATTTTGTCTTTTATTTATATGAATCTTTCTTATGCATTGTGTTTTCATCTATTGTTCTGAGGAAGGGAGTTCGACTCCCAAAACGCGTTAGCACTTTACCCGAGGACCTATGTTGTCCACGACTGGCATCCTTTGACTCCTTGTCTCTGTTTTTATGACTTTTGGCTTGTGAGTATGCATTTGTATTTTTCTAATACATTTTCATATTATCACAGTAATGCACGAGGATAGTGCACCCTGTTTTGTTCTTTTTTGCTAGTATTCATACAGTCATGGCCAAAAATATTGGCACCCCTGTCAGATAATGCACCACTTCGCCCCGAAAATTGTTGCAATTACAAATGTTCAGGCATGGTCATGTTCATTTCTTTTGTTTCTATTGGTATGACACAAAAAAAAGGAGAAACAAAAAGCCAAATCTGACACATTTCATGCAAACTCCCAAAAATGGACTGGACAAAATTATTGGCACCCACAATTAATATTTGGTAGCACACCCCTTGGAAAAAATAACTGAAATGAATTGCTTCCTGTAACCATCAATGAGTTTAGTACACCTCTCTACTGGAATTTGAACCTCTCTTCTTTCGCCAACTGCTCCAGGTCTCTCAGATTGGAAAGGTTCCTTTTCCCAACTGCTGTTTTGAGATCTCTCCACAGGTGCTGTATGGGATTGAGATCTGGACTCATTGCTGGCCAGTTCAGCACTCTCCAGCACTTTGGCTAAAACCATTTCTGGGTGCTTTTTGACATGTGCTTTGGGTCATTGGCCTGCTGTAAGGACCTGCTATAAGGCTGACCTCTGACGGAGACCCAACATTCTGACACTGGGCCCTACATTCCACCCCAGAATTCTTTGGTAGTCTTCAGATTTCATAATGCCATGCACATGGTCAAGACATCCAGTGCCTAAAGCAGCAAAGCAACCACAAAACATCAGTGAAACTCCACCATGTTTGACTGTGGGAACTGTATTCTTTTCTTTTAAAGGCCTCATTTCTTTTTCTGAAAACAGTAGAAAAAATGGGCTTTACCAAAAAGCTGTAATTTTTAGTTTTGTCTGCTCACAGCACATTCTCCCAAAAGGATTTTGGCTTCTTCATTTAGGCAAACTCCAGTCTGGCTTTTTTATGTTTCTGTGCCAGAAGTGGGGTCCTCCCAGGGTCTCTTGCTATAGTGGCCCTTTTCATTCAGATGGCAACGTATAGTGCGAGCTGACAGTTGTACCCTGTGCCTGAAGGTCAGCTTGAATTTGGAAGTTGATTGAGGTTCTTGGGCTGTAAACATCTTGACAAGACAGAAATGTTGAGTCAATTTTTCACCATTTTAACTGGTTGTCTGTGTCATTTGTTAATTGATACAGGTGAGTTTAATTACAAATTAAAGGAACATCTTACAGTTGGAATGCAATTATTTCTTACTATTTTGAGAAGATACCAAGTGTCATATCAATACAAACAAAATAAATTAAACATACGAATGCCTAAACATTTGTAATTGCAACAATTTTCTGGGCAAAGTGGTGCTTTATCTGACAAGAATGCAGAGGTGCCAGTATTTTTGACCATGACTGTATAGTGCCAAGGAAGCATCTTCATGCTTGCAGAGAGAGAGAACTAGAACTTATATCTTCAATCTGTTCCTAATGCCTGCCTACAGTGACTTTGATCACCTCTTGGCTATCCAACCCTCCAGCCACCAACTCTCATCTGCTACCAGCTGTTTGGGTTTTGTGAGTACAGTCTGAACGCACTGTGGCCACAACGTGTCTGATTCTAGATGTGAAGGGGACTGTCCAGCTGTTCTAATTTCCCACAGCTCACTTACTACTAATGGGTTGGGGGCTGCTTACAGTATGCCTACTGATGTGTTGTGCATATGTTAAGCCCAGAGTCATGTTGTTCTCTACTACTTTAGACTCTTACCTCTTTTGGCTTTGTTGGATTTGGCTAAGTCCTTTGCCTTTTTGGCTGAGGTTCATCCTGCAAAACTTTGACACAAATTACCTTTTTTTTTTTTTTTTTGCTGACTGTGATAAGAGGCTACAGATGTGTCCCGCGACCCCTCCAGCAGATGCTGTGTCTGATGTACATGTAGACTTTAGCAGCTTTTGATCTATATAGACTGATTCTGAGCTGCTGAGATCCTTGACTGATGAGCTTTCCTTTGAGACGTCAAAGTCTACTGCTATTTCTCCCTAATGTAGTGCACACCTCTGAAACTAGAAGATTAACCTGTTGCTTTTACCAGTGCTGTTTCAAGTCTTGGGCTGTGTAAGACTCCTAAAGGCAGAAAGACTATCGCTATGCAACCTGCTTTTCCAACTCTGGAGATTGGAAGCACCCCAATAAGTTTTTTCCTTCCCTTAAGTGCCTAGTGGTTTTGTCTGTCTGTTTTTGTGTGGATCCAGCCATGTTTTGCAGGATACATCTACTTTTAAACCTTTTGCTGCCAAACTATTGCATTAGTTAAAAATGTTTGGGTATATAATAAAGGGACTTTAAAAATACCTCTGGGGTTCACAAATAGATATGTAGCACCTATATATATGTATAAAATTACAAAATGTTATTTCATTATACATACAAAGGTTATAATTCAATACACATGAATAATCTTTCCTGAATGTGTTATGCGTCCTATGATGTAGGTATAAGCCTTTCATGGGTACTCCTGCTTCTTCAGGACCCAAAGAGGACACACAGTTGTACATATTATATAAAACAATATTTTGTAAGACAAAAAGAACTATAAATGAAACATATCAAATACAAATATATGCACAAGTACCTAATATGTATAATATAAGAAAAAACAGTCAGAGAAGAAAAGAAAATTTTTTTATAATTTTAATTTAATCAAGGAAAAATGAATTCTAAAAAATTCTCTTACCCCTATCAAGCAGACAGTGTCCCAAACACAAATTACATTAACTCCTTGTGCTTGCTGGCCCAAGGGCGATCACTCCAAGTATACATAAATCCCAGAAAAAAGAAACCTCCTAAAATATAACCCATAAATATAAGTCAATAAAATAATTATGATATAATGCATATAAGCTGTCAACACAGTAGGAAAACCCTTTAAAATATGGGCACACAGTTAATGATACCAACTGGTGATCACAGTGAGTTACAACCATATATAATGTTGTGAGGAAAGTCAAGCAAAAAGAGAAATGACAATCATGCGCCAGTAAGTGTATCAGTGCTTATAATAGAGTAGTGTTGGCTGAGACATCTGCTATGGAAAATGATTTCCAACCAGCATGTATAAATTCCACACAGAAATATCTAGGAAAACTCAAGAGTGAAAACTATAAATTGATGGTAGAATACAAGTTACTATCCCCACCAATATACATAAGCAAGCCTGCCAAAATTCAAAAGTATATACATGAGGGGTTATCTCGCCTCACCTTAAGTCAACATAAAAACATCTCCTCCTGACCACATGCACAGCACAAATGGGGAAAAAAAGTATAAAGAACTTGGGACTTGAGTATGTAAAGCTCCGATGGCTGCCCGCACACTGTAGCCACACTCCTAATCCCGATTAGGGATCTTTGGGTCCTGAAGAAGCAGGGGTATCTGCGAAAGGCGTTGACCTACATCATAGGATGTTTAAAACATTCAGGAAAGATTATTCATGTGTATTGATGTTTAACTTTTTTATGTAACTAATGAAATAAACATTTTATGCATTTATACACTGCTCAAAAGAATTAAAGGAATACTTTGAAAACGCATCAGATCTCAATGGGAAAAAATATGCTGGACATCTTTACTGATATGGACTGGGTAATGTGTTAGGAACGTAAGAATACCCATTGTTTGGTGGAAATTAAAATTATCAACCTACAGAGGACTGAATTCAAAGACACCCCAAAAATCAAAGTGAAAATGATGCAGCAGGGTAGTCCATTTTGCTGAAATTTCATTGCAGCAACTCAGAATGGTACGAAGTAATTTGTATGGCCCCCACGTGCTTGTATGCATGCCTAACAATGTCAGAGCATGCTCCTAATGAGACGACGGATGGTGTCCTGGAGTATTTCCTTCCAAATCTGGAACAGGGCATCACTGAGCTCCTGGACAGTCCGAGATGCAACCTGGGAGTGTCAGACCGAAACATGATATCCAAGAGGTTTTCTTTTGTATTTAGGTCAGGCGAGCATGGGGGGCCATTCAATAGTATCAATGCCTTCATCCTCCAGGAACTGCCCCATGAGGCCAGGCATTGTCGTGCACCAGGAGGACCCACTGCACCAGCGTAGGGTCTGACAATGGGTCCAAGGATTTCATTCCGATACCATATGGCAATCAGGGTGCCATTGTCTAACCTGTAGAGGTCTGTGCGTCCCTCCATGGATATGCCTCCCCAGGCCATCACTGACCCACTACCAAAACGGTCATGCTGAATGACGTTACAGGCAGCACAATGTTCTCCACAGCTTCTCTAGACCCTTTCATGTCTTTCACAGGGTGAACCTGCTCTCATCTGTGAAAAGCACAAGGGCGCCAGTGGCAGACCTGCCAATTCTGGTGTTCAGTGGCAAATGCCATTGGAGCTTTGGTGCTGATCATTGAGCACAGGGCCCACTAAAGGACGTCAGACACTCAGGCCAGCCTCATGAATTCTGTTTCTGATTGTTTGGTCAGAGACATTCGCACCAGTGGAGGTAATTTCGTAGGGCTCTGGCAGTGCTCATCCTGTTCCTCCTTGCACAAAGGAGAAGATACCGGTCTTGCTGATGGGTTAAGGACCTTCTACAGCCCTGTCTTGCTCTCCTAGAGTAACTGCCTGTCTCCTGGAATCTCCTCCATGCTCTTGGGACTGTGCTGGGAGACACAGCAAACCTTCTGGCAATGGCACGTATTGATGTGCCATACTGGAGGAGTTGGACTGCCTGTGCAACTTCTATAGGGTTCGGGTATCGCCTCATGCTACCAGTAGTGACACTAACCCTAGCCAAATGCAAAACTAGTGTAAAACAGGCAGAAAAGATGAGTAGGGAAAAAAATGTCAGTGGCCTCCACCTGTAAAACCATTCCTGTTTTGGGGATCGTCTCATTGTTGCCCATCTAGTGTACCTGTTAATTTCATTAACACCAAAGCAGCTGAAACTGTTTAACAACCCCCTCTGCTACTTAACTGATCAGATCAATATCCCAGGAGTTTAATTGACTTGATGCTATACTCTGATTTAAAAGTTTCTTTAATTTTTTTGAGCAGTGTATATACAGTGGGGATCGAAAGTTTGGGCACCCCAGCTAAAAATTTGTATTAATGTGCATAAGGAAGCCAAGGAAAGATGGAAAAATCTCCAAAAGGCATCAAATTACAGATTAGACATTCTTATAATATGTCAACAAAAGTTAGATTTTATTTCCATCATTTACACTTTCAAAATAACAGAAAACAAAAAAATGGCGTCTGCAAAAGTTTGGGCACCCTGCAGAGTTAATATCTTGTACTGCCCCCTTTGGCAAGTATCACAGCTTGTAAATGCTTTTTGTAGCCAGCCAAGAGTCTTTCAATTCTTGTTTGAGGTATCTTTGCCCATTCTTCCTTACAAAGGTCTTCCAGTTCTTTGAGATTTCTGGGCTGTCTGTCATGCACTGCTCTTTTAAGGTCTATCCATAGATTTTCAATTATGTTGAGGTCAGGAGATTGTGAAGGCCATGGCAAAACCTTCAGTTTACGCCTCTTGATGTAATCCCCCGTGGATTTTGAGGTGTGTTTAGGATCATTATCTATTTGTAGAAGCCATCCTCTCTTTAACTTCAGCTTTTTCACAGATGGCATCAAGTTACCATCCAAAATTTGCTGAAATTTTATTGAATCCATTTTTCCTTCTACTCGTGAGATGTTCCCTGTGCCACTGGCTGCAACACAACCCCAAAGCATGATTGATCCAACCCCATGCTTAACAGTTGGACAGAGGTTCTTTTCATTAAATTCTGTGCCCCTTCTTCTCCAAACGTACCTTTGCTCATTCCGGCCAAAAAGTTCCATTTTAACCTCATCGGTCCACAGAACTTGTTTCCAAAATGCATCAGGCTTGTCTATATGTTCATTTGCAAAGTTCAAACGATGATTTTTGTGGTGAGGACGTAGAAGAGGTTTTCTTCCATCTTTGCACGCAAGTTCCTTCAGGTGGCTCTTTGAGCTGCAGGCAGTTCCCAGTTGCTGTTGGACCTGTTAGCAATGTCAGCCCCTCAGTTGGACTGTTTTGGGATGTTTGAAGGTTTAAGACTGTGTCCCTCAGTGGATCAGAAACAATGTTATTTGTGCTCTGTAGAATCCTTTTCTTGGGGTTCATGGAGGGACATTGGTTTCATCCCTCTGTGTTTGATCATTCTCTCTGAACTGATTTGCTGCAAAACAGAGGTATGCTGGTAGTAGAAGGATTTTTTTTATCTTGGGCTGACCTGCAGTTCTTTTGTTTGTCAGTGTCCAATCATTTTGTAATTGGCAGTAGTTCGGCATCCTCTGCCACTGCTCTCCAGGCTCCTGAGAAAAAAAAAAAATTTTTCCTGAAAAAAATATGTGCATTTATTATTTTTTTTAAAAAGGTAAACTTATTTTAACTGTTTGCACAGGAACTGTGAATGTTTGTATGGTAAATATTGGCTATCATAGTCGGTGCCATCTACTGGCCATAATTCAGTACTTTCCTGAAATACCTCAATCAAAAAAACACCACATTATGGCCAGTAGTTGGAGTTGAAGATTATATGAGATAATTATACTATAAAAAATAAGGCAAACATTCATAGTGCCAGTGTGAATGGTTAAGACATCCGCACAGTGAAATTTGCTAATTGCAAGGCAGAGGCCATCAATTCGTACACTGCTAAAGTGTTACTACTCTAAAGCACAGCTCTAACCATAACCAGTATTTCCTATTTGTTTGCGCTTGCTTAATCACATTTTATCTTCTATTAGCATGTCTGTTAGCTCATGGATTCTTTATAGTGTTACAAATATAGAAAACATTTTGGATACTCCATCTACAGTATAGGGACACCTTTTTGTTACCTTCTTGATATGAGGAGAAGCTGCTTTTGCTGAGAAATTGTCTTAAATAGAAACTTTAAGAGATACAAGAAGCTGAGTGATATACAATTTCAATCCACTAGTGCACAACCATAGGGCCCCTTTCACACGGGCATTCTGTCTGTCAAAACAGCAGTTCATTTCTTTGGACAAACGGATAATAATTATGGCTTTGTCCCTCCTCACTTGGCAGATCGATAGCAGTGGGGCTCTTAGCTCTCGCTCCTGTCAGTCAACTCCATTGATGAGGGAGCTGGGGGCAGGGCTGAGTCCCATTGTCTGTGTCAATGGATGCAGCAGTGGTACTCGGGAGCGCGAGCCTACACGAGTGCCTCCATTGGAATTGGCTTCCTATTGGGGCAGCAACAAGAGAGGAGGAGCCGGGATCGCTGTTGGGGGACCCTAGAAGAGGTGGATTGGGGCTGCTCTGTGAAATTCTATTGCACAGAGCAGGTAAGTATGACATGTTTTGTTTATATTACAATATGTTTATTAAAAGGCATAAGGTAACTAGTAGAACATTTGAACATAGGTCATATTACAAGTAGTTGTTATCAAGAAAAAACATGATATTATTAGAAGAGTGACAAAGACAATGTAAACCATTGCCTGATGAACCAAGCAGAACATAGGAATATTCCCAGACAGATGGGTGTATACAAATCAAAGAGGGCAGTCCTTGTTAGAAACAGATTACATGAACCCAGTCCACAAAGGACCAGAAATAGCACAAACCCAATCGGTAGAAATAACATGAATAGCACAATAAACTTGTAGTATCAATGACACAATGGGGGCGTATGGAGGAAGGGAGGATAGGAAAGGGTGATGGGTTGGAGGTGTGAGAGCGCAAATAAAAAAAAAAAAACAAACATTTTTCTTGTGCCTGAGAATATGATCAGGGTCAGAGCCACAAGAGCCCTAAAGTCATTCTAAAACAGTCAATATCCAGCAGAAGAAGGGAAAGAGAAGAAAGACAAAAAGAGGGTCATTAAGGGACTGATATGTATCGGATCCGTGGATCCTATGTTTTATCAAATGTTTGGGTAGTGTTAAGGATACAGGTGAGTCTGTAATTGACCACAATCCAGTTAAGTTTACTCTTGACATAGTCAAGTGGGACCATTGACTGCTTCCCATACTTGGCAATAGTAATTCTTGTCGCCAAAAACATATATGTGATTAATTTTGTTGACCTCTTGGGAACTACAACAGGGAATTTTTGGAAAAGGGTGGTTTCAGGGGATCTGCAGATATTCACTCCCGTCACTGAGTAGATCAGATTAAACATCCGAATCCAAAACCTGGTCGCTACAAGTCATTGCCACCAGATATTGCACGTGGTTCCCACCTGGCCATAATGGTAGGCGATACCAACCGGTGCATTCCTGCAACCCATGTAGGGATTAAGTACCATCGTAATAGAGTTTTAGAATTTGCTTCTATTAGGGTTATATTAATAGTTTGGATAAAGCAAAAGCTATATCTTTCCACTCAGAAAAGTCAAAAGTAAGTTTCAGGTCTTGTTCTATTGAGTCATATAGGGAAGATTGGAGGTCGGATCACTGAGGGAAGCATACAGTGGGGAAAGTAAGTATTTGATCCCCTGCAGATTTTGTAAGTTTGCCCACTTACAAAGAAATGAAGGGTCAATAATTTTTTATCATAGGTGTATTTTAAATGATAGAGACAGAATATCAACCAAAAATCCAGAAAATACACATGGTACAAATGTTATAAATTGAGTTGCAGTTCAGTGAGTAAAATAAGTATTTGATCCCCAAGCAAAACATGACTTAGTACTTTGTGGAGAAATCTTTGTTGGCAAGCACAGAGGTAAGACATTTCTTATAGTTGGTTACCAGGTTTGCACACATCTCAGGAGGGATTTTGGTCCACTCTTCTTTATAGATCTAAATCCCTAAGGTTTCTTGGCTGTCGCTTGGCAACACAAAGTTTCAGCTCCCTCCATAAATTTCCTATAGGATTAAGGTCTAAAAACTGGCAAGGCCACTCCATGACCTTTTTAATGTGCTTTTTCTTGAGCAAATCCTTTCTTGCCTTGGCGGTATGTTTTGGGTCATTGTCATGCTGGAAGACCCATCTACGACCCATCTTCAGTGTTTTGGCTGAGGGAAGAAGGTTCTCATCCAAGATTTGACATTGCCGCATTAAGGAGCCAATGGACGGGGCCAAGTCGGCATTTACCTTAGCAGAGAAAGGGCCCCACCTCCGTGCTTGATTGTAGGGATGGTGTTCTTAGGGTCATAGTCAGCATTTTTCTTCCTCCAAACACGGAGAGTTGAGTAAATGCTAAAGAGCTCAATTTTGGTCTCATCTGACCACAGCACTTTCTCTCAATCTTTCTGTGAACCATTTTAGATGTTCATTGGCAAACTTCAGATGGGCCTGTATATGTGCCTTCTTGAGGAGGGGGACATTGCGGGCGCTGCAGGATTTCAATCCATGGCAGCGTATTGTGTTACTAATGGTTTGTTTGGTGACTGTGGTCCCAACTACCTTGTGATCGTTCACAAGCTCCTCCCATGTAGTCCCAGGCTGATCCCTCACTTTTTCCATGATTATCCTTACCCCATGAGGCAAAGTCTTGCATGGAGCTCCAGACCGAGGGTGATTGGTTATTTTGTATTTCCATTTGCAAATAATCGCTCCAACAGTTGTTTCTTTCTAACCAAGCTTCTTGCTGATGGTCTTGTAGCCCATTCCAGCCTTGTGCAGGTTTACAATCTTGTTCCTTGCGTCCTTTGACAGCTCTTTGGTCTTGCCCAGAATGATGGTGTGGTTTGAATGGGAGAAGGAGATTATGTGGACAGGTGTCTTTTATACACACAATGAGTTGTTGTTAGGAGCACCTTATTTAATTGATAAGACTAATCTCTGTACCGCATGAGCCAGTCTGTGGGGCCAGAATTATTGTTGGTTGGTAGGGGATCAAATACTTATTTTTCTCACTGAACTGCAACCCAATTTATAACGTATCGTGTTTTTCTGGATTTTTGGTTGATATTCTGTCTTTATCATTTACAATACACCTATGATAAAAATTGTAGACTCTTTATTTCTTTGTAAGTGTGCAAACTTGCAAAATCTACAGGAGATCAAAAAATTTTCCTGTTTTATTTTTCACATTAGATGAGTGGTGGTATGGACAATTAGGATATTTTGTTTCATCACTCCTTCAACCACGGAGGACCTCGGAAGATATGTACCCATTTGAAAAACTGTTGAATGTTAATACAGCTCCAAAACAAGCAACCTCCAGGATATATAAGATCTTGATTGATCTGGAGGGAGCTGATCCCCCTGGGTTCTTAGAGAAATGGGAAAAGGAGCTTGGAATAGAACTGAATGAACAACAAAGGAATAAAATATTTAAATTAACACATGGGGTGGCTCATGCACAGTAGAAATGAATTACAAATGCTTGACGAGATGGTATATTACACTGAGTGTGGCACATAAACAGCAAGTTGATGTTTCATCTTTATGTTGGAGAGGTTGTGGGAAAAAGGGTACAGTGGCGCACGTGGTGGGATTGCCCAAAAATACAGGATTATTTGGAAGGAAATAATTAACTGTATCCAGAAAATCAGCGGGATCACTATACAAATGGACCCATGGATATGTCATTGGCAAACAGTATAAAAACAGAGTATTACGGTATATCATTTAATCAGTGCGGCAAAGGGCTTGATCCCCAAGTTTTGGCAAGCTTTGGAGCCACCAAGAATAAATGATTGGTTAAGTAGAGTGGAAAATATTTTTAGGATGGAGCAACTGTGTCATATGGAGGAGGATAAAATGGAAGAATTCAGGAAAATGTGGAGTAGTTGGTTAGATTTTAAAACCTCTAAAATATTCTTAGAATTGGTATAGAGCTCAGGGGGGAAGAGTCCAAAGAGAGCCTGATGGAGAGCTTGAAAGCGTTAGAGGGAAGGAGATATAGAAATCGATGGACAAGTCTATAAGGCATAAGAATTGAGTTAACAAGGGAATTTTGGTAAGGGGGACAGTGGGAGGAAAGGAGGGTGGGGGATAAGATATTGTAAAAGATTTTATGAACCTGTGAATGCGATCTATTTTGGGTTGTTATATTCTTGTACTGGAAAAATTTAATAAAGTTAAAAAAATATATATATATTTCCCCACTGTATATCACAGATATTTGTCCCTTCAAAAGGCCCTTGAATTGAAAAGACCTGTTTATTTAAAAAAAAAAAAAAATCCTTTACAATCACTTTAATAGAATGTATTATATTGTTGTTGAGTTCCTATTGGTAGAAAGTACTTCTATCAATAATTGATAACTGTGAAAAAAATTGTTTGCTTAGGAAAGGTTATTGCTTCTGTCAGGTTTTGCTTGCTGTCCCCATTAGGGAGATTTCTTTGCTCTTCCTAAATAAGGAAGTACCTGAAAATTCCACCTCAGACAGAGGTTGTAGAAACAAATGTTCCCATAATATTTTGGATTTCCTCTGTGGCCCCCCACAAAAGAGTGATACTAGGTCCTCCAAAAATGATACGAACAGCCAATTCTGGCTCTTCTGTTCTCTGTCCAAAACAAAACAAAACAAAAAAATGTTTTGACTGGAGTCTTACTTGGTTTTTTTTTCCTCATCAAGTATGAGATTCCACCTTTTTATATGTTTTCAGACAAAACAAAATGCAAGACAACCACTTTGCAATGTACTGTATATGGTGTTAATGTGAACCTGTCAGGTAATTGTACTAACAATCGTGTGCTTGCAAGTATGCTTTTTTTTTTAAATAGAACTCCGCTAAATGATTTCCTAGTTTTGGATCCACTAAAGAAGGATTTATAATGTCTCCAGGGTTTTAATGCTGTGTTCCTGTTGGGGAGATTTTCTCACTGTTTAATGGTTGTTTCAGCGAGAACCGAGAGTGACAAGAAATCTAAATCTACAAAATATATAGTTCAGTAGCTTTGATATCTCATTTTGTATTCACTGTACATACTAGGCTGTGCAGTTACTTTGTAGAGGCATTATGTACACTTTTTCATAATCAAAATGCAGAAGGTCAAAGAGTAAAGGGTTGTCCCAGTTTTGTATTTCCTGTTTTCTGGTGACCTGTAAAGCTGACAGAACATGTCGTCAGTGACTTGTATTGTGAAAGCTGAGGTACGTGGAAAAAAAGTTCACAATGTGGTCTGTAATATGTAAAACTGAAGTTTCCTCTTATCACAGCTATTTAATGCTTTTTTACACTACTTAATATGCTTACATAAAATGTTGGGAATCATTGAATATAGTATTGAAGCTGATGTTTATCCAGCTTATATTTTATTTTCCCTGGTTCTACCTTCCCCCATCAACATTTTAATTAAAAATTGATTGAAACCTGTCTATTTTTAATTATGCCTTATTTTAGACACTGCAACATCATCACTGGGTCTCTGTGCAATGCAGGCAGATTATGTCTAGTGGGAGGGGCCAACAGGGTGCTGTACATGGCTTCCTGAAAACTTTGCATTAAACACATGTCACCTAGAACAGCTGATGTATTCAGTGTGAATCTAGGATAAATGTGGAGAGTTGTTTTTTTCCATTATTTATTGAATCTATTAGTACTTTTCCCCTTCATGGAGGTGCTAGATCTGGTCATTGCAACTCTGCAGCAACAGATCACTTCTGAAAGTGATCTACTGCTGGCTGCAATCAATCAGCTTTAGATCACTAGAACATTGATCTACTGCTGCAGAGAAAGGCTGGACAGAGCTGCTTTAGCTCTGCCCAATCCTTCAATCTAATCGTAAGTGCTGAGAAGAAATTTCACTTTAAATGTAAACACATTCTAAAACCAGTGTTCCACGCTGTTCTACCTGTAATCCAGTGGCATTCTTGGTAGCAGAGGTAGGAGCTGATCAGTTCATTTACTAGCCTTAGGTCTGGACTGGTGGTACCAGCATGAAAGCTTTCCAGAGTCTGTCACTGAGCATGTGCAGCCTGCTGTGCTCCAGACCTGATAAGAGGTCATGGCGCACAGAGGAGTACATGCATATTGCTGGTGGTTTCGCTTGTTATGCACCAAAAAATCCCCTTGTTACAGAACTATATACACTGCTCAGAAAAAAGTAAAGGAACACTTTGAAAACACATCAGCTCTGAATGGGGAAAAATATGCTGGATATCTATACTGATATGGACTGAGTAATGTGTTTGGAATGTAAGGATGCCCCATCGTTTGTAGGTCAATTTTCATTTCAATCAAAGGACTGAATTCAAAGACCCCCCCCCCCTGAAAATCGAAGTGAAAAATGATGCAGCAGGCTAGTCCATTTTGCTGAAATTTCATTGCAGCAACTCAAAATGGTACTTTAGTTTGTATGGCCCCCATGTGCTTGTATGCATGCCTGACGACATCTGGTGCATGCTCCTAATGAGACGACGGATGGTGTCCTGTGGTATTTCCTCACAGATCTGGACCAGGGCATCACTGAGCTCCTGGACAGTCTTAAGTGCAACCTTGTGGTGTTGGATGGAAACATGATATCCCAGAGGTGTTCTATTGCAGTTAGGTCAGGCAAGCATGGGGGCCATTCAGTGGTATCAATTCTTTCATCCTCCAGGAACTGCCTGCATACTCTCGCCACATGAGGCACTCTACACCAGGAGGCACCCAGGACCCATTGCACCAGGGTAGGGTCTGACAATGGGTCTAAGGATTTCATCTAGATACCGAATGGCAGTCAGGGTGCCATTGTCTAGCCTGTAGAGGTCTGTGTGTCTCTCCATGGATATGTCTCCCCAGACCATCCCTGACCCACCACCAACACGGTCATGCTGAATGATGTTGCAGGAAGCATAATGTTCTCCACGACTTCTCCAGACCTGTTACGTCTGTCACATGTGCTCAGGGTGAACCTGCTCTCATCTGTGAAAAGTACGGGGCGTCAGTGGTGGACCTGCCAATTCTGGTGTTCAATGGCAAATGCCAATTAAGCTCTATGGTGCCGGGCAGTGAGCACAGGGCCCACTAGAGGATGTCGAGCCCTCAGGCCAGCCTCATGAAGTCTGTTTCTGATTGTTTGGTCAGACATTCACACCAGTGGCTGACTGGAGGTCATTGTGTAGGGCTCTGGCAATGCTCATCTGCTCCTTTGAGCAAGGAGGAACAGGATATCGGTCCTGCTGATGGTTTAAGGACCTTCTATGTCCCTGTCCAGCTCTTCTAGAGTAACCGCCTGTCTCCTGGAATCTCCTCCATGCTCTTAACTGTGCTGGGAGAGACTGCAAACCTTCTGGCAATGGCACGTATTGATGTGCCATCCAGGAGAAGTTGTACTGCCTGTGCAATCTCTGTAGGGTCCAGGTATTGCCTCATGCTACCAGTAGTGACACTGACCCTAGCCAAATGCTAAACTAGTGAAAAACGGTCAGAAAAGATGAGTAGGGAAAAAAATGTCAGTGGCCTGTAAAGCCATTGCTGTTTTGGGGGTTGTCTTATTGTTGCCCATCTAGTGCACCTGTTGTTAATTTCATTAACAGCAAAGCAGCTGAAACTGATTAACAACCCCCTCTGCTACTTAGATCAATATCCCAGGAGTTTAATTAACTTGATGCTATACTCTGCTTAAAAAGTGCTCCTTTAATTTTTTTGAGCACTGTAGTATTTGAGGTTAAATGAAGAGTAAGAAGTTCTGAAATATGTACATTCCTGGAAAAATGCTGCTTTATTCTCCCTCCAGTGCTGCTCAAATGATTCTGCTGTAAGAAAGGGTCAGTCAATCTAAATTTTTATCCTCACTTTTTAATGCCATTATAAACCTTCCTAGCTGCACCTTGTGTTTTTCACCTGCATAAGATGTGCCTATATCATGTAGTTTAATGGTGTCATTTGTTGCCCTGTATGCATATCCCATAATAAAGCAAATGTTCACATTCCGGTGCCAAAAGTTTATGTTCAAACATGAGACGTGGTACTGCACGGTTTAACCCCTTGACGCTGACATCACACAAATATGCAGCCTCACAGAACTGGGCTTTTTTCCGTGGGGCCACATATTTGCATAATTTGCACAGCGCATTCCCAGCACAAAGACTGGGGTGTCGCTGAGAGCCCCGGGTCCCATTCTAACGATGGGGACTCGGGACTCCTGATTTACGGTCACATGATTGCTGTGATAGCCACTGATTGGCTATCACAGTGATCAGTGACTGTTTAGCCCGCCCCCCTTGTTTTTTTTTTTTTTTCTCTATGAATGGAGGAGAGAGATACATTGTATCTCTAACTCCTGGCATAGAGGGAAAAAAAAAAGTTTTTGTTAAAAAAATAAATATTAAAAAATGAATAAAATATCAATATCAAGGTTTGATCTACTTCAGTGCCAGGGTAAATGTTTGGGTCAGCGTCAAAGGTCAGGATTTTTTTTTTTTCTAAAATTGATATCGGTGTTAGTGTGTTTTAGGTAAAAAAACAAAATGTGCACTATTGTTTCTGGGTTGTACTACGGGTACAAACCACAATTAACATACACATATATGGTAGTGCTACGATCGTCAAGAGCAGTAAAATTTATTTTGGGTTGTTCTTTGGTAGTAGGTTATGGTAGTAACAAACCTACCGCTAAATAAAAAATATATATTTTGATTTTTACTATTTTGAGCCAGTTTTCCTTCGATAATAAAAAAAAAAATCAGGAGATATACATTACCATTTACCACCAAATGAAAGCCCAATTTATATAATAAATAATTCACCTGGATGTACAAAGTAGTTGTGATGATATGTACGGTTTTACTAATACCTCAACGTTGCAAAATTGTGCATAGGCATTAAGATTTGTTTTACTTTTAGGCGTGAAGGGGTTAATGGATAAGTTCACCTTTTAAGAAAAATAATAAATGCACATATTTTTGAAGGGAAAAAAGTGCATTTATTTGCTCCCACAAGAGCCTGGAAAGCATTGCATTGGTGATCAGGGGTGCAATCTCAGGCTTTTGCAGATAACCCCTGCCGCTTTCAGCCCATGCTTTCATATAAGCTAACTGTTTCCAAGCTGCAGGGCTTGTGAATGAACTACGAGAGTGCTCACCAGCACCCTCACGGTCCATTCAGTACTTCAAGCCGTCAGCTGCAAAGGCTGACAGCAGTTGTAGCATGTTCATTCACAGAATTCTGTGAATGAATGATGCGGCCGTTTGGGCAGAGCCTCGCATGTCCGTGCTCTTTTTGAATCCTCTGCCCACTGTTTTTGATTCTTTACCCGCTGTCACAATGTGAGCGGCATTAGGAGGAGAGGCTGCAGGAGCTAGAACATGTTTTATGTTCCACCCTAAATACAGGTGTAACATGTTCCAAAAGTGACCCACGTTAAATGTTTAGTGGCCCCCTCCTTAGGCGAACAAGGTCTGAAGAATAGCGAGGGTGCAGGCTGGGGAAGTGTTTGTCCAGACTCAAAGCACGCCGTAGAAATAGTAGAAGAGAGAGCCCGACTGCCACACACCTCGCCTGGCCCAAGTGGTTAGCAGGTAAAAGCAGCTTCAGCTCAATTTATCCAAGCCATGTTTTGCCCTGCCCTAGGGCTTAACCATGGAGGACATGTTGGGGGCATGTCTTAGATGAATCGAGCTGAGGCTGCTTTTACCTGCTAACTACTTGGACCAGGCAAGGTGTGCAGTGGTTGGGCTATCTCTTCTTATTTCTACATGTTACAAAAGTGAAATTATCCTTTAATGCATGACTTCTGTCTGTAGTATAAGAACTGACATTTCCTGTGAAGAAACGCCACATCTAATCCCTGGGTTTCTCCGCCTAGTACTTTTAAGGTGAGCACTAATTACTTAGATCCCACCCAAAAACAAGCAAGCAGAGCAATTAACAGGGTCACTATGCAGTATTTCTTCACATTCGCACTCCCACGTTTGTATATTAGCATAGAGGAAATGGTAAAGAATAGATTGTGACCCAGGAAAAAAATTGCTTGTCCATTTAGTAAACAGGGACAAGCTAGGTGGATTAATGCATGGCCAATCAGCCATTGTACTCAAAGCTGCCACTGCAGCTTGTGGGAATATCATTACAAGGTAAGTCAAACAAACGATAGAGTGAATCTAACTACACTAATACCTACTTAAAGGTGTTTTGCACTCTCAAATCTTTGTTGTTTTAAGAGAAATAATGGGACCATGTGCCTAGGCTTTTGTGCATGTGGTCAGTAATGGAGGGAGTCTGGAGCAGTATTTTCTACAGGAATGGCACATACAGTATATCAGCCTTTATTTTCCTCTCTCATCTCTATTTATCATCCCAGAAGAACTGTCAACAATGTTTATATCAATATTTGAGTGCAAGTTCAAAAACTTTTTTTTTTTTTAATCCAAAAAAAAAAAAATCCACCTCAAGCCCCCATTCACATTGATGCAACTTTGAACAAGCTCAATAGTTCCACCAAGGTGCTCATGCAGTAAGACTTCCCTTGATAAGCACCCAGCAGTAGCTCAAAGCATTGAAAAACAGAAAGGGGCCCTAGACCAAAACCAGATGAGAGTCCAAGATGAGTTTAAATGTTGGTCAAAAATCATATAACAACAGCCAACACATTTCAGGGGCAACACCTTTCCCCCTTCATCAGGACTATAGGGATAAACATAAATAGATTAATAACGTAAAAAAAGGATATGCATATATACCACAAATCCTAGAAAATCACATAAAGCACAGACCAAGAGACCAAACTGTTGAAATATAACTAAATGGCTACTGAAATAAATGAAAAAAACCATTAAGAGCCAAACTGCTGAAAGAAGACTGACTACTGAAAAAATGTTAAAGAACACTTAGAAGCAAAATTGCTGAAATTAGAGCAATTGCCTACTAAAATAAGTTATTGCAAAGCACTAAGAAACCAAATGTTTGAATAAAACGAGTTAGCTACTGACATGCATATAAAAAAAACACTAAGAAATTAAGTTACTGATCTAAGACAAATTAGCTACTCTTGTGCTAAAGTGCTAAAAAACATTAGGACACCAATCTGATGAAATAAGTCTAATTGGCAGCTCCGTTTAAATTAACATCTAGAGGAGAACAGCAGCTGCAGACATAAGCTTAACAAGAATGGTATACCTACTCAACTGTCACTGGCCTTCGGGTCAACTGGCATAAATCAGTACTGTTTCCTACTGATGATGGCTCCTTGGTACATGCCCCTAGAGATCTACCACTACAGTGGGTTGATAAATTTTGGTATCTTGAGATGATTGTTCCTCGTAAAAGCCTCCGATTATATGTCTCTAAATTTATCACCTGTTATGCATGAGGCTAGGGCAAGGCTGAAGGCATTGAACAAACTGCCATTGTCTCTCTTAGGGCCCATCAATTTAATTAAAATGAAACTACTCCCTAAATTTACATACCTCTTTCTGCACTCCCCGCACTGGATCCCTAAATCTTTTTTCATCCATTTTTAAATAGATTGTTTTCTTCTTTTCTTTGGGGCACCCAGACTCCATGTTACAAATTAGTTACTTTAATGCAGCCTTTTCTCCATGGGGGGCTGGCTCTGCTGTACTGCCATAAATACTTTCTAGCACTGCAGTTAGTGACCGCTCATTGGTGGCTTCAGCCAGAGGTAAACAATTATGGCATGATGCTGGAGGTGACCATTCTGGGTTCTCTAGAGGCCTTACAATTTTTAATTTTTTGTGGCCTTAAGGCCTGCACCTCCTTACCCCTTCCATGATAACAGTTAAGGCCTGGAACTAGGGGCTTTAAGTAGAACCCCAGGATACCCTAGGACTGTCCCCCCATACACCTCTTTGGCAAACCATAAAAATTATGCAGGTATAGGTTATTCCAGACACACAGATTTGGACCAAATATAATATCAGGTCTGTCATCCATATTATGGACAATGGGGAGATAATATCCTTCTTTTTTTTTTTTTTTTTATTATGATCCATTGGAAAATAAGAAAAGGGTGCACAAGCCTTGCGCATTACCTTAATAAAAAACGTTTTAATCATAAAAAATAGTAGATATTTACTCACAAACGACAAATGTAGATGGACATTTACATTTGTCGTTTGTCTGTATACATCTACTATTTTTTATGATTAAAGTTTTTATTGACGTAATGCTCAGTTCTTGTGCGCCCTTTTCTTATCTTCTTTTCTAGTGTCATATTAGGCTACCCCAGCCCCAGGGGCTGCACAGTATTGCTGTATTGGTTAGAATGCGAAGGTCTCTGAAGATTTTTCCACATGCCATATCTGGTCCTTTGAGCGCAGATTTTTCATTTTTCTGGTGTCATTACGATCCATGTATAATATTCCATCATCCTACTTATTTAGACATATGCAGCTGGCTCACGCCTTCGACAGCCAATTCTCTCCTTCTCTAGTACAACTAAAGTGTTCCGATTTGGAGGCTGTACTCCACTCCTGATTCTCTTGCCAAATCAAATTCAATGCTTTATTCTCACCTTGTTATGGCAGCGCTTCCGGATTTGACTACTCTTAGACAAAAGTGCCTTCTGGATATTCCAGTCATGGATGATAACTTGACATACATGTGGAATTTTCCTTTTTAAACAGCTGATTTTGCTCAGGAATCGGCTTATACAGTTTAAGATCCTTCATGGTGCCTACTTTACACCCCACAAGGTGCACCTACTTAATCCCTCTATTCCTCCAACATGCTGTCCCTGTGGTGGGGTCGAAAGCGACTTCTCCCACATTTTCTGGACATGCCCAGTCATTCAAGTATATTGGGAATCCATAGTAGGCTTCATTAGGAAAATTGCACAAATCCCCTTCTCCCCATCCCCACGAATTTGTCTGTTGGGCCTTATTGAAGACTTTTTGAACACTAATGTTGATAAGACACTGGTTGGATTGCTACTCTTTTATGCCAGGAAGACACGCTTCACTGGAAAAAAACCCTTGGCTCCCACAATTGGGTTTTGGAAACTAGTGAACACCCAACTACCACTATACAAGACCACTTATGCAAACGGGGGTTGCCTCCGGAAGTTTGACAAGATTTGGACTTGGTGGCTAGAGGATGCTACAACGGCTTAACCTACACAACTTTCTAGGACTGGTCCAGGTGATGGGGAAATGGTTACTTATTCATTTCATGTTGGTATCCTGTTCCTTGTGGGGGGGCTTGATGTTGGATTTTTGAATTACAATTTCCATGCTTCAACACAAGTCAACACACTTATACACATATCTGTGTATGTTGTTTTTTATTATTTTTATTTTGGTGTATGCTCTTTTTTTTTTTTTTTTTTTTCCCCTCATGGTTCTGGGGAAATTGTAAGTATGATACATGGACCTGGATGGCCCGCATCTAAGGGTGTACAAGTCTTTCAGGCGCTGTTTTCTAAAACCTTTGCAAAAATCAATAAAAAAAAAAACAGCAAGAATGGACCTTAGGAGTTGAACTCCTAGATTGGTGGTTACCTGCAGCTGCATATGTAGCTTAATTCATATCTGCAGCTTTGGCTATGAAACATTTGCTCTTGTTAGGCTTATAGTGTCTGCACTTGCTGCTCTCCTCTTTCATCTGTTTTTGGCCTGGTGCTCCTTTCTGTGGAACAGGGCATGATAAGTAATATGAGCAAGGGCTATGAATACCTGAGTCTGCTGGCAATCTGCCATGATAGACCTATAAACAGGACCAGTGGCTACACCTAGCACTAGGTGGCATGGTATGTTTGGGGGAAGAGGGAGGGCACATGATTGTTCCATCTCTTCCCCCCTTTCCTGGCCTATCAGGCTGCATACCAGATCCTAAGGGACTGTATGGACTGAGGAGGGGAGAACAACATGCTTGTTTTTGTTTGTTTTGGGTTTTTTTTTTACTGTTGACTCGTTTGTTTATATTCTGCTGTCAACAGGGAATCCCCACTGACAGCCGAGGTAAGTCATGGTTGCTAGGACTCCAACAGGTGCTGACTCCACAACAACAACCAGCAGTTCCCTGAGCTGAACTGTTACAATTAGCAGTGGGAGGAATACCACTGCTAAATGTTTCTTTACGCGATGCAGTTGGAGGTCCATTCTGCGTTTTAAAATAAGGTGCAAAAACACATGTTAAATACCTCAAAATAACTAAGTTTAACTCAGGCGGTATTTAATGTGTTTTTTTTTTTTTTTTGGTGAATTGCACATTCCTGCATTAAAAACAGCACAAGTTATTCTAATGCAAACACGCATGCATTATTTACCGCTGTGTTTTAACAAGTGATGCTTACCTCTCAACCCAGTATGAGGTTCAGTTTAAAATGAGTTGGCACTGAGATCTTTATATTATGTTTATGATGGTGTGACGTATTTGCAGATACGTGTAAGTACAGTTTAGTCTTCAGCCTGGAATGTTTCTTGATTCTGTTATTGCAGATTCTGAGTAACCATCCTCTTGAAACTTGTTATCCATACATTGTTCATTCCAAGTGGTAATTAAAATGTCTAGTAAACAGACAGCCTTTATCGTCAAATATGTTTGTTCTGCCCACACAATTTCTTTTGTATTTTTGTTTACCTGATTTTCCTTTCATGCTCATGGACTGATGTTTGAGTGCAGCCAGTCTCATGATTTTACACATCCCTACCACAATACATAACTGGGAGGGTTTGCTATTTCACCATTTTATGATTCCTGTGTCCCCTGACTGCTCACTGGACAATGAATCTAGCAATGCTAATATTTCCAATGAACACATAGATAATGCAGGAAGCTTGAAAACTGAAGCAGGAGATAGTGCAGTCCTTAGGGCATCATCATGTGATGAACAGCATGTATCAATAACATCCGTATGAGAGCCTTCTGGGATCATTCAGAATTCATTGACTGGTGCATTTGACCTGCAGTTGATCTGACATGTATTTCACCTGCTTCAAGCGGATTTTGCATGCCCTACACTTTGGGATTGCAAAACCATTCTGCCGCATGCAGAAACCTGACAACAGGGGCCCTAACAAGATAAGACTGAATACAAGCTGCGTAAATTGATGGTTCAATATAAGTGCCCATAATAAATTAAAGTATAAATCCTTTGGCACAAAAAAAGTTAAATACGTGTACTTCAGATGTACTGTATATAAATGTTTATGTAGTTTGCTTGAGATGCTTGTGTAGTTTTGGACACTTTTATCAGCTGTTCCACTTAAAATTGCAGTTATCTGTTATTTCCGCCCTATACGAAATAAAAAGAGGAACTTTTTGGTGTATTTTTAAATAGATCTGTACATTACAAAGATTCCCACCAGCAGACATTTGGTGCTTTGTTTTTTTTTCCTGCAGCAGGCTGCAGTATGGAGGTATAAATTAACGGACTGTTCATGTAGCCCTTCTCAATCTTGCCAAGTTATACAACATAGGGAATTTACTATACCTGCCTTTCTGTGGGAGAAAATATTGCCCTGCTTGTGTCTAGTGGTAGATTGCTTTGTCAATACTAGGACTGAGATTCATTGTTATTAAAGGGAAGAAAGACAGCCTTGCAATGAGTGCCTAAGCCATCTTATTGCCTTGCTTGGGGAAAAAAAATTATGCACCTGTAAGTACTGCATGCGTTCACACATAAAGCTGAAGTCCAGGCTTATAAGCTTTTTCAAATATATTGCTCAATAGTCGGGAAACCTAAAAATCCACAAGTTTGTGTGCCAAAATACCTACGCAAACCCAGGTATTACCTTGTAAAAGTAGCAGCAACTTCACTGTGCTGTACATAGCCTGTGCAAAAAGAAGAGATGTGGGATGGGTCCAGCAGCTCCTCACTTTATGTGCTGCCTACAGAAATCTACAGCAGGGGGCAGATGTAAAACCAGTCACCCAGCACAAGGAGAACAATCAGCGGTGTCCAGTCTTTATTACAAGAAGCTTCTGTACAGAGGCAAAGTTTCACACTGCACAGATCTGGAAGGAACACACCAAGTAAGACTATACTTGCCTCTTGTATGTAAGCAATATTTTACTGATCCTGGAGTTCATCTTTAAAGCACAACTCTGCATTTCTAATACATCCTTTCAGGCTTCATATGCTGATTAGTTAGAAATATTGCCACCTAGCTTGTAAATATTACCTACAGTACATTAGCCATATGTTTTATCTACAGCTGACAAGGGAATGTTCATATAGACATAGCAGATGCTATAGACTGTAAATGCAATGACATTTTCTCCAAGGACACTATCAATACCTCTAGGGCCTGCCTTTATATGGCAAACAAATTGGGGAAAATTCATTTAAAAGTTAATTTAATTTCTCAATTTCTACAGTATGAAATTGATCTGAAAGATGGCCTTTTTTTACATGGATTCACACTGACTGGTGCGTGATAAAACTGCTCTTCAATCCGAATGGCATCCCAAGGCACAAGTACAAGATACAGCGTCACCCTTCCATGTGCTCCTTGCTGTAAAGACCAATTCCAGATTGGCACATTTGCCTCTTTGTACTGTAGATATACTGGTGAGGGGACACATTGGACACCTTGGCTGCCATTGTGGTATATGCTGGGTGTCCAATGCGCCCCTGTACCTTGAACCACTTTTTCCCTGGAAGATTTACCCCTCTTCATGACCAGGCTATTTTTTGCGATATGGAACTGCGTTACTTTAACTGACAACAGTCATGCATCGCTGTACATAAATTACATTTATATAATTTTTTCCCGCAAATAGAAATTTCTTTTGTTGGTATTTGATCACCTCTGCATTTTTCATGTTTTGCGCTAATAAACAACATTTTGAAAAAGAAACAATATTTTTTACTATATAACATACCCATAAAAATTTTTTTTTTTTTTTATTTAAATTTTTTTTTTACTAGTAATGGCAATGAGCGACTTTTTAGTGGGACTGCGATGGACATTCTGACACTGACGCTGGGTGGGAACTAACTTCCACTGACCTCTCCAGTGACACTAATACAGTGAGCAGTGCTAATAAAAAGCACTGACACTGTACTAATGACACTGGACAGAAAGGGCTTAACATCTGGAGCGATCAAAGGGTGTTGTGTCTTACTAGGGGATGTGCTACTTTCTATAGAAAGCAGCACATCCCCGTTGACAGGAAACAGATCTGTGTTGTTTACACACAGATCTCTCCCCTGTCAGCTTGTCCGCTAATATCCAAGTCCTGGCCATGAATCGCTGGCCGGGACCCTATGATTGACATCTTCGGGAGAAAATGACTGTGCGGGTAGGACAATGTGCACGTACCCTAACCAGAAATGCGGAGCCATGTGTGTATATATGTGTGTGTGTGTGTGTGTATGATTTTGCACAACTTGACCACCTTGTAGAAGTACATCAGCTATGGGGCCGTCTTTAAATGGTTAAGGAGGGGTGGGCTTCCTCCAGTCTTTTCTGCCCTCAGTCTATCTGTTATTATACATGCACTTCTACTGTGGAGGCTCTCAAAATTTATAGAGTTAGGAACTGCAGAATACCGGGGGGGGGGGGGGGGGCAGCCCAGCCACGAAGAGGCTCTGCAGCTTATGCATGCATTTGCAAGTGTGTGCAAACTAAACCCCTGTTTTAATATGAACTGTTAGGAGACAATTCGGTTGGTTGCAGGCTGGTTGGTAAGTTGAGCTTGGAATTTTTCTCTGTTGTTTTGCTAGAGGACCTTTGCTGCAGTGTGTTCCGTTAAAAGTTTACTCCGTCCTGTTTTTTTGTGTTGTGGTCTTTTGGCCCTACTTGTCTTGAGGATCATATGATTGCATTTATTTTTGCTCTCCTGTGACCTAGAGTCAGTTTATAAAGGGCTGTTGCCCGCTGTCAGCTGACATGACAGAACCGTTCCACGCTCTGAAAGGATCCCAACAATGTTGTTGGGGTCCACCCTGTTAGCTGATGGATAGCTGGCTCTGGCTGTCAGCACTCGGCTTAGACTCAAAGACAGCTCTGCCCACCCTTTCTCTAGCCTAGTTACTGCACTTTGCACCAAATAGACCAAGAACTATGCGATCAGAAGTCATGTGATTGACAGTTCTTGGTCTTAGAACTGATATGGGACAACTGCATTATCACACTGATGCTGAAGCTGTAAAGTGAGTATGGGTGTTTTTGTTTTTTTTTTTTTTTTATATATATACTCATACTTCTCCTTTAACATAGAGTATGTTGACATACCTGCAGTGTAACAGAAAAGGTGTGAAGGGGGCCCAAAGGTGGCCATTCATTAGTACTGAGAGTTTCAGAGGTCACTTGTAATCTGACTGTTACATAGGAGGAAAAAGTACCTTCCTTACAATCTCTTACCCATAGTGGAAGGAAAAAAAACATAGTGTGGTCTTGTTTTAGTCAGAAAAAAGATGGGGAATCCATGCAGCAGCTTTTAGACTGCAGGTTTCTCTGTTGCTCCTCTAGAGTGGAGACACCCAAAGACAGGAAGTGTGTTACTGGTCAGGTCACCAGGTGAAAATCGGTAAACCTAATAAAAAAAAAAAAATAAAATTCAATCACCACATTCAAGAATTCGAAAACTGCAGCATCATTTTGTTTGGGGTTTAATGCAGCTTTGTTAATATTGAATATTTTAAAATAATTCCATTTATGGATCTTTTTCTTTGTATATACTTGTTTTTCTTATTTTTTTTTATACATTTGTTCTAGGTGGCATCTCTGGCTGGCCCTGGTGGACAAGTTGAAATAGAACAGAATTTTCTCAACAAAAAATTGAAGACATTGACTGTTTATTTTGGAGATCTAATTCGGAAACCATAGATGCATTTTTTAAGGATTTGTGAAGGTGTTGTCAGTATCAGCAAAAAGGGAATTCTGTATTCTTGCTATTTTTAATTGTTCTGTATTAAAATTGACAGTCTTGTATTATGTACTACTGGTTAAGAAAAAGTTAGGATTTTTTGAACAATCCTTTTTGAAAATGAAATTCATAGCCGTTGATGTTGTACTTCAAACATCAATGTCCTTTTTGTTTCACCTATATGCAAAAGTTAATGAAACTGTGCTATCTAGAGCAGATTATCCTAACAAGTGCAGTTACTTGTGGAAAATGTTGATTGCTGAGGGAAAACCAATGTTAATGCCCTTAGTCTGTAACATTTTATGTGGGTCAGCCATGCAGCTTTAGGAGCAAATATTACTGCTGGTATGTCTGCTATACATCATTTTGAAGGTCTGCGATGTCTCTAGTTTAAAATAGTTGTAAAGGCCAAAAATCTTCTGTGTGCAGCAGTGTCCCCTAGCTCCATCACGATCCAGCGATGTGCATGACAGCCTTGGCAGTCTGGGGTCTCTGCCTCCTCATTGGCTGAGACAGAAAGTGAGAGCCATTGGTCAATCACAGCCAGTCAGCCAAAGAGAAGAGAGAGAGGGCAGGGCCCAGCCGTGGCTCCATGTGTGAATGGACACACGGAGCAGCAGGTGCTCCCATAGTAAGCTGCTTGCTATGGGGGCACTTGACAGAAAGGAGGAGCCAGCGGGAGACTCAAGAAGAGGAGGATCTAGACTGCTCTGTGCAAAACCACTGCGCACAGTAGGTAAGTATAGACATGTTTGTTATTTTACAAGAAAAAAATAAGAACCTTTTAGTATCGCTTTAAGCCAGTACCACCATCCTGAGAAAGACAACACAGTGATAAATTTAGTAAAACAAGGCATGTTAGCCATTACAAAGGTCACTGGCTTATTTGGTTCTAATATTGAGATTCATATTTTGTGCAGTAAACAATACCCTTCTTGCTACTAAGAAGACTGGTATTGCCTTGCTATCTTGCTTGTAAAGGCGTTTACCATATTTATGATGATGGTGAATATGCATTTTGCACAGACAGGTATGATAGGGCACTTTCAGGTACAGTCCATTCTATTACCCGTGCTCTCTCTCTTAAGCACCATCATAGTACCTACTGCTCACTGAAGGTGCAGACTCACCTCGAGCTGTTATCTGCAGTCTACCTACCCAATACAACGTTTACCTCTGTGAACGATAACTGCAGGGTATGTCTATTTTCTATGGTATTTAGTACGAATACCTATGCCAAGAGTGGGTAGTATAAGTGAACTTAACTTGGAAGTATAGCAAGGGCCTACTTATAAGTGTTCTCTTCATAGCCATTTTTAACGTGAACTGTTAGACAGGACAGTTTGGTTGGTAAGTTGAGAAGGGAAGTTTTCTGTCGTTTTACAAGAAATAGAATGCTGGAGGTCCTTTGCTGCAATGTGTTGCATTAAATATTTACTCAGTTCTAGCTTTTTCTGTGTTGTGGTCTATTGACAGCCCATTCAAAGTGAATGAGATTCTTTAAAAAGTAAAGCATGGCCAAAGGTTTTTTTGGCCATACTTCTCTTGTGGATCACAGCAGTGAATTTACTTTTGCTCTCCTGTGACCCAGAATCCGCTTATAATAGGCTGTTGCCAGTGTCAGCTGACATGGTGAACCGTTCCAGGCTCTGAAAGGATCCCAACAATGTAGTCGGGGTCCAGCCTGCTACCTGATGGATAGCTGACTCTGGCTGTCAGCACCTGCAGTGTAACGGAAAAGGTGCGAAGGTGGCCATTCATAATGTTCAAAATTCATGTATGCAGAGAATACCTACAAATAGTAGCGCACGGTCACATGACCTGATACGCAACAAAATTGAGCAAAAAGGAAGGGACTTTCAAAGTGCCAAATAAACCAAATTACCTAAAGGAATGGACACACAACTTTTGTTTATGATAAAAAGTTAGTCAATTTTGTGCTCTATTCTCTGCTACAAATCTCTTATTCATATATAATCCAAATATCACAATAGGCAGAAATATTGTTCAGTATGTTGCTTAAAGGAGGTAGAGTAGGTATATATTGTACAGAGAAATATCCATAGGTCCCAACTCTGAGGAAGAAACATTGCATAGTTCTGCTTCAAGGTCATGTGACGGGTGTCATCCTGTTTCTGGCACACTTGTTTTTCCCATTCGTTGGAATGACTAGGGCATCATTTGCTTCACAATCCTGATGCAAAAAATGACATTTATGAGGCACACAATAATGCTTTATAAATGTTCTGCAGGAGGTTGTATTAGAAAAGCAGTGGTAAGACCAAGGTTAGCTTTTTATAAATGGGTCCCTTATTTAAGCTAATCTTGATTGTAATGTAAAAATTTTATATTTAAAACTCTTTGTTAATAAGTGAAAATGTTATATTTGAGAATAAAAAAAAATTTGCATTGATTGCTGGTAATCAGAAATGTGTTTTGTTTTGTTTTTTAATGATTGGTGCACCCAAACTTAATTTATAGTTTTAAGAAGATATTGCATACAAGCAGCCTAAATATAAAACAAACCTAGTATTCCAACAAACAGGCTGAGCATAGGCGTGAAGTGAGACCTGAAAGTCTTCCTTACAAAATCCAGTGCCAGACATAGTATAAAGTACAAGAGATGAGAAAAATTCGATATAGGACATCACAAAGTCACCTTAAGACAAATCTCTACATGCCATAAAGCATGGGTGTCAAACTGGCAGCCCTCCAGCTGTTGCCAAACTACAAGAACCATGAGCCATTGCAAGATTGACAGTTACAAGCATGGCTCCCAAAGGCAGAGGCATGATGGGACTTGTAGTTTCACAACAGCTGGAGGGCTGCCAGTTAGACACCCCTGCCATAAAGAGTGCAAAACTAAACAGTTGCACTTGGAAACAAAAAAGACCAGCTCAGAAGGCTGCTGACATTCTTTGTTAAAGGTACAAACAAACTTGGCCAGGTGTAAGGGTAGGAACCAAAGGGAAAGAAAGAAGGAGGTGTAAAAAGAAGAAAACTAGGATTCGCAAGAAGAGAAAAAAAAGTTGCCTCAACAGTCATCTGAGATGAAGCAAGAGGCACATTCACATAGGCTGCTTATGGTTCCCATGGTTGTTCAAACTGGCTTTGCTTATCATTAATAAGGCTAGAGACTTTTTTATGAACCAAAACATTTAGATACATCCTGTCAAGGCAAGAGTGGGACTAATTACCATGTAGTCCAAACCTTAAAACTGACTTCCATCAGAGACACATTTAGGACCTGAAGTTGGGAATACAAATAAGCCGGGTATATAACATAATCAAGGTACCTCTCGATTACGGGGGGGCAAGCAACGATGCATATATCCTAAGATACCACCTCTCGAACCCTGATCATTAGTGCACCAAGCCATTAAGGAGGGGGGTTCAACTGAGTGGGACCTAAAAGTGCACAAAAAATGAGTTATTTCATGAAAACAGAACTATCGGGACGGGCATCTCCAGATTAGATACACAATGGGAGAGAGTGAAAAGGGCTCAATGGGTGAAAAAATGCCTGATACTGTCAAGGCCTTTGTCAGTCACCCATTTAAATGCTTGAATATCCATACCTGGAGGGGAATAAGGGTTATGAAACAAATTAACTAGAGAAGTGAAATCAGACACCAACGAAGCATTTGTTTTCAAACAATCCCATAGCGCAAAAGAATGGGATAGCGTTGGTGCCATAATTGACAAATATAAACATATCCTTAGACGAATGCCAGAGTAGGTAGTCAGTGGTAAAGGGTTGTATACACACTTTGTGTGTTTTTATTTTATTTTATAAAAAATTTAATTTTCTAGTATATTGACCAAATCATTTGTTGAATGAATGATTATTGGTTTTAAGCATATCAGGTGTTGTGTATTTGTGTAAAGATAGAGGGTGTGGCCTAAGATTTAACTGACTCTAAAAAGTCAAAAATTGTAAAAAGTCTTTCAGAGGGATGCAACACTCTTGAAATTGCTAAGATATTGGGGTGTGATCACAGAACCATCAAACATTTTGTTGTAAATGGTCAACGGGGTCACAAGAAACATGTTGAGAAAGAAAGACGCAAATTGACTGCCAAAGATTTGAGAAGAATCAAACGTGAAGCTACCGGGAACCCCATTATCCTCCACTGCTGTCAAATTCCAGCCTACCTGGAGTGCCCAGAAGTACAAGCTGTTCAGTGCTCAGAGCCAAGGTAAGCAAGGCTGAAACCCGACCACCACTGAACAAGACACATAGGTTGAAACGTCAAGACTGGGCCAAGAAATATCTGAATACAGATTTTTCAAAGGTTTTATGGACTAATGAGATGAGTGGCTCTTGATGAACCAGATGGGTGGGCCCATGGCTGGATAAGTAACTGGCACAGAGCTCCACTTCAACTCAGACATCAGCAAGGTGGAGGTGGGGTACTGGTATGGACTGGTATTAGAGATGAGCTAGTTGGACCTTTTTCGGGTTGAAGATGGACTCAAAATGAACTCCCAAACCTACTGCCAGTTTTTAGAAGACACTTGGTACAGGAAAAAGTCTGCATTTTTCAAGGAAACCATGATATTTATGCAGGACAATGCTCCATCGCATGCATTGAAGTACTCCACTGTGTGGCTAGCCAGTAAAGGCCTTAAATATGAAAGAATAATGACATGACCCCCTTCCTGACCTGACCTAAACCCTATTGAGAACTTCTTAAATGTCTCCCATTTAAGAAGTGGGCCCTTATTAAATGGGAGATTTACAGTGAAGGAAAACACTACACCTCTCTGAACAGTGTCTGGGAGGCTGTGGTTGCTGCTGCACAAAACGTTGATAGTCAACAGATCAAGGAAATGACAAACTCAATGAATGGAAGGCTTATGACTGTTAGTGAAAAGAAGGGTGGCTATTTTGAGCAATAATTTTCTTTTTAAATGTCAGAAACATTTGTAAATTATGAGTTGTTTTATTCTCGTTTTAACCAGTTGCCCGCCGCCTTATATCAGAAATACTGCTACAGGGTAGCAGGGCTGCGCAACATCGTTTATATATATATATATGATTTGCATTTCCGGGTAGGACGTGCGTGCCGCCCTACTCGTGCTGCTATTGGCAAATACGGAGGTTAATCACTGGGTCCCGACCGGAGATTCCCTGCCAGCACCCGGCGATTGCCGAGTAACACTGACTGGGGAGAAACCTGTGTGTAAACAACACAGGTCTCTCTCTTGCCAGCAAGAACATGCTGCTGTGTATTTCTCTGCACAGCAGATAAATACACAGCAGCATGTTTCCCTAGTAAAACACACACAGCGTATTATGTAAAACAGCACACAGTTAATCCTTTGATCGCCCCAGATGTTAACCCCTTCCTGCCCAGTGTTATTAGTACAGCGTCAGTGCGTTTTCTTAGCACTGATCACTGTATTGGTGTCATTGGGATGTCAGTGGCAGTCAGTTCCCACCCAGTGTCAGAATGCCCACCGCTGTCCCGCTATAAGTCGCTGATTGCCGTCATTACTAGTATAATAAAAATTAAAATTCTAGTATATATACGCCGCCATTTTTAGATGCTATAAGTTTCACGTAAACCAATTTAATTTACACGTATTGGGAATTTTTTTTAGCAAAGATTTTTAAAAAATTTTTATTGGAAATCTTTAACCACTTGCCCTCCAGAGTATTTACCCCCCTTCCTGACCAGGCCATTTTTTGCATTATGGTGCTGCATTACTTTAACTGACAGTTGTGCGGTCATGCAACGCTGCACCCAAATGAAATGTATGTCCTTTTTTTTCCCCACAATTGAGCTTTCTTTCGGTGGCATTTGATTGCCTGTGTATTTTTTATTTTTTGCACTATAAAAAAAAAATGACCAATTTTGACAAAAAACGTCCAGTAAAAACAAATGTAAAAAATCAAATTTCGTCATACATTTAGGCCAAAATGTATTCTGCTACATGTGTTTGCTAAAAAAAAAAATCCCAATACGTGTAAATTAATTGGTTTCTGTGAAAGTTATAGCATTTACAAATGGCATATATATACTGGGATTTAAAAAAATGTTTTTACTAGTAATGGAGGCGATCAGCGACTTATAGCAGGACTGCAGCGTGCATTCTGACACTGGGGGGAACTGACTTGGTGTCACTGACATCCCCAGTGACACCAATACATTGATCGGTGCTAAAAAAAAAAAAAAAGTACTGACACACTACTAATGGAACTGGGCAGGAAGGGGTTAACATGAGGGGCGATCAAAGGGTTAACTGTGTGCTGTTTTACTTGTGTCTGTGTCCTTCATTGTAGGCACACTGCTTTGCATGGTTGTGCTGTGTAATCGTCGGCAGGGACCCGGTGATTGACCGCCGCGACCGGGAATGGCGGCATGGGTAGGGCAAGTGGTTAACAGATGAAAATAAACAAGTGAGATGGGAAAATTTTTATTTTTTTTTCATTTAGTTGCATAATAATTCTACACACTAATAGTTGCCCAATAATTGTGCACATATAGATATTCTTCTAAGAAAGCCAACATCTCACGTTTTACTTTCTTAAATATTCAGATTTGAAGTTCTTTAAAATTTTGGATTTACCGAGAGCACTGTAGTTGTCCTCAAAAATACAACTTGCCTAATATTTGTGCAAGCAGTGTAAACCCAGTCCATTTTTTCCCTCCTCGAATATACTACGGATCGCTCCATCAATTGTGATGCCCTATAGTGGGTCTACAAATCCAGGGCCCCAAGCCTGCCCCAGATCTGGGGCGTTAACAGATTACCCCTCGCTAGCCTATAGCCTTTTGGGCCCCAAATTAATTTAAGAACCTTAGATTAAAAGTGTGAGAAATCTGTCCTACGAAGCAGAACCGATATAATACAAAAAAAACATTAAGAAGCTTAGGCAGTAAAGTCATTTTAACCACGTGTGTTTTACCGACCCATGAGAGATGATACAGGGCCCAACGGGATAGGAGGTCTTTCAACCGTCAAAAACATGCAGGGTAATTACTTGTGTATAACGTCGAATATGACGCGGAAAAGCAAACGCCTAAATACGGTACAGCTCTATCTTACCATGGAAAGTAGTCTCATAGATACTCAAACAGGTAATCATGGATATTTACATTAAGGGCCATTGATATTTTTCTCGTTTTACTGTTGAGTCCAGAAACTGTGCCGAATTCTCTCAACATCTGAATATTAGGAAGGGAGGTGTCAGGAATCCCCGCTGCGACGGGCTCGGCGCAGGCGCAGTGCACTGCCCCGTGTCAGAATGCGGGCACTGAGACCTGGCCGTCCGCGGCGAGGGAGTTCGCGCATGCGCAGTAGGGACCGCGGGCGCGCGCGTGGCACCAATGGCAGCGCAGGGCGGGATATTTAAGCGGCCCTGAGCTGTCATTCAGTGCCTTCTGGTCTTTCCTTGTATCCTGTATCTGCGAACCTGTTCTAAGTAAGTTATTGACCCGGATTGTACCTGACCTTGTTGCCTTCTCCTGCCCAGACCCTTGCTTTGCCTGACCTCTCTCCTGAATGCCCCCGTTTGGATCTGACCTGGCGTGTGACCCGACTACTCTCTGCCCGCTGCCTTGTACTGCTCCGTCCCCACTGTTACCGACCCGGCCCGTTTGACCCCGCACTTGCTCAGCCATCCATCCATCCCGACGGGATCACCCGACCTCCTCACATCAGGCTCTTCCCTGCGGGGGAGCCCCTGGCGAATACCGCTACCACTGACAGGCGTGCTCAGTAGCCACGACCTGGTCTCGGGGTACTTCAAGTCCATCCCCACCATCAGGGGCTCTGGTGAGCACATACCCTGGGGCTTAGATACCGTGCGCTGGGGACGCCTGGCCAGTGGAGTGCTAGTGGTACCGCCTGGTGGTCCCTTACAGTACCAGAAGGCCATGACTGAGCCTGGAGGAGGGTCAGCCCCGCTGGGAGATATTTGCAGGCACCTATCAGCCCTGACACAGGCTGTGGCAACCTTGCAGGACAAATGCACGCACCTGGAAAACTGTTTCCAGACCCGCTCTGCATCTGGCCCTGCTCCACAGGCCCCTGTTTCCGCTCCCCCGGTAGAAGAAGCTCTGGGGCCAGCTTCAGGGGCCTCTGCTCCTCTACCGAGGGTTGAACCCCGAGTACCACTACCTGAGCGTTTTCACGGGGACCGAACACGCTTCAGGTCTTTTCGGGATTCCTGCCTCCTGTTTTTTGAATTGCAACCCCGCACCTTCCTAACGGAATCAGTGAAAGTGGGATTTTTAATTTCACTATTGCAGGGTGAACCCCAAGATTGGGCCCATCGGTTAAGGGCAAACCATGACCCTCACCTGGGAACGGTCAGCGGTTTTTTTTGAAGCTATGGCCATCCTTTATGATGATCCACAGCGGGCAGCCTCTGCTGAAGCAACGTTATCCAAGCTTCGACAGGGCCGCCGGGCGGCAGAAGAATACGCCTCTGAATTTAGGTGTTGGATGGGGGACACACGCTGGAACGAGTTCGCGTTGCGACACCAGTTCCGTATGGGTCTGTCAGAGCCCTTGAAGGATGAGCTGGCCCGAGTGGGGGTTCCCGAGTCACTAGAAGACCTAATAGCCCTGACGATTCAAATAGACCGTAGACTGCGGGAACGCAGGTTGGAGAGGTCCAGTCAGGGTCACGGAAATGCATGGGGTCCAATTCCAGGCCCCAGCCAACAAACCAGAACAAAGATCCAGAACCCACTTCCAGGAGATGCGCAGGAACCATTGCAACTAGGCCTGGCTCGGCCTAAATTATCGCCAGAAGAACGCCAGCGGAGACGCTCTCTGAACCTCTGCTTCTACTGCGGTGAAGCCGATCATATGGTACGATCCTGCCCTCAGAAAATGAGTAAGTGCACCTCTTTTTCTTCTCTGGCTATTGGCAAGGTCAGTCCGTCCCAATACTTAGTGGTGCCCCTCTCCTTTCAGCTTCCAGAAAGGACCGTGGAGGTGACGGCCATAGTTGATTCAGGGGCATGCAGTTGTTTCCTGGATTTAGATTTTGCTCATCAGCAGGGGATTCCCCTCCAGCCCAGAAAACGGGGCTTTAACATATTTCTGGCAGATGGCTCCCAGATAAAGTCAGGAGTAGTTAACCAGGAAACTCCCCCTATCGCCACTACCATTGCTAACCAGCATCAGGAATTCCTCCGCCTAGATGCCATTGCGTCACCTCTTTTTCCAGTCATTTTGGGACTCCCTTGGTTGCGGGCCCATAACCCCCAAATTGACTGGGAAACCGGGTCTATCTTGTTTCCGTCCCCGTATTGTCAGGAACACTGTCACACTGCGGGCTCTGCAGCCCCCCAGGTCCTCCTGTGCTCCGAGGGAGACTCCGACCTGAAACAGGTTATTCCCGCAGCATACCACGAATTCTTAGATGTATTCAGTAAGCGGGGGGCAGACACCTTGCCCCCCCACCGCCCGTATGACTGTCCAATTGATCTGTTGCCCGGCTCCGAGATCCCTTTTGGATGGATTTTTCCCCTGTCTGAGCTAGAATTGGGGGCCCTGAAGGAATACATAGAGGACAGTCTCCAGAAGGGGTTCATCCGTGCCTCTACTTCACCAGCCGGAGCGGGGATCTTCTTTGTAGAGAAAAAGACAAATCTCTGCGACCCTGCATTGACTATCGTGAACTGAACAGAGTCACGATTAAAAATCGTTACCCACTGCCATTGGTACCCGAATTATTTCAGAGCCTGAAGGCTGCGGCAATATTTACTAAACTAGATCTCAGGGGGGCCTACAACTTGGTTCGCATAAGGGAAGGGGATGAGTGGAAGACAGCATTTCGTACCCGGTTTGGGCATTTCGAATATCTGGTAATGCCATTTGGACTGTGCAATGCCCTAGCCACATTCCAACATTTTGTAAACTACATTTTCCGGGATTACCTTGACGTTTTTGTAATAGTTTACCTAGACGATATACTGATCTTCTCATCCTCTCTGGAGGATCACAGAATACACGTGACAAAGGTATTGGGTCGATTGCGCCAGCATGGGTTATACGCCAAAGCAGATAAGTGCAGTTTCGAGCAGTCCAGCATTGCGTTTCTGGGGTTGATTATCTCCACCACGGGAATCGCAATGGACCCTCAGAAGGTCTCTGAAATTTTGGATTGGCCTGTGCCCACAGACAAAAAGGGCATCCAGCGCTTTATAGGCTTTGCGAATTTCTATCGGAAATTCATTAGGAACTTCTCGGGTCTGGTCTCCCCCATAACTCAGCTAACCAAACTTGGAACCCGCTTCAGATGGACGCCGGAGGCTCAGGAAGCCTTTGAGGCCTTGAAAAAACTATTTACCACGGCACCCATTTTGGGCCATCCAGACGCTTCCCTGCCCTACATACTGGAGGTAGACGCATCTGAGAATGCGGTGGGTTCCATCCTGTCCCAGAGAAAAGGCACCAAAGAATTACTCCACCCCATAGCGTTTTTCTCAAGGAAGCTCACCCCAGCCGAGAAGAACTACGATATTGGTGATCGGGAGTTGTTAGCCATCAAAACTGCACTGGAAGAATGGAGGTACTTGCTGGAAGGGGCCTCACACCCCATCTTGATCTTCACTGATCATAAAAATCTCGAGTACCTGAGGACTGCCAAACGGTTACGTCCGCGGCAGGCAAGATGGGCACTGTTTTTCTCCAGATTCATATTCCATATCACTTACAGGCCTGGGTCCAAAAATACAAAACCCGATGCGCTATCACGCATGTTCGAAGACTCCAAAGAAGAACCGGTACCTGATACTATTCTGTCCTCAGGGAATTTCTTGGCTCTCCAAACTGACCTTCGGTCCAAACTAACGGATGCATCCACGACCACAGTGACCCCAGCTGGGGTACCCCTCCAAAACAAGGGGGGACTCCTCTGGAAGGAAGGATTGATCATGGTACCCGAAGAGGTCCGAACCCTTGTCTTGGGGCAGTGTCATGACCATCCAATGGCGGGACACTTTGGCCCAGCGAAGACCCTGGAACTTCTCCAACGTTCCTTTTGGTGACCAAACATGGCCAAGGATTGCAGGCTCTACGTAAAATCTTGCACCATCTGTCAGAAGAACAAGCCATCGAGGAACAAGGCCTGGGGGCTGCTGCGGCCCTTGCCGATCCCCGAGCGACCTTGGCAAAGGATCGCAATGGACTTTATAGTCGAGCTCCCCCCGTCTCAAGACCACACCGCGATCCTCGTAGTCATTGATCGGTTATCGAAAATGGCTCACTTTTTACCGTTAAAGAAGACTCCGTCAGCAGCCGAGACTGCGCGAATTTTTATCCAGGAAGTTGTAAGACTACATGGAATCCCAGAGGACATCGTCTCGGATCGAGGTGTCCAATTCACGTCTAAATTTTGGAGGGCACTGTGTAAGGCCTTGGATATCAAATTATCCCTCTCCTCTGCGTTCCACCCCCAGACCAAGGGACAGACCGAGAGGACCAACCAGACCCTAGAACAGTACCTGCGTTGCTACACATCCTTCCTACAGGATAATTGGCTACCACTCCTACCCCTGGCGGAGTTCGCGTACAACAACGCCAACCATTCCGCAACAGGGCAATCACCGTTTTTTTCAAACTACGGATTTCACCCTGTCTTTCTCCCTGACTTGGTCCCTGAATGCCCAGTTCCGGCGACACAGGACACGCTAGCTTTCTTCTCCTCCAACAATAAGATACTACAGGAGGCTATTGCTCGGGCCCAGGAGGACTACAAGAAGGCGTTTAACAAAAGACGAAGAGGGGACCTGGTGCTGCAGCCCGGGGATAAAGTGTGGTTGGCAACAACGAACTTGAAAATGCTATGTCCATCAAAAAAATTAGGACCAAAGTTCATAGGCCCCTTTTGCATAAAGCGGGCGGTCAATGAGGTGGCATACGAACTTGTCCTCCCCGACACACTCAAGATACACCCGGTCTTCCATGTGTCCTTGCTGAAACCAGTAATCCCCGATGCCTTCCCAGAATGAGAATCTCGACCTCCGGAGGCCATAACAGTCGAAGGAGAAGAAGAATTTGAGGTGGAAACAATCCTGAAGTGCCGAAGGAGGGGGGGTCAGACCCAATTTTTTATTAAATGGAAGGGCTATGGCCCTGAGGATAATTCATGGGAACCAGCCCATAATGTCCATGCACCCCGACTTGTCCGGAGGTTCCTTCGTGATCACCCGTGGTGGAGAGATCGGGTGGGCACCCGGAGGTTGCCCGTAGGGGGGGGGCAATGTCAGGAATCCCCGCTGCACTGCCCCGTGTCAGAATGCGGGCACTGAGACCTGGCCGTCCGCGGTGAGGGAGTTCACGCATGCGCAGTAGGGACCGCGGGCGCGCGCGTGGCACCAATGGCAGCGCAGGGCGGGATATTTAAACGGCCCTGAGCTGTCATTCAGTACCTTCTAGTCTTTCCTTGTATCCTGTATCTGCGAACCTGTTCTAAGTAAGTTATTGACCCGGATTGTACCTGACCTTGTTGCCTTCTCCTGCCCAGACCCTTGCTTTGCCTGACCTCTCTCCTGAATGCCCCCGTTTGGATCTGACCTTCCGTTGCTGACCTGGCGTGTGACCCGACTACTCTCTGCCTTGTACTGCTCCGTCCCCACTGTTACCGACCCGGCCCGTTTGACCCCGCACTTGCTCAGCCATCCATCCATCCATCCCGACGGGATCACCCGACCTCCTCACATCAGGCTCTTCCCTGCGGGAGCCCCTGGCGAATACCGCTACCACTGACAGGCGTGCTCAGTAGCCACGACCTGGTCTCGGGGTACTTCAAGTCCATCCCCACCATCAGGGGCTCTGGTGAACACGTACCCTGGGGCTTAGATACCGTGTGCTGGGGACGCCTGGCCAGTGGAGTGCTAGTGGTACCGCCTGGTGGTCCCTTACAGGAGGTGAGGGGGAAAAGGAACAAAAAGAGTTTTTCATCGGCTTGAGCGCCACTGGTGACCCTTTTGTGTCTGTCAGATTTTTTCTTTTTAATAAAGCAGGGAAGGGTTAGGGCCATAGTCAATGGTTTGTTTCAGTTTGTGACCCAGATTGTGTCCTCAGTTTCTGCATACTTACTCCTCCCCAAGAGAATAAAGACAGCAGTCTATTTTTTATATTTGGTTGGAGGGCCACTCAGTGTTTGGCAGATGCCAGAGAGAAAAGCTGAACTCCAGGATGAGGACATATTGTCTTCATATAAAAAGCATGTATATTCATGAATCTTGGTGTGCTTTTTTATCAAGATCTGTGCAGTTATCAAGCATGAAATGTTTTCTTTGTGGTGGAGCTCCCTGTCAATAAGACCATTCACTGCTGCTCTCTCTGCTTGTGCAGGGTGACTGGTCTTGAATATGCCCCTTCATCTGGGTTTGCAAAGTCATTTGTTTCAGACAGTGGATTTGTATTCATCATGGCTATTAAGAAATATATTTAAATTAGTTTTTTTTTGTGTTCAACTTTAAAACAACCTTATAGTCAGTTAAGATAGTTGTAGTAGTTGAGGTAGCTGTATACCCACCATCCGGGGGCCTGCGTTTCCCATTCCAGCACTGCTGAATCCTCACCATTGAACAAGTGTCAGATGACTCTGGTCCCTACATAGCTATAAGATTCTGCGAGATGGTTGACAAAGGCATCTAAAAGAAGATTCTCCTAGAGGCTGCAGCACTAGAACAGATGTGAGTTAGGAGGCAGAGACCATTGAAGAGGTGCTTCAAAGAAAGCCCAGGGTGAAATATGTGGGCTGACATTGCTGACCCTATATTCTAAAATAGTTGATGGTTCCCCGGCTTCAGTATTTTGATACATTTACAAGGAACAAGTATGCTGCTCAGGCGTTTTGACAGTACTTGTATACATCCAGGGTATTCACACAAAATGTAACCAGCAAAAGCATTTTCAGATTCTGATCAGGTTTTTCTCAGAAACCCTTTCCTGCATCTCTTCTGGACTTTGACCATGAGTTTAGACTTTCTTGTGACCATTATCACATGGGCACTATTCTGCCTTTTTATTTTATTTGCAAAGAATGCACCAGGTTGGTGAAGTATTGAGTCAACTAGCATTTTCAGGTCAACAATGACAATTTGCATGCTTCCTTTCAGGTCCTTTTATAGCAGGTTGTTCCTATACTTTTCCCAGTGAGCATACCGTAGATAGTCTCCCTACCAGTACTTTACACTCTGGTGAAATAAATGTGTACACAACAGGTGAATATATTTTGGATCCTGACGGTTATTTCATCAACGGCTAATGTCCGGAAAATCGTGATAGAAGGCAAATGAGGAGTGCAAAGATAAACAAGCTGATGAATAACTAAAGGACTTTGACCTAAGAAATTCCCAGAGTGTTTACATTAGTCTTGCTTCACACAGGGAAATGAGCCAGGCTGGATTAGCTGGTAATAGTGTTTTACCTTTGCTTTAGCTGGTAAGGAGAAGCAGCCTGTAATGTTCATAAAAAGCTTACAAATAAAAAAAATTAGCTATAGCAAAAAAAAACACTTTTTTTTATTGGAAGTTGGGTGGGGGTTATGTGTGTCCAAAGTAACTCATGTTTTGGAAGAAATTTAAAGCAAAACTGCAGCTACAAAATACAATTTGCTCAAAATTAAAAAAAATAACATATCTTCAATTTGTAGTTGCCCTCCTCAGTACTTCCTCTGCACCACTAGATGTCACCAGTCTTCTGCTTGAATGGGGGCTAGCATCATTCAAGCCACTTTCTCTTAGCACAAGTTGTCATTGACCTCCCCCTGGGGCTGTACCATACTTCTTTGTCAGGAAAATAATTTGCCTCTCAAGGCTTGATTTACATATTCACTGCCTTGTACATTTAGTATTTCATTAAATTAATAACATTTTAAAACCTAAATAAATAATATGCACGATGCACTATGTGGGTCAGTAATAGCCACTTGTATTCTGCACCAAAGATGCATTTGACAGAGTGACTACACAGGAACAGATCTGGAAGACAGTTGTCACCCCATTACAGGAAAGGCCCAAACAAAAACCATCACAGGATCCTCGGGAATTATTTTAATAAACACTGCAGTTTAAAAATAAATTGAAAACAACTTCTAAAATGAAATTACCATTATAAAGCATTATAAATGCCACTTTTAGGTACAACTTTCTTTTTTTTTTCATTTTATGCCTTTGAACACAGCTATATTAGCCAATGTGTACATTGTTGCATTTAGATTTGTATTTTAGGGCAGCATTTAGGGTATAAAAAAGGCCCCAAACCTGTGTTCAGAGAGCAGCATACCGTTATAATGAAAGAATATGTAAACCTAACATTTCTGACATGTGACTATCGTACCAGGTATCTGTATGAAAAAGCATCCTGTTCTCTGTATTGCTTCCCTTGTGTGAAATTCCTGCATTCTATTTCTGTTTTAATCAGAATGGGTTGTTTTACAAGGTGACGGTTTACAATCACTTTTTAAGCAAAAAAGACACAAATACATCCTTGCATATCTCCCAAGAATACAGAACCAGGAGTATATCTAAACTACATTACATAACATAGTAATCCAAAGCACAAAAGAGTGTCTAAACATATTACATATGTAGATAAATATTAGGATTTAAGACATATGTCACTCTTCTATTCAGCATCCAATCTACATCCTAATCTCAGCAAAACTGTTGTATCCTCAAGTTTTGAAATACTTAACAAAATAAAATGTAAAAAAAAGCAAAAAAAAAAAAAAAAGTATCTCTGCCTTTACCATGCAAGCTCGGCACCTACAGTTGTGTTCAAAATAATAGCAATGTGTTGAAAAAAGTGAATAAAGCTCAAAATCCTTCTAATAGCTTTTATTTCCATACACACAAATGCATTGGGAACACTGCACATTCTATTCCAAATCAAAACATGAAGAAAGATATATCAAATTTGTGTTGTTCCTCTAAAAAATTGAAGAAGAGTGAATATTAGACTGTTCAAAAAAATAGCAGTGTTTGTATTCTTCTTTACAAACTCAAACATTCACTATATAAACTGAAAAATGTTTGAAGATTTTGCTTTCCTTTGAATCACTTAATTAATATTTAGTTGTATAAGCACTGTTTCTGAGAACTGCTGTACATCTGTGTTGCATGGAGTCAACCAACTTCTGGCACCTGTGAACAGGTATTCCAGCCCAGGATGATTGGACTACATTCCACAGTTCTTCTCTATTTCTTGGTTTTGCCTCAGAAACTGCATTTTTGATGTCACCCCACAAGTTTTCTATTGGATTAAGATCCGGGGATTGGGCTGGCCACTCCATAACGTCAATCTTGTTGGTCTGGAACCAAGATGTTGCACGTTTACTGGTGTGTTTGGGGTTGTTGTCTTGTTGGAACACCCATTTCAGGGGCATTTCCTCTTCAGCATAAGGCAGCATGACCTCTTCAAGTATTCTGATGTATTCAAACTGATCCATAATCCCTGGTATGCGATAAATAGGCCCAACACCGTAGTATGAGAAACATCCCCATATCATGATGCTTGCGCATCCATGCTTCATTGTCTTCACAGTGTACTGTGGCTTGAATTCAGTGTTTGGGGGTCGTCTGACAAACTGTCTCCGGCCACTAGACCCAAAAAGAACAATCTTACTTTCGTCAGTCCACAAAATGTTGCGCCATTTCTCTTTAGGCCAGTCAATGTGCTCTTTGGCAAATTGTAACCTCTTCAGCATGTCTTTTTTTCAACAGTGGGACTTTGCGGGGGCTTCTTGCAGATAGCTTGGCTTCACATAGGCGTCTTCTCATTGTAACAGTACTCACAGGTAACTTTAGACCTTCTTTGATCTTCCTGGAGCTGATTGTTGGCTGAGTCCTTGCCATTTTGGCTTTTCTTCTATCCATTAGAATAATAGTTTTTCGCTTTCTTCCATGTCTTTCAGGTTTTGGTTGCCATTTTAAAGCATTTGCGATCATTTTAGCTGAGTAGCCTATCATTTTCTGCACTTCTTTATATGTTTTCCCCTCTCCAATCAACTTTTCAATAAAGGTACGCTGTTCTTCTGAACAATGTCTGGATGACCCATTTTCCTCAGAATTTCAGAGAGAAATGCACTGTAACCATCACGTACAACATTTGCTGCCTTCCTTCCTTAAATAAGGGCAATAATTGCCACCTGTTTTTCAAAGAATGAATGACCTCACTAATAGAACTCCACACTGCTATTATTTTGAACATGCCCCTTTCAATTAGTGATTCAATTACACAGAATCAGCAGCATGCATGTCATGACTGTTGGGTCTGTTGGAGTTCTATTACTCTACTACACCTGCTAGTAAATTATTTGCCATGTAGAAATATTATTTCTACCAAAGACTGATTGATCAGGTTAGTGATGTCTGACTGCTATTATTTTAAACACAACTGTACCTATGATCTCCACAAAAAAAAAAAAAACATGAATCCCTGAAAAATTAACCCTATTGAACCACAGGAGATTGATCTTTATAATGAAGATAAGGGGTCCATGTCTTCCAATATATCTAACTCTGGTCCTTCATTGCCATAATTAGATCCTCCATTTCCTGAATTTCTGAAATTCTAGCCAGCCAATGAGATTTAGTAGGAGAGACTGGACTCTTGAAAAGTGCTGATATACATACTTTTGCAGCCGTTAGATGTTTCAACAAAGAATTGTTATACCTTTTATTAAACATAATACTACACAAACATTAGATGTTGCCATGGTTTAATTGCACATAACATGTAAACATTCACAGTGCAGGGAGGAAAAAGTATGTGAGGCCCTAGCTTAATGACTTCTCCCAGAGCTAATTGGAGCCAGGAGTGAGCCAACCTTGACTCCAATCAGTGTGATGATATTGGATGTGTTGCTGACAGCTGTCCTGCCCTTAAAAAACACACACCTGTTTTGGGTTTACTGGTTTCAAGAAGCACTGTCTGATGTGAACCATGCCTCGCAGAAAAGAGGTCTCAGAAGACCTATGATCAAGAATTGTTGACTTGCATGAAGCTGGAAAGGGTTACAAAAGTATCTCCAAAAGCCTTGATGTTCATGTGTCCACGGTAAGACAGACTGTCTACAAATGGAGAAAGTTTAGCACTGTTGCTACTCTCCCTAGGCATGGTCGTCCTGTAAAAATGACTGTAAGAGCACAGTGCAGAATGCTGCATGAGGTAAAGAAGAATCCTAGAGTGTCAGCTAAAGACCTACAGAAATCTCTGGCACATGCTAACATTTTTGTTGACACATCTACAATAAGGAAAACATTAAACAAGAATGGAGTACATGGGAGGACACCAAGGAGGAAGCCATTGCTGTCCAAAAAGAATATTGCAGCACGTTTGAAGTTTGAAAAAGAGCACCTGGATGTTCCACAGCACTACTGGCAAAATATACTGTGGACAGATGAAACCAAGATTGAGTTGTTTGGGAAGAACACACAACACTATGTGTGGAGAAAAAAAGGCACAGCACACCAACATCAAAACCTCATCCCCACTGTAAAACATGGCGGAGGGAGCATCATGGTTTGGGGCTGCTTTGCTGCCTCAGGGCCTGGACGGATTGTTGTCATTGATGGGAAAATGAATTCCAGAGTTTATCAAGATATTTTGCAGGAAAAAGTACGACCATCTGTCCGCCAACTGAAGCTTCGCAGAGGATGGGTGATGCAACAGGACAATGACCCAAAGCATACAAGTAATTCAACAAAACAATGGCTGCAACAGCACAGAATACGCCTTCTGGAGTGGCCCAGTCAGAGTCCTGACCTCAACCCGATTGAAATGCTGTGGCATGACCTTAAGAGAGCGATTCACACCAGACATCCCAAGAATATTGCTACACTGAAACAGTTTTGTGAGGAGGAGTGGTCCAAAATTACTTCAGATCGTTGTGCGGGTCTGATCTGCAACTACAGGAAACGTTTGGTTGAGGTTATTGCTGCCAAAGGAGGGTCAACCAGTTATTAAGTCCAAAGGTTCACATACTTTTTCCTCCTTGCACTGTGAATGTTTACATGTTATGTGCAATTAAAAGATGGCAACATCTAATGTTTGTGTAGTATTATGTTCAGCAAACTGTGTTCTTCTATTGTTGTGACTTAGAGGACGTTCAGAGCACATTTTATGCCCAATTCATGCAAAACTCCACGTAATCCCAAGGGGTTCACATACTTTTTCTTGCAACTGTAGGCCTGAAGAATGTCCCTTAATGGTGCTTGGCAATCTCTTAAGAGTATTAAAGGCTTGCACATACCAAGGGACCGATTTATCTGCAAATATCTTATAATAGAGCAAGGTGTAACCATCTGCACCTAGGGCCTGTCTTCATCTAGGCCAATGCTCTTCTAAATTCTTCCACAGAAATTGGAGCATTTAAATCCTCAATGACTGATTTAGATAATGTTGGTATTCCCAAGTCCCGGATATATTGCCACCCTTCTGAATATTTATCTTCCTGTGTGGGAGAGGAATTCTGCGCTTCAAGATTATAAAGAGTTAATAATAGATAAAATAGATAATATTCCTTAAAAGCATATGTTATTTCCTTTGCCGATTTCACCAAGGTGTCACCAGTTGTTTTAATATGCGGAATGTAATTTCTCTCCCTATCTGCTCTTAGCGTTAGCTAACAATTTACTAGAATAATTCCCAAATTCATGAAATGCTCTTCGACAGCAAGTAAGTTTCGCTTTGGCTTTATCATTAAGGAGAGAGTTTAATTTATCTCTTAATTGTAATACTCGATCCCCTATCTTTTGTTCCTAAGATTTCTTGTGAGTCTTTTCCAGTCTTCTAATTTATGTCAGTAAGGAGTCTATTTGAGAGTTTAATAATTTCTTACAATGGGATCCTAACTTGATGAAAGTGCCCCGAATGACACATTTATGTGCCTCCCATAAACAAGTAGGGCTAACATCAATTGTACCTTTATTTGCAAAGAGCAGATCAATTTCTTGTGCTATTTGATTTTTATACATTGGGTCTTGCAAAAGAGTCTCGTTCAGTCTCCAGTACCAGTCCCATTGTGGATTTTCATCTAATTGAAGTGCGCAAGATATTGGGTTATGATCCAATAAAGTAAATGATCTGATAGCAGCAGAGGAGAGATAAGAAAGAGCACTCTGCGATATAAAAATGTAATCTATTCTTGTATATGTTTTATGGTGATTATAGGAGAAAATGTAGTCTCTTTCATATGTATGGAGTTCCCCAACTGTCTACCAGCTGTTGAGAATAAACGAGCAATTGAAATTTATGAATTTTCAGCTATTGACACGAGAAACTCCCCTTGAAGAGTCTAGCAGGGGGTCCAAAGTTAAGTTACAGTCTTCTCCCACAAAGAGGAGGCCCTCCCTGTGTTGATCAACTATAGATAATAACAGTTGTAGACTAGTAACTTGTTCCTCATTTGGCAGATACAGACCAGCCAAAGTACCTCTTCGCTCATAAAGGAACCCTCAAACTATAAGAAGACGTCGTCCCTCTTCATCCGTGATAACTCGTGAGACCCCTCTTTATTTAGAATTGTTAGATGTACTATGATACACTGTATGGAATCTATAGTCAACCAACGGCAGTCTTTTATTCTTTTTAAAGTGTGTCTCCTGAAGGAAAACAATGTGTTTTCATTTTCCATAATTCACTTTGGAGTCTAGTCCTCTTCAAGGGGCTATTAAGTCTTTAACACTGAGATTATTTTATTATGCCCATGAGCGTACAGCTTAAAGGTTATACGAGATTTTATTGATTAGGTTTATATCTCCTTTAAATGGTCACTAAAAATGTGATATGTAAAAGAAAACATTAAAGGTCAGAGATCAAAAAGCATTCCAAGAATGCATAAGACTGAACATCTGAGAACAGTCACCTGATTACCTTTACTGGAATTTCCCAGATGAAATACTTCCTTATTCAGAGATTTCTGTTACTGCAGAAAAAAAGCAGCACAGACAGAAGTCAGTTTAGAGTTTGAATCTGCTATCCAGTGCTTATGAAGATAGAAGTGAAATAATTTGCTAGATATACTGTAAGTGTGCCTGAATGTGTGCATGCAAATATTAAGCACTTGTCTGGTGTATTTACAATTATAGAATAGGCAATGGGCTTTAATGTGGAAGTGATTTATTTTACAGCTGCCTGATCCCTTCTTCAGCCCACCAAAGGTACCAGCACTTTCACCCCTGCCATGTAGTCCATATTCCACTGTCCCACCAGTGGACCCAGGACAGACATGGCAGGTGCTGGCAGGTAGAACGGAGAGAGACCAGTTGATAATCATTCGCTGATCTCCCCTCCAGAGAATGAATACAAAAGTGGCTTGTATTATATCACTTCCAGATTCTGCTTTCACTTTCTCAGATTGCTGTGGCAGAGGAAGAAGCTGATGGAGCACAATCTGCACTCCATTAGCTTCAGTGGGGAGTAAAGGAGACATCCAGTTATGTGATGCACAAGCCTCATAACATAAACAGAAAGCTGTCCTTCATTCAGCTGTGTATTTTACAGCTGCACATGTGTGTCACAATCTGACTCTACAATCTCCTTCAGATTTAACAAACCTATAACTGGAAGGTCTTCCTAAACAATGCTTTTGATTTCTAGCAAATCAGACAGCACCTTGCACTGTGTATAAAGCAGGTTTAAAAAGATTTTCAGGGAGAATATACACTAAAAACCATTTAGGATGTAGGCTGTGTTTCAAGTCTTCGCAAATGGCAAATGGTCATGATTTTTTCTGAAGTATACCCTTTTAGGCCTCATTCACAGGGGCACTGAGATGAATAGCCTGTGAATGGGCCATGTTTTTATGTGGCTTGAGCCTCCAGGTGCTGCGTGCAGACAACCTATTCAAGCCCATGGGGATGCCACACGTGCATGGACACGGTCGCTTGTGCCAGTTTGACAGTTGTGTGGGTGTATTTGAGCAGGCCCATGTGCAGACAGTATGGAGTAGATTTACTAAAACTTGAGAGTGCAAAATCTGGTGCAGTTCTGCTGAGTAACCAATCAGTTTATAACTTTAGCTTATTCAATTAAGTTTTGACAATAAAACCTGGAAGCTGATTGGTTTCTTTGCAGAGGCTCACCAGATTTTGCACCCTTCAGTTTAGTAAATAACCCCCTTTGCGTTCTGGGTTCCTGCGTGGCTGTCAAATCTTGACATGTAGCTGTGTCCAAATCCACCTCCATAGGCTGCCTGTATGTAGCTGGGGGTGGAGGCAGAGACCAAACCAAACGATCTAGGCTGTGTTTGACTTGCTATGGAGGCACTCGGAAGTGAAGAGGAGCTAAGAGCATCAGTGGGGGACCCCAGAAAAGGAGGTTCTGAATCTGCTGACTTTTAATGAAAGGACACCTACCTGTCCAACAATCCAGCAATGTTCTTACCTGAACCGGTTCTTTGACAGTCTTTGGGTTCCTGGCGCTAGAATCTTTAGTGTGGGGAGTTGACTGTGACACGGTTATGGCTACTTGGACCATGTCTGGATCATGGTTCTAGATACCATTAACTGAGTTTTTCAGACTGCAGTTGAAATGGACCCAAAACAATGTCTTATTAGGTATATAATCAATGATACTGAGATGAAAAGCCATACTAGAGAAGTGATATCTAGAGTGCTGTTCCAGGCTCATAAGGTAATCTTTCTGAGCTGGAAATCCAAAACAACTCTAACTTTTCAGGATTAGGTTAGACATGTGGGGACTACCCTTCCCTATCTATCAACATCATGGATGTCCATACAACTTTGAGAAAGTGTGGGGTGGTTGGTTGAACACCTCTGGTCTTGCTCCCATAGACCTGACTTTCCATAGGCTGTTATAGGCAATATAGGCTAACTTCTTCTGTCACTATTTCTTTAATCACAGTAATGTACTATAAGTCAACATTAGCGACTGCATTGCTGTAGCACAAACTCCAATATCTGTATTCGCACTCTGAAATTGAACTTATTTCTGTTTATGATCATTTTTGGGATGTTATATGTCATGGTATATATGACTGTCCATGGCTAATTGTCTACTCTGGAACCTTTTCAATAAGTTTAATCAACTTTTTTTCCTGATAAAAAAAATATATGGCCACAAAGGTTAGCATCCTTAAATGTATTGATGAGCTGACCTACAGTTCCATGTTCAAATCTGCAAGGTAGGGTCAGAACGCTAGTTATTTGGCTTGGAATTTTTAGGAAATCCCAATCTATGATGAAAATATAGTCAAAGGACTTGAGTTGGCAGGGATCAGTGTTCAGTATTGAATCTCTGCATCATTATTAAATTCTCAAGTGACATACTGAATACCTTAAGCATGAGCTGGTATGTTCACTCACAAAAGGTCTATCTTTTAGCTGCAGAGGTAAAGCTACCTACAACAGGTGCAAAGGGTAGGGAGACTCGCCTCGAGCTGTGATATCAGGTCACTGTAAACTGATAATAGTCTGCCAAGTCCACTTTAACACTTTATGTTGGTTTACTTTTTAAATGGACTTCCTTAGATAGGCATTTATTGGTTAACTTATTGATTTTCCTATTCTGCTTTTTTTAAGGCGCGCTTTCTATTGGAAATACTATTACAAAACATAAAGGACACGCCGCAACTACAATAAAGATAATTATTTTACCCTGATAAACATATAGTTTGACCTTGAACTCCTAATAAGCTATAAAACTAAACATATAACTCAGAGAAAGTTCTGATAATTCTTAGAAGTGCACAGAAGAAGGATTGTGATCATGAATGTAGTCTTGTGTTTGACAGCTCAGAGTGGCACACAAGACAGTGAGGGGTACATGAATGGCAGAAGGAGTACAGTGGGTCATTTTGGATTTTGTAATAGACACCTCTGTACAGTGAAACTGTATCTAATATACAGTGTATTGAAGCAGTATGAAGATGATAAGATACAACACAATCGAAGCACTGTGGAGTACATAATATTCAGCACAGTTCACTATATACAGTACCTTACACCACAGTGTATAGAGTGAAAAAGTATATACAGTAATGTGGAGTATATAGTGTACAGCACAGTGCATAGAGTTGAGCAATGTTTAATATATACCTTACATCACAGTGTATAGAGAGGAAAAGTATGAAGTATATAACGTGGAGTATATTGTGTACAGCACAGTACATAGAGTGGAGCAATGTTAAATATATACCTTACATCACAGTGTACAGAGTGGAAAAGTATGAAGTATATAATGTGGAGTATATAGTGTACATCACCGTGCATAGACTGGAGCAATGTTCGCTACATACCATAAACCACATTATATAGAGTGGAAAAGTAAGAAGTATATAATGTACAGCATAGTGTAGAGAGCGGAGCAGTGTTCTCTCTATACTTTGTACCATAGACCACAGTATATAGTGTGATAAAGTATATAATATACAGCACGTATAGAGCGGAGCAATGTTCACTGCATACCATACAGTGTATAGAGTGGAAAAGTATGAATTGGATAATGTGGACTAAATAATGTACAGCACAGTGTATAGCATGAAGCAGTGTTCCCTGGACACATTGTACCATACACCACAGTGTATAAAGTGGAAAAGTATATTATGTACAGCACGTATAGAGCAGAGTTCACTGTATAACATACACCAAAGTGTATGGAGTGGAAAAGCATGAAGTATATAATGTGGACTATATAATGCACAACACAGTATGTAGAGTGGAGAAGACAACATTTTGTTTCTTTCAGATGAAGTCTTTTAATGGAAAAATAAGTAAATCAACACCCAGCACAGTACACGGCCTTAGAAATAAAGTAAATTCATTTGGAACTAATTGCAAAGCTGTACAACTGTCAGGATGGTTGTCAATGTGGAATAGTACATTATAGAATTTCTGGATTCCGTCATTGATTACTAAGTTCATGAGCTGATGTAAATGATAAAAATCTTTAACATTTTGTACTGATGTATTGTTCTGCTGTGAAAGGCTCTATTTTGAAATGTTCCACGGATTAGTCTTTTTTTAAATAAAGCAAGTTCCCTTTCAGTAGCTGAAGTGTTTTGCAATATCCTGTACCACTACATTGTATGTTAAAATAGAATGGTCATTGTGTTCTCAGTTACATGTTCCATCTTACAAGAGTCCTATATTAATATTTTTTCAGCTTTTACATGACCAGAGATGTAATAAAAAATTATATTAAAAACAACTTTCATAGTGCATAGGGGTTATTTCCTTTTTTCTTTTTATAAAGGAACCAGCAGACACACTGCATTTCCTAAGAACTAGTGACACCACCCGGGAGGTACATATGTAACATTAAAAGACTGCGTAACAGTTCTAGTAAGTTGATGTGTTGAAATTTTGTAAATTAAACCCACAAAATGAATTACTCCAATTTTCCATTTGCTACAGTTCCATTCCAAAGAGTATTCTAAATTTAAAAAAAAAACCTTTAATAGGTTCAGTACTGGGGATGACTGAAATAGGTGTGGGTATTACGCCATCTTTCACAGGTGTTGAGATATTTTTGCTTTTATCTCTCCAAGCAAGTCAAATTAAACATTTCAGACATGACCATGCACTCTAGTCATTAAGGTGCCGATGGAACGAGTGTGGTCAGACATGTAGGCATGACCAACTGCTTCAGGACCTCAGATCCACGGAAGGGTCCATTAACATGGCCTGGCCAAATGCTTGTTTTAATCACTGAAGAGAGGTAAGTAAGACTGATAAAAGCAGTGCAAGTGCAGAAGGAACAATAGAGAACAAGGCATGCTTCTCATGTCAGTGGGGGGCTTTGCCAATCTGTGCACACAGCATTCAGCTTATATAGTAACACTGTATACAGACAGCTCTTGAAAAACAATTGTAAATCTTTCAGGCAAGCTTCAATGGTTCCCACTGCTGTCAATCACAGCCAGTAAGGCAATGAGGAGAGAGAGGGGGTTTGGCCAAGCCAAAGCTTTGTATGTGAATGGACAGAGCAGTGGCATACTTACGTAGATGAGGCAAGATACCAGTTAGTGAAATGTCCCCCCTGTTCGAAGTTTGCGATGGATCTTTTGTTAGGTTTGAATGTTTGACTGCAAAGGGGATGCTTGGCCCATCACTATTCACAATAGTACACACTGGATGAGTGGATGCCATTAGTAAAAAAAATGGTTGCTTATAACAGTGATTATCACTGTTATAAGGAATCACAATGTGTAAAAAAAAAAAACCCTGCTCATATTTTTTAGAGTAGTACAGTGTCCGTATGGTAGCACTGTACAGCTCTGGTCACAGTATGTAAAAAAAAAAGTTTAAAAAATATTAAAATTATTTTTTTTACATACCATCATCAGTCAGTGTTCCTGATCACCACCACACTGTTACAGTTGTGCTCAAAAGTTTGCATACCCTGGCAGAAATTGTGACATTTTGGCATTGATATTGAAAATATGACTGATCATGCCAAAAAATGCTCTTTTATTTAAGGATAATGATCACATGAAGCCATTTATTATCAAATAGTTGTTTGGCTCCTTTTTAAATCATAATGATAACAGAATCACCCAAATGGTCCTGATCAAAAGTTTACATACCCTGGAATGTTTGGACTTGGCACAGACACACAAGGTGACAAACACGAGTTAAAATGCCAATTAGAGGTTAATGTCCCACATCTGTGGCTTTTTAAATTGCATCTAGTGTCAGTGTATAAATAGTCAATGAGTTTGTTAGCTCTTACATGGAAGCACTGACTAGGCTAGATACTGAGCCATGGGGATCAGAAATTAACTCTCAAAAGTTCTGCGTAACAAGGTAATGGAACTTTATACAGATGGAAAAGGACATAATAAGATGACTTTAACATTTAGCAAAAAATAAAAAACCCAGTGGTGATTAAATACCACCAAAAGAAAACACTATTTGTGTGAAAAAAAATTATAAAAATGTAATTTGGGTACAGTAATAAATAATCAAAGGTCCTCCTGCGCTATAAACGGAAGTAAACCTAGCCTTAGGCTGCCAACACTCACCAACCGATACCTAAAACAGTGTAAATTACATAAATAGTGTAGCGCTCATAATAAATACTAAAAAATATGTGACCAATTCATATGATACAACCCTAAAACAATCAAAATTCATACAATAAAACTCTTCATAGCAATAGTGTAAAAATATATAAATAGTGCCAAACTTATAATAAATATCTGTGCTCCATAATGGACACACGTGTTCACACTCTAAAAAAATATAACAAGTGTCTAAAAATTAAATACCGTGCTCACACACCTACTGCATAAAATAATGCCTGGGTATTTATAAAACCTTTATAGAGCAAAAAGCTAAAGATAAAGTGCTATAGTGCCAAAACAGTGCAAAAAAGTGTCCACTCTTTCAAAAAATTAATCACAACAATGTCCTTTTGGTGATAGATATAATCATGCAATGTGTAGTGGTAATTGACAGATTCGTGATTGTGCCAAAATCTTCTCCTATTGGCGGCTAGATTGCCTCCTCACCTCCTCCCAGTGACCCCTAGGGGCCAACAGGCTTTCAGGATCACCCTGGATCCTTAACTCATATGGGCCAGCAGCTTCCTTCCTTCAGTAGATCTTATGGGGCTCCTATTTCCACTGATCAGCCAAGGTATCTCTGAAGGACCATGGCTCACCAATCCAGTGAGCCAAGAAAAAAAGACCCTCTAAGTGTAGTACTTCAAAAACGACTCCTTTATTAAAAGATTGAGGAATAACACTCACATTCCTAGCAGTCCTCCCTCCTCACTGATGTGTGGGTACACTGCATGTGTGTGCGACTTCCTAGGTGTAGCAAGATGGCGTCGCACGCCGGAAGTGCGTTACCACACCGGAAACTGCGGACTCGCGAACCTACGCGTTACGTCACCGTCTGCTCGTGACTTCCTTGGGACACTTTTTTGCACTGTTTTGGCACTATAGCACTTTATCTTTAGCTTTTTGCTCTATAAAGGTTTTATAAATACCCAGGCATTATTTTATGCAGTAGGTATGTGAGCACGGTATTTAATTTTTAGACACTTGTTATATTTTTTTAGAGTGTGAACACGTGTGTCCATTATGGAGCACAGATATTTATTATAAGTTTGGCACTATTTATATATTTTTACACTATTGCTATGAAGAGTTTTATTGTATGAATTTTGATTGTTTTAGGGTTGTGTCATATGAATTGGTCAAATATTTTTTAGTATTTATTATGAGCGCTACACTATTTATTTATGTAATTTGGGTACAGTGTAGCTTGACTGAGTAATTGTCATTTAAAATGTGACAGCGCTGAAAGCTGAAAATTGGCCTGGTAGTAGGGCGTGAAAGTGTCTGGTATTGAGGTGGTTAAAGCAGCTCTTCCTCTTTGCCACCATATAAATGCGCTACATAGGCAAGAAGTTAAAGCCCAAATTCAGCCAAATGATTTATTTTGCTTTGAACATAGTGGGGACAGGAAGGGATAGGAAATCTCTCCAATGAGGAGCCTGGGAAAAGATTAGAAATTCACAGGGATTGCATTGCTTACTGAACTTTCCTATTCTCTCCATTTCTTTTATTTCTTGTGGACCAAAAATGATTACAAACAGAACCCTGGCACAAATGTTATCTCTTTCCCACTCTAGCAAAAAAAAAAACACAGAGGTTAGGTCCAAAAAATAAAACTTATGGCTACAGAAATACATTTCTTACTCTTATAAGAATCAAGCAGTGCTCGCTATTTAAACCAGCCGCTGAGTTTAGATTGAAAGATAAGCATACATGCTTTGCATTATACATACATAGACAAATCCCTAAAGCTGCAAAGCATTTTATTTCCAAACCTGGAAGGCTATTAGGGGTATTAGCAAAGTTGGGGCATCCTTAAATGCCTGCAGTTCTGTGCACCTCGGTTGACACTTTATTTATGAAATATTTTTGTATGTATGAAATATTCTAAACTGGCTTTATCAATTTGTAACATGTTGTCCATTCAATATAATATTCCCTGTGCCTTTAGCTGGCTCTCAAAGGTAAAGCTATAGATATTTAACCAACAGATGTCCATTGAGTTAAATCTTTCAAACACTAGCAGTTTTGGTAAAAAGTTACAATTCACTAGGGATGACATACTAAAGGAAAACAATTTTCAGTTAGTCAAGTAAACCTACGTTTTACACAAAAATGCTCAATCGTGCAAATTAAAAGAAAATTTCTTTGCACATAATAGGGTGCTTGGAATGAATAAAACTCCATTGATTACTAAATTATCCCTGCGGTTTCATTCTTTAAGCATGATGAGTCTTTGTGACAGGACAGAATAGCAGAACATTGGGTTACTGCTTACACGTTTTACAGCCTACTTATGTGGAAACCCATTATGCAGCATGGATAAAAATGCAGTTCTGTAAAGCAATTGTTTACAGTACACAGCTTTAATATTGAGGAATTTGCCACAGTCGCTGCATGGCATATCAATAAACAGTTTTGTATAGGAATATACAGGTATAGAAGAATAGATCAAGGGCTGTTTTTTTTTTTATGAGCATGTTTTTTTCTAAATACAGAGCAACCTGGATACATACAGTGAGGAAAATAATGATTTGATCCCCTACAGATTTTGTAAGTTTGCCCACTTACAAAGAAATAAAGGGACAAAAATTTTATTATAGGTGTATTTTAAATGATAGAGACAGGATATCAACCAAAAATCTAGAAAAAACACGATACATATGTTATAAACTGAGTTGCAGTTCAGTGAGTAAAATAAGTATTCGATCAAAACATGACTTAGTACTTGGTGGATAAACCCTTGTTGGCAAGCACAGAAGTAAGATGTTTCTTGCAGTTGGTTACCAGGTTTGCACACATCTCAGGAAGGATTTTGGTCCACTCTTCTTTAAAGATCTCTAAATTCTTAAGATTTTTTGGCTGTTGCTTGGCAAGTCGAAGTTTTAGCTCCCTCCATAAATTTCCTATAGGATCAAGGTCTGTAGACTGGCTAGGCCACTCCATGACCTTAATGTGCTTTTTCTTGAGCCACTCCTTTGTTGCCTTGGCCTGTTGTTTTAGGTCATTGTCATGCTGGAAGATCCATCCACAACCCATCTTCAGTCTTTTGGCTGAGGGAAAAAGGTTCTCATCCAAGATTTTACAATACATGGCCCCATGCATTGGCCCCTCAATGCTGCAAAATCGGCCTGTACCTTTAGTAGAGAAACAGACCCAAAGCATAATGTTTCCACCTCCGTGCTTGGCTGTAGGGATGGTGTTCTTAATGGTCATAGTCAGCATTTGTTTTCCTCCAAACACGGCTAGTCGAGTTAATGCCAAAGAGCTCAATTTTGGTCTCATTTTACCACAGCAATTTCTCCAAATCTTTCTCTGAATCATTTAGATGTTCATTGGCAAACTGCAGACGGGCCTGTATATGTGCCTTCTTGAGGAGGGGGACCTTGCAGGCACTGCAGAATTTCAGTCCATGGCAGTGCATTGTGTTACTAATGGTTTGTTTGATGACTGTGGTCCCAACTACCTTGAGATCATTCACAAGCTCCTCCCATGTAGTTCTTGGCTGATCCCTCATTTTTCTCATAATCATCCTTACCCCATGAGGCAAAATCTTACATGGCGCTAGAGCGATTGATGGTTATTTTGAATTTCTTTCATTTGCGAATAATCACTCCAACAGTTGTCTCCTTCTCACCAAGCTTCTTGCTGATGGACTTGTAGCCCATTCCAGCCTTGTGCAGGTCTACAATCTTGTCCCTGATGTCCTTTGACAGCTCTTTGGTCTTGCCCATGGTGATGCCCAAGAAAGAGATTCTGTCAACAGGTGTCTTTTATACACATAACGAGTTGTCATTAGGTGCACCTTCATAAATTAATAAGACTAATCCACATGATCATATAGCCAGTCAATGGGAGCCAGAATTATTGTTGGTTGGTAGGGGATCAAATACTTATTTTACCCTTGGTTCACATATATTCGGCCGTGCGAGCCACGGTTTGCGCGGGCACGAGAGCACATTCATTGGAATGGACTCCCGTGCTCCGTGACATGCAAGGAAGAAGTCCCTGCACTTCTGAAAATGCAGCCCAAATGGGAACTTCGATTCCCAGTATGGTTGCATTTTCCAATGCGGGCGGTGTGCCATTGGAATTAATGGCACCCGCCTACGGGTCCGCATTCCTCTGTGCAGGTGGTGTGGCTTGTAGCAAACTTGCTCATCAGAGTTGGACACAGAGTTCCCCTTTTTTATTAGGATTATGCCTCAATCCTTTATTCTCCTTCCCCCTCCCTTCCTGAGAGGCACAGTGACAGATGGTGGGCTGGTTATGGGTCAACAGCAGGTTAAGGCATCCTTAGTTCGGTGCCGAGCAGTCTGCGAAAGTGTAGCATTCCTCATCTAAGTCATGATAAGGCCAGTGTTCCTCAGGGAATTGGGAAGCACTGACCCAAGAACCTGTGTAGGCTCACACATCATTAAACAGATAAGGCAGCTTCTCCCAGGAATTGAAAGAGATTGTAACCTCATAAAACCTAACAGTTAAAGGTGACAGAATGAAATGAACATTCCTCAAGTCAGGTTTTTCCCCTATGTTTCATGTCATGGATTATGACAGATGTTGGTTCTAATTCAGAGTTCGCCCGACTGACCCCTCCCAAAACAGCGTATTGGCCAGTATTCAGAGCCCCCCCCCCCCCCCCACAGGGGGACTTTAAAAGACAGGCTGGCAAGCCTAAAAGTTATCTAAAGAGATCTCCTAATTTTAACATCGTAACAGCAGGAGATCAAAGACCCTTTCCGCTCTGCAACTTGGATCTGCTTACCTTAAGGCTGAACATGGCAAGTAACTTAACCTTTTAACTTCTTCCTGTTATCTCTTTGCTTTGCTGTGCTTGGCTGTTTCCTATTTTTTATTTATAAATATATATATCTAGTTACATTTTCTTTGTAAATATTTTATTGCACCTGTTTGACTCTTTTAGTAATAAATCTTTCTTTCTGAAAGTGTTAAACTGTTTCTAAGCGCTTACTTGCAATTCACGAATTCCTGCCTTTTGAAGAGACGCTACTGTGTTTGTTTAATCCTCTGCCCAATCGGCCTGCAGTGACCATATTGGACAGGCGACTTTTCAACCATTACAGTGTATATTTGATAAAGAGAGTTTCCCCTTTCTCTGTACAAAAAGGGGTGGTGGCAGTGAAGGGTTAGTTGCGTAATTAACCCGACCCAGTAACAAGCGCATTCAGGCTGCCGGTGCGTCAATTGCGTTCCATTAGCTGGACAATCATTGTGCAGGGCGCAGCTGAGTGTGGCATTGTTACGCACGTCACATCACGGTTTTAGATCGGCCGGTCCTTTGGTCATGAGTTTGGTGAGAAGGTCTGGGGTCTGACGCCGCGGGCGTGATGTATTATTGTTGGTTGTGGTCGTGTGATTGTCGCATGTTGGTGGTGGCGATCGGGCGACCGTGACATGGCTGCACGGATTTTTGTGCGGATCCACAACGGCACCACCAGCACATATGTGAACCAAGCCTCAGTAACTGAATTGCAACTCAATTTATAATATTTGTATCGTGTTTTTCTGAATTTTTGGTTGATATTCTGACTCTATCATTTAAAATACACCTATGATAAAATTGATAGACCCTTCACTTCTTTGTAAGTGGGCAAACTTACAAAATCTGCAGGGGATCAAATAATTATTTTCCCCACTGCATATATCGTGGATTCAAGTATCTGTGTATGATCCTGCACACGTGTAAAACCTGCGTGTACATTCCTTGGGTTTGTTTTGTATCTGTCATGTATTTGCTAATGATCATTACAATTTTCTTCTGTCTCCTACAGTACACTGATCAAAGGAGGAATCTGTACACTTCAGATATGTGAAATATTTTCTGAAATATTAGTATTTAGGTCAGGTTCCCTGTTATGTTGAATGTCTTATGTCAGTAATGGTTAAATGGTTAGATGATTTTGATATTCATATGTGGCCACAGACTCTTGTATATATCATTGGAAATATTCTAAACTGGCTTTATCAATTTTTAGTATGTAGCTGTTTTCATATTTCTTTGTCCCCTACAGTACAGTGATGAAAAGGGGAACCTGTATACTTCAGATATGTGAACCAAGTTTAGGCCCTTTTCACACGAGCCTTACAACCAGTTTTTCAGGTAGACTTGATCAGAAGGTCCATTCATTCCTATCGATAGGCAGGTGTAAACGGACTAGTGTTTGTTTACACCTACTTACCTCTGGGTCTGATCAGAGGTAGCTAGGTGTAAATGGACAGTAGAGTATAGAGCAGAGAGGGCTTTGCTCATGTCCCTTCTGCAAAACCTGAACAGACACGGACATGTCATCTGCTCGCTCTGCTCCGGGATCAGTTCACATATTTCCTGCTGATCGGAATGGAATCTGCCTTGTGTGAAAGGGGCCTTACTGTTTTACTGAAGGTCTTATGTCAGTAATGGATAAGTGGTTAGATTTTACACACTCAAGTGTGGGTGCTAACTCTTGTATATACCATGACTCTTCTTAAGGACTACCACTGATATTTCTAATTCTGTTTATTAGTAAATACAACGTATAATTAAGAAGGCCAGGCATTTTAAGTCATTGCTGATTAACCCCCAGTTGATTTCAGACCCCAATGAAATGCTCTAATACAATACAATGAAAGAAAACCCACAAGCACTGGGGCTCTTCATAGCATGCTGCTTCTGAATTAGCATAAGAAAGTTGCAAGATCTGATAACACACTAATCCTCATGAAAAATTACACAAGAAATGTGTTGGTACATAGATTTTTGGAACCATGGACCCCGTGACTATTAGTTCACATCATACAGCTAATGATTCTACAATCATGTGCCCACTATACGCTCACAACCTCAGACTTAATTTAGAGACAGAGGGGTTTAATAGAGACAGAGGGGTTTATTTACTAAAGCTGGAGAGTCCAAAATCAGACTCCCTTCTGCATAGAAACCAATCAGCTTCTAACCTCAGCTTGTTCAATGAAGCTTTGGCAATGAAACCTGGAAGCTGATTGGTTTCTATGCAGAAGGGAGTCTGATTTTGGACTCTCCAGCTTTAGTAAATAAACCCCAGATTGTCTCCTAGGGGAACTAAGGTTGCTGGTAGAAGGATAGAGTGTTGATGGATTCCTTTTCTCAGCTTCTAGTCCATTTATATGAGCATCTATTTGATATATTTTGACTTTTGGAAGCATGGAAGATATGTTATTAAACTATAATCAATTTTATTTTGTTTTAGAATGGTTGTGTAGAATATGAATAGGTTGATGTATGTGGTTTGTTGGAATGTATGAAGGATGCGGGGATGCCACTAAGCTGAATTCAATTTTTCACTTGAAAAAATCCCAGCCTGCAATTTTTTGTTTCCAAGGGACACATGTTATGCCAGATACAGTGAAGTATTTCTAAAGGTCTAATTACAAACAAGGTATACATTCTTGTTATTGTTCTTAGTAATGTAGTGTTAGTATACTAATGCATAGGCTGGTATAGTTTGCTTGTATTAAAAAAGAAGTGGATCATAAAGGTAGATATGTACGTATTTATATGTGGTTTATTGTGTTGCATTAAATTTATTTTAATGCCTTAAGGTTGTTTACCTTAATACATTCTATGCATTAAAGTGGTAGTAAAGTTAATTTAAAAAAATAAAAAGGGTCCCCCCTGCAGGTTTAGGCCTTAATGTACTAGTATGCACTGCATAACTAGCACATTATGTCAGACTTACGTTTAGAACAGATCCCTCCAGCGGTGCCCTGTCTTATTCTTGTTTTCTTCCAGGCACAGGCTATTTGATTGACCAAACTGCAATGATGTCACTCCTGCGCATACACACAGGAGCCCCTGGCACGACACAGAGCTCTGAAGGAACAGCATACCCATTGGCATGCGCCAGTGACATCATCAGCTGTTGCTCGCTGGAATATCTTCTGAACAGTGCACATTTAGGAGATATTCATTTTACCTACAGGTAAGCTTTATTATAAGCTTAAATGTAAGTAAAACTTGAAAAGTGGACTTTACTATCGCTTTAAGGTAAAAACCCTTCTGTTCTGCAGGATCCCCCCAGCCCCCCCCTTTTCTTACCTGGGCCCGATGCAGTCCAGCGATGTGCATGAGAGCAGCGGCTCTCAGCGCTGTCTCACTCCTCATTGACTCCCGCTGCTGTCAACAAATGTTGTGACGAGGAGTCAGGGGACAGGGCCGAGCTGCCCAGTCTGTATCAATAGACGCAGACAGGGCGGCCCAGGAGCAAGCCCGCACGGGTGCCCCCATTGAAAGCAGCTTTCCATGGGGCCACTCACCGAAGAGGAGGGGCCAAGAGCGCCAGCAGGGGACCTCAGAAGAGAAGGATCAGGGCTGCTCTGTGTAAAAACATTGCATGGAGCAGTTAAGTATAACATGTTTTTTGATTTTAATTTAAAAAAAAGTTTACGGTCACTTTAAGTTTAAATTTGGTAATTATGTATGTGTGTGTATGATGCAATTTGTTGCAGTGTGCGGCGTATGGTCTGAGCACTGACAGGCTGACCCCCCACCCCTTCAACCTCTGCAGCAATGCTGGCAGGACTCATATGTCTAATGAATAATAATATAGTGCAGCGCTGTATTGCTAATAGGGATATAAGTAAAATAAATTAAATAAAAATTAAAAGTTCATAGAGTCCTTTATACAGTAAAAGGTGATTGCAAACAAAAGTTTTGTGAAGACCTCCTCAGCATTAGATACATGACTGGAACCAAATAGATAAAATGCGCACTCACCGACCGCGCATTTAAAATGCGCATGTATGCAATTTTATCCAGGTAATCGGCCAGGCATGTGGATCAGCCAAACGTATAGGTCATCCCTCTCAGGTAAAAACATCAGCCTTGGGTGCAGTAATATGTCTCTAGGTCCAGAGAGCCTTCTTGCCCAAAGTGTTAAGGTAGGTTAAGCTCCCTCTCCTGGTTGCAAGGTACCCTAGGAATTGGCTGCTGTAAATCTGGAACCCTTGTATGAGGCCCTTCCTGCAGGGAAAGTCTGAGGAGGTCTTCACAAAACTTTCGTTTGCAATCACCTCTTACTGTATAAAGGACTCTATGAACTTTTAATTTTTATTTCATTTATTTTACTTATTTTTTACTTATATCCCTATTAGCAATACAGCGCTGCACTATATTATTATTCATTATTCATGTTATGAGGTCTAGTGATTCCTTGGAGTGTTTCAGCAGCTGATTTTTGAGCGCTCGCTTTACCTATATCCCAGGACTCATATGTCTATTTCCCAAAGACAACCTCTGGCTATGACGCTGAGCATGTGCACTCAACTTCTTTGGTCGACCATGGCGAGGCCTGTTCTGAGTGGAACTTGTTAAACTGCTATATGGTCTTGGCCACCGTACTGCAGCTCAGTTTCAGGGTCTTGGCAATCTTCTTATAGCCTAAGCCATCTTTATGTAGAGCAACAATTCTTTTTTTCAGATCCTCAGAGAGTTCTTTGCCAGGAGGTGCCATGTTGAACTTCCAGTGACCAGTATGAGAGAGTGAAAGCGATAACACCAAATTTAACACACCTGCTCCCCATTCACACCTGAGACCTTGGAACACTAATGAGTCACATGACACTGGGGAGGGAAAATGGCTAATTGGGCCCAATTTGGACATTTTCACTTAGGGGTGTACTCACTTTTGTTGCCAGTGGTTTAGAAATTAATGGCTGTGTGTTGGGTTATTTTGAGGTTACAACAAATCTACACTGTTATACAAGCTGTACACTACTACTTTACATTGTAGCAAAGTGTCATTTCTTCAGTGTTGTCACATGAAAAGATATAATAAAATATTCACAAAAATGAGAGGGGTGTGCTCACTTGTGTTGGGAGGAGCTACACGCCGTGACGTCATCATGCACCAGAGTCATCCCCAGCAGTGTGGCTGCGCTGTTCAGTTTTAACTATTGATGAGTATATTCACTTTCTTAAAATAAATATTATTTGGGATTTTACACTATCTGGAGCACTTGCTTCCCTTTTATCTTGATATACCTGCACACATTGAGCGAGGACTGGTGGCTAGGGTTGCACAGATACCATTTTTTTATCTGTACTCACCGTTACTGATTACCAATACCCAGGGCTTTTTTTTCAGCAGGAACGCAGGAGAATGCCATTCCGACACATCCAGCACTAAATGTATATAATGGCAAGGGGTGCTGAGGTGTGCTTGAGGGTCTATTGACTATTGATACTGGCTGCTGTAGGATCTATTGTTGCTGGGAGGTCAATCAGTACTGGGAGGGATCTACTGTTAAGGGAGAGGTCTATTGTTGCTGGCTGCTGGAGGGTCCATTGATGCTGGCAGCTGGGAGATCTATTGTTGCTGGGAGGGTCTATTGATGAGGTAGTGGATCTGTTGTTTCTAGTGGGGGTATTTTTTTGCAGAGAGTCTATTGGTGAATTGGGTTTATTGATGCTGGGGGGATCTTTTGTTGAAAGTGGTGTGTATTGTTGCTGGCTGCAGGGAATCAATTTTTCCTTGCAAATTCTTTCGCACCAAAAAATGATACTTGGTTCTGTAATCTTTAAAAGAGGCCTTACTGGGAGATGGGCAGGGAGTAGAACCAAGGGACGGTGCTCCGAGGTGGGTAGGGGGAAGTGATAAGGGGTGACTCATATAGGAGAGTTCCTGCATCTATTCTCTGAAGAAAAAAAGCCCTACCGATACCTATCGATAACAGTGCAACCGTACTGGTGGCCATTTGTGAAGTTCTATCCCATTGAGATGTTCGGATACCAGTGGCGAGTGAGAGATCTGGCATACAGCTGATAAAGCTATACTGCACATTTAATGACTTCTGTATAACTGTGCATTTTTGAGATTTTGCAACTATGTCATCACCGGTCGTCTTCATTTTCCAGGTTCCCGTTGCTGGCCATCAATGATGCATGTGCAAAATCTTGGTAAATCTCTTGTAGATCACAGAGGAACAATACTCACAAAACTGATTACTGCACATATCCAAGATTTTCTGCATGTGTCATCTGTGGGCTGGGAATGGGAACGTGGAAAAAAGCCAGCTGTCAGTGATGTTTTTTAAATAGCATTACAGAAGTGGGGAGCAGGGGGAAATCAGACAGAATGGCATATGCAAATGTATACATTTTTACTGATTTGTTTTAAATAGTGTTGGCAGGAGGAGGAGTGGCGTGTTTTGTTTGTGGCGTTGAGTTGTTAAAGATGATTATTTGAAATATTAGATCATTGTACCCTTTTACAAACAATTTATTTCCTTTGTGTTTTCAAGCACTAATTGTCGTGGATGCATAACCTGGCCATACTCTGAGGGGAGCCTTTCCCTGTCAGCTCCATGCTGTATTTGATAAGTGACTATGCTTAGATACATTTTTCTAGCTTCCTAATGATGTCCTGGATGTGACGTAACACGTAGAGATGGGACTTCCAGTGGCAACCTCACTTCCGCCATTTAGAAAACACGCTGTCTCCGGATTGGTATGAAGCAGAGTATCGGCAGGACATTCTGTGTGCCAGAGGAGGCACCTTGTTACATGAGTGTACTATATTTTATTGTTTTCAGGGAACAATATCAATAAACATATCACGCTATAATTCCCTGGTCTGCTTTTTTATAACATATGGAAATTGAGCACTTTAACCCTATGAGTCCCAGGATGTTCAGTGATCAAGATTGAGAGGAAAAAGAAAAATATTGTGCTTGTGATCTACTTGTTATAAGTGGTGGGTGAGTGAGAACCTTGGTGGGGGGGAGAGTCGAGGTGCATAGGGTGACCATTTCCACAGAGACGCACAGAGCACTTTGCAGTTGGATGAACTATTTAGCACTGTATGAAACATAGTTTTTTTGTAGTTTGCACATGTCATTTGGACTTTATTGCACTTTATGAGATTGCACTTGATAATTGCACTTAATGATTGATAAGGAAGGCATGGAGTTTTAGCACTTTATGAATGTATGAATTTGTTTATTTTTTACACCTTATTTTTTAAACTCTCTATTAGGAGGTTCAAGAGCTTCTCAGCTTTGTACACTTTTTTTAATCTTTTTTTTTAGTATAGCTTCGAAAGAATAGATCTTCTGTAGGACTGAATCCAGGGATTACTGTTTTGCAAACAGCTTGAATACCATAATACGTTTCTAGTGTGATTATAGCCACAAAAGAAGATGAGCGTACACTGGAAATTACCTGGAATTTAATGTGATTACACAGGTACTATTAGAGGCGTTGTGTTTCTTTTCTTTTTTCTTGTGATTTTTTTTTTGGCAGCATTATTTTTAGGAGGGCATTTTTTAGCAACTTTTACAAAGGCTCAACACCTCAGCAGCCATATGTATACATAACGGCAAAAGAAAATGAAATCGGTACAGTAGTTTGTTTTATCTCTGATATAATAGATACATTCTTCCAGTTTTACTGTAATATACAGGCTTTCAAAAGGGAATATTCAGATGAACAACTAGTTATTTTTTTTTAGAACTGCTAACATTACAAGTTTAGAGATTTAGATTTCTTAAATTTTCCCTTTACTTTAGAAGAGCTGGAAAAAGTATTGGAGTGGTATTCTGGCATGAGACTTAAAAAAATAGATGTTTTTCCATCACTATTAGATACTGAATTGATCTGGGTTAGGATGACCTGTGAACATAGCCTGGAATCTGCAAACCCTGAACACAATATCTAAGCCCCATTGAAGTTTATAGGAGCAGACTCTTATTTTTTCAAGACCAAATTGCATGAATCTGGTAAAAAGGGTTGTGACGGGAGTAACTTTTGGGGGTGGGGGGACCACTGTGTCAGCTCATGTTCCCTGCATTATGTTTAACCCACCCTGTGCCTGTTAAGGGGTACAGGGTGTGAATGTGAATGTCATAGTATTGTGTATTGGTGTGGGGATTTCCCATTGTTCAGTGCCAAGTGGTTGTCCATTGTTCTCTGCAATGTGCAGCATCCCATTGTTCTGTGTCTTGGTTGGGTGGGGGGTGTTTCCTGTAGCCCTTCCCACTGATGGGGTGGGCTGATGATGTGTTTCCTGTTCCTGGTTGTGTTTCCCCACCCTGTGTATATATCTTGTGTTTGTGTAAAAATAAAGGAGTTGACTTCCTGTCTTAAGAAGAGTCTGGTGCTGTCTTATTTCCTGCATGATCAGCGGGTGGTGTCCGGGGATTTGTGTTCGGACAGGGAATCTGCAGTATAACGGAAAATACCCAAGTGCGGTCTGAGTCCAGTTCCGTTACAAGGGTATAGATAGGTTGAGGGGTGGACTGACAACTCATGGGGCCCCCTGGCAATAGGGGATCATGGGGCCCCTGTGTCCTTGCCCAAACTCAAAAAAGCCTATGAAAAAGGTACCAGGGGCATCTCATGGGGCCCCCTACTGACCCTGGGCCCTCGGGCAGTGTCCGAGTTTCCAAATGGTCAGTCCACCCCTGGATAGGTTGGTATTACCACTGGGGACATGCAAAAATTAAAAAAAAAAACTGTTTAGCTAGGAGCTGGTCATTAATATGGCTTATAGGGTAACATTAAAATAAACAATTGGTCTAACTAGTATGCTTGGGGGGGGGAGGGGTGCCTTAAAATTTCTTCCATCATGAATGACAGCTCCCTGGCCAGCTTCTGTTTGTAGACAAAGTGCTTGCGAGATCCAGGATGACCCCATTGATGGAATATGGTCATGACTATATTATTGTCAGTGAAAACACCCATCATACTCAACTAGTTTGCTGACATTAAGCATCCATCTGGGAAGCTGTCATCGCAACAGGAGTGCATTTGGAGAATAACAATATTTTTAAGACTTTCATCGATGCAATTTATATTTTTTCCTCCAGGTCACTTGCAGTTTTGGCACCAAATATATATACATTTTTGAACTCTCATTGTTGCCTCATTTTGTCAAATTCTGCTAGACACATCTCTTTTAAGACGTGCATATCGTTACAGGACTTCCAGAAGTCCCTGCCAGTACTTCCAATAGTATTTGCAGAATCCCTTCTAGGATTTCCAGTGCTACTTGCAGGATAACTTCCAGAGTTTCCTGAAATGACACTGATCATGCTTTCTGACCAAAAGGTTATTGAATTTCCAGCTTTTGAAGTAGCTGGTGCTGTGTGTTCAAACCAAGTACCTGTCAGAAAGAATAATACTGAACTCTGTTCAGTGCCTGCCAAGACTCTAGCCTGAACTTGTCTCCAGATTTAGTTTACTGCCCAGTCATTGCCGACTGAACTGTCTGCTTACTTTCTTCTCGCCACCTGCTAAGCCCCTTTGCTTAATCCTGACAACACTCTGGTATTTTGTTTCAACATTGTGGCCACCTTGCTCCCCCCGTCCCCCTAGTAGGGTGAATCCGAGGGCTGCAATTTCTTGTCAGCTTGCAACAAAGTAGTTCTGGGACATCTAGGGCTCTCGGCACTTCTTCACCACCAGCAGCTCTGATGAACACCAGTTGATGCTTAGACTCCATACTTTGGGGGAGCCTGTGCACAGACTGGTACAGTCAACCTTAAGTAATCTTTTACAGTTGAGTTTTTAATTCAAATGTCACTTTTCTGTAATAAGTTAATAGCTATTGTAATTATGTATACTAAGCAATGCAATAGGGGTTTTTTAATTACATGGGAAAATATTGTTATAATTCCTCCTCCCTTCTTCCCTTTCTAAGTGGCACATACTTACCTTTTCTTCAGTCTCCTATTGCAAGCAAAGAAAATGCCTGGTACTTCCAGGTACAGAGAAACATTTGATTTTATCCCCTTTCTCTAATATATGTGGTGCTTGGAGTCACATTGGGACTAGAATAACTCAGAGATAACACATGTTGTCATACAACATGTCTGCAGTCCCTGACCATCTCCTGTATGTTTGCATTCTCTGACCATCTCTTTTATTGTGTCTGCAGCCTCTGACCATCTCTTGTATCGTGTTTGCAGTCTTTGACCATCTCCTTTACCATGTTGGCAGGCTCTGATCATCTCTTTTTTCATGTCTGCAGTCTTTGACCATCTCTTGTACCCTGTCCGCATTCTCTGACCATCTCTTGTATTGTATCTACAGTCTCTCGCCATCTCTTGTATTATGTCCATAGTTTCTGACCATCTCCTGCACCATGTCTGCAGTCATTGACCATCTCTTGTATCCTGTCCACATTCTCTGACCATCTCTTGTATCCTGTCTGCATTGTTTGACCATCTCTTGTATTATGTCCACAGTTTCTGACGATTTTCTGTACCATGTCTGCAGTCTCTGACCATCTCTTTTTTTCCTGTCTGCAGTCTCTGGCCATCTCCTGTATTATGTCCACAGTCTCTGACCATCTCTATCCTGCACACATTCTTTGACTATAGCATGTTGTGTATCTGCTGTCTCTGATACTAAATTTTATATGTGGCCCTTTGGTGACATTGTGGGCCGCATTTGAGACCCCTATTATCACGAAAGTTGACCACCACTGTCATAGACCGTGGCAAGTTATTTTTAGTCCCTTACAGAAATTATTTCTCTATATCTGTGTCATTTCCTTTCTTGGCTGTGGTAAACACTAGACTTGCAAAATACTTTTGCAGTTTAAACTTCTCAGACAACAAATACATAACCCATTAATAAGTTATGGGAAAAGAGGAAAGGATGCAATATTCAAATTTATTTTATCTTGCATAATCAATGTAGCAAAAAAAGGTACTTTTAACATATATCTTGTTTCTAGATGAGTATAATGTGTAATGCACTGTCATTCTCTAACAATTGAGCTCTTTAAAATACTTAGAGAAATTTATTGCACCTTCATTTCTGTTGTCATTTGATGAGATTATTAATGGAGGGACATAAAAGAGCAAACAAATATGCACCGGATTTGTAACAACATGATAATTAAAAATTATACACTGCTCAAAAAAATTAGAGGAACACATTTTAATCATAGTATAGTGTAGGGAACTGTTATTTTATACACTAGTTGTGGTTTGTTTACATCCATATACAGCCACAACCATAGAGGTCCCATTACAGACAAGTCCCTGGGTGTGCTTCCTGCCCCTACAAGGAGGTCAGGAAACCCCAGGATGTTATATAGTTGTTTTCCAGGAAGTATCAGGCAGAGGGTTCCAGCCTGCCATGTGCTGTGTATCTGGGGAGAACTGCATGGGGATTCTGTGAGTAATGATCCAGATTAACAAGGCTGTTATCTATGTAGTTGTTACTGAAGCAGATTAGGTCTGCCTCTGTTATGTTTCAACTTCTGTATAGGAACCCTAATATCTCTGTAAGAGAGAGAGTTGTGGTTCATTATCATTATTCTATTTACACACTGCAGAATCCTTATAGTTGTCTATATATATATATATAGATCAGTGTTTTCACCTGCATAAGACTGTCAGGTGAACTTTCTGTTAATTGCAGTGTATCTTTGCAGCCTCTTTGCTTGAAGAGCCTTATTGGTCTGGATCTCCTTTTAGCTAGGATTAGCATAGGGAGTGTTGGATAAGATTAGGCTAGAGGTAGTTTAGGCATCCGACGGCCACTTAGACAGATAGAGGCCCGGTTGCAGTGACAGCCCAGTTTAGGGATAGGGACTAAGAGTGAGGATAGATAGAGCATTTTATCCTTTTAGGTGATGCATCGCTGATCTTCAGACAAGCCGTGCAATCATCCGCATGTTACTTGGACGCCATCACAGCATCTAAAGTGGAAGCGTGCATCTTATTGACTCTCACCTCTCCAGGGGCCCCTGCAACCGGACAGCGCTATAACCCATGGTTGGAGGTATTCTGTTTACTACATGCACATATACCCGGGTATAATTGCAACCTCCCAATTTATGCTAAATTGTAATTCCTGAATGTTATTCTTATGCATCCTGTTTTATGTGGCTGCTTTATATAAACTTTGCATTAATCTCATACAGGTGTGGTGACATGTTTCCATGTTAGAAATATAAGCTGGGTGCATTAATACTGCTATGTATAGTTACTTTAAGTTGTCTACCTGTTACATTCCTAGAAAGGGGTGAGTCTCCTCAATTGCAGGATCCCTATTCTAGGTGGAGGCACTGCCATTTGTATTATCACAACCCCCTCTTCCATATAGCGAAGGCTCAGGATTGCCTACTCATATACTGGTTAGCGCCATAGCTTGTTTGGTGTGGGCCATTTCACATACCCCCCCCCCAAAACAGGGCTACATTTGGAGGCACTGCTGAGATCGAAGTGGGTTTAATAGTCAGTCATGGAGGAGCAACACGAAGAAAAGTGGCGCCCTCAACCTACTCCTAGAAGGAGGTACCTTCCCTCTGTCCCACAAAACGTCAGTGTAAAAGAAGAACAAATGCCAGTTAACTATTCTTATCAGGAAGATGTCCATATTCCACAATCTAGTGAGAATGCTGTTGGCACTTTAAATCAACTGACTGAGATGCTAGCACAAGGGTTACAGGCGGCACATTATAGAAAGCTAAAAGTGTTCTCTGGTAATGTTCCTGTACCACAAGGAGAAGAAGCTTTCGAAGTTTGGAAAGAGCACACCCTTCAATGCTTGAAAGAATGGTCCTGCTCAGAGGAAGGCAAGCATCAGCGTGTTATGGAAAGTCTGCGATCTCCAGCAGCAGAACTAATCCGCTTGTATGGAGATACCCATGAGGGGGTAAGTGCAACAGACTATATACAAGTACTGTCTGACCATTTTGAACCATACTATGACTTTGAACAGATGGTTGCTGACTATCGTATGACCCGTCAGAAAGGAGAGAGTGTTTCCACTTTTATTAATCGATTGCAGTTACTGTTGTCACGTCTGGTGTATCACACTGCTATACATCCTGATGCAGTGAATTCAATGAGAACTAGTCAATTAGTACGGGGGTTGTTACTTCATCATCCTCTCGCACAGCTCCTCAAAGTGAAGTTATCTGATGATGATCTTCCTCTTCATGGACTAATGAAGTTAGTGAAGAAATTGGAAGCTGACATTCAGTTTAGCACCCCTAAGAAAGTGAAACAACCTTTTAAAGAGGACCTCCCTTCTCGTCCTGTTCAAACTGATCAACCTGAATTCACTTGGTCCAAGTCTTCCATTAACAAGCCCGTTGCATTACACAGAGGGAGAGACTCTAGAAAGTGCTTCAGGTGTGGTCAGATGGGCCATTCAGCTAGACAATGTAATGACGATTATGAGGGAATGGTGCAAAGTGTGTCATTCCCTGTACAAAAGCACAAAGGACGACTGAAATATTCAAAGTCGGGATCAAAACAGCCTATCATAGGCTCCAAGTCCATTGTTAACGTTACTGTCAACGGACTTAAAACTTCAGCTTTGTTTGACACTGGGTCTCAAGTTACCCTTATCTATCGTTCCTTCTATCAGAAGCATTTGAGCAACACACCACTTCAATCTACTGGACAGATGAAGTTGTGGGGGGTTGAACTCTAAGTCATACCCTGTTGATGGAAGCCTGCGCATAATTGTTACTGTACCTGGTTTAGAGGACAAAGGTGTTCCTCCCATGGAGATCACTGCACTTGTGTGTCCTGACACTGGGGACTCCAATGCCGCTCCTGTGATATTAGGTACTAATTGTAAAGCAGTACACTGTGCTTTTCAGAAGTTTCTTGAAGGAGGTCGAACTGCTTCTTTTGATCAAACTGAACTGTCTGCTGATCTTAAAGAGCTTTGTAATGTCCTCTCTGTTGGCTATCAACACGGAGTGGTGTATCACATCGGTAGGCATGCAGTGGAAATTCCTCCAGGGGGAGAGAGAATACTAAGGGTTGCTTCCAGCATTGCTCCTGAGCTACTTGGAGATGGCAGTTACGTCCTTATGGAAACACCTGAAGAGATGATCAACAAAGAGGGGTGGCAGGTGATTCCTGAAAGGAAAGACTGGAGGGCCAGAGTGGACCTATCTACGGTTGTGACTGTGAGAAACTGTTCCCCTTACCCCATTGTAATTGATCCTTACCAAAAGGTAGCCCATTGCTATCCTGTGTTTGGTGTTAACCCCTATGCTGAAGTGTGCAAAGTGCAAGTTGAAGGTACCGCTCCTACTGTTGAATTTGATCTGACTGATCCAAACTTATCAGAGCTTTGGGTTCACAGATTGACACAGCAGTTATTAGGATTACCAGAAGTATTTTCTATGGATGAAATGGATGTACGCTGTGCCAAAAGTGCTCAACACACTTTCAGGCTAACAGATGCCACTCCCTTCCGGGAAAGGCCCAGAAGGATAGCTCCAAAGGATGTTGATGAGCTCAGACAGACCTTACGTCAGATGAAAGATCAGGGGATCATTGCGGATAGTAAAAGTCCCTATGCTTCACCTATTGTTGTGGTAAGAAAGAAGTGTGGATCTATTCGCCTATGTGTGGACTATCGAACCCTGAATCGAAGGACAATACCTGATCAGTATACACTACCCAGGATAGAAGAGGCTTTGAAAGCTCTGAATGGAAATCAGTGGTTCACAGTTCTTGATTTGCGGTCAGGGTACTATCAGGTTCCAATGGCTCCTGAAGACCAAGAGAAAACAGCCTTCATATGTCCTTTGGGCTTCTATCAGTTTACCCGCATGCCACAAGGCATAAGGGGTGCACCAGCAACATTTCAAAGATTAATGGAACGCGTTTTGGGTGATTTAGTGCCACGAGAGTGTCTTGTGTACCTCGATGACATTATTGTATTTGGAGCTTCATTGGAGGAATATGAAGAACGTCTCATGCGAGTGTTGCATCGTCTAAAGGAGGAAGGGCTGAAGTTGTCTTCAGACAAGTGTAAGTTCTGACGTTCATCTGTTACCTATGTAGGCCACATTGTTTCTGCTGAAGGAGTGGCCACAGATCCTGCCAAAGTTGAAGCAGTTGTGAATTGGCCACGACCTCAGAATATCACAGAGTTACGTTCATTCCTTGGATTCTGTGGTTATTACCGCAGATTTGTAGAAGGATATTCGAAAGTGGCCAAGTCCCTACATGACTTGTTAAAGACTGAGTCGAGCGGTCAAGAAAAACAGAAGAAATCCACCAAAAATCCTTTTGGCGATAAGTGGACTTCAGCCTGTGAGGATGCCTTCATTCAGTAAAGAAGAAGTTAACAGAGGCACCCGTTCTGGCCTATGCTAATGCTCGAAAGCCCTATGTTCTCCATGTAGATGCTAGCTTTGAAGGACTGGGTGGAGTGTTACACCAGGAGTATCCAGCTGGGTTGCGACCCGTCGCCTTCATCAGCCGAAGCCTCACAGTTAGCGAGCGCAATTACCCAGTTCACAAGTTGGAATTCTTAGCTCTCAAATGGGCTATTGTCGATAAGTTGCATGATTATCTTTAAGGAGCAGCTTTCGAAGTAAGAACGGATAACAATCCTTTGACATATGTCTTAACCACAGCAAAACTAGATGCCACTGGACATCGCTGGTTGACTGCTCTATCAAATTATCAATTCACCTTGAAATACAAACCTGGTCCAAAGAACATTGGTGCAGATGCGTTATCCAGACGCCCTGGGTTACCGCCCGTCTCTGAAGACAATGAAAGGGAGGAAGTCCCTGGTCCTGGTGTTGGAGCACTATGTTCTATGGCTGCAGTAGTGGACGATAACGTGGCTTTCTCAGAGATGCGGCTCATAGACTCCATAGGAAGTGGACCTGATGCTGTACCAGACATGTTTGCTTACCCAGCAGCCCTAGGCTCATTTGAGAACTGTTCTATATCTCCTCAGTGGATGATTAAGAGTCAAAAGGCTGACCCTTTGATTGGACCTTTATATAGAGCAGTTAGTATTAATGATCCAGAGATATTGAAGAAAACCTTGCCTGCTGAATGTAGCTCATTTCTGAGAGACTGGGATAAATTCAGGATTGAAAAGGGCCTACTCTACCGTGTGACTCTGTATCATGACCACCCAGGGAGACGTCAACTGGTTCTCCCTTATTGTTTTCGAAAGATGGTTTTCAGAAGTCTACATGATCATCATGGTCATTTGGGGCCTGAGAAGACCTATGGCTTGATTCAGGACCGCTTTTATTGGCTCAGAATGAGAGAAACTGTGACTAGCCTTTGTAGAAGGTGCCTCCGTTGTCTGAGACGAAAAACCCTCCCAGTTCGAGCTGCCCCAATGGGACATTTACAGAGTTCAGGCCCCATGGATTTGGTCTGTATCGATTTTCTATGCATTGACAATGATTCAAGAGGAATTGGGAACGTGTTGGTAGTGACTGATCACTACACCCGGTATGCACAAGCTTTTCCTACCAAGGATCAAAAGGCAGTGACAGTCGCCAGAGTGCTTTGGGAGAAGTATTTCATCCACTATGGCTTACCCCACAGATTGCATTCGGATCAGGGAAGAGACTTTGAGAGCAGACTAGTTCAGGAATTACTTCAACTGCTCAACATCTATAAAAGCCGGACTACCCCTTATCACCCTGAAGGTGATGCTCTCCCTGAGAGATTTAACAGAACTTTGCTTGATATGTTAGGTACTCTACAGGTTGATGATAAACGCACTTGGAGTCGTAAAGTTGAAGCCATGGTTCATGCTTACAATAGCACAAGACATGAGACTACTGGATTCTCCCCTTATTTCTTAATGTTTGGAAGGGAGCCTAGACTGCCAATAGACCTCTTGTTAGGGGTCTCAACTGATGGTGTCGATCATCAAAGTCACTATCAGTATGTAGCTCGTCTGAAAGATACCCTTAAGTCAGCTTATCGTTTGGCTGAAGAAAATGCTGCCAAGATAAATGAAGGGAACAAAAGGAGGTTTGATCGTCGTGTGAGATACAGAGAATTGAAACCTGGTGACCAGGTATTGCTTAGAAACTTGGGCCCTTCTGGGAAGCATAAATTAGCTGACCGATGGAGGAATGAGATTTTTACAGTGGTGAGCAAATTACCTGGAATTCCTGTGTACAAAATAAAGGGACCAGAAGGTAGAGTAAAAGCTTGGCATCGAAACCATTTGCTCCCTATTCCTCAAGTCACTGATGATGATGACTCAGAAGATACTGTGGGAAGGGACTCCCCACAACCTCAGGCTAACATTACAACTGACCCTCCTGACTCTAATGAGAGTGACTGGACTGTAGTTCCTGAGATTCAGAGCCCAACAGCTTCTCCTCTTCCAAGAGAGTCACTGAACCCTAGATCTCCAGAGTTTGTGCCTGAGTCAGTGAGTACGCCTAACCAAGGATCTAGTTCTACTCCACAATCAGTGCCATCTCTTCCCATGACACAAAGCCCTCATTCAGTACCTGAAAATCAGGGATTACCTCATAGGGAAGTGCGTAGAGGAGGAAGGGTTAGACATCCACCACCTGTTTTGACTTATTATACTTTGGGAGATCCCAGCATCATTCCTCAGCCCCATCTATACCATGCCTGGGTAGGGGCAGTATCTAATCTGGTCAATATGCTACCTGTATTTGCATCACCTGGCATGTATTTATACTAATCTGTTGTTTTCTTTAGCAAACCATTGTAATGGAGAGAGGACAACGTTGTGTATTTGAAATTGAATTTCATTATTGTATATAATGTGAGCTTCCTTTGATGGGACGTAAAGGTTTCACCAGGGGGAGAGTGTAGGGAACTGTTATTTTATACACTAGTTGTGGTTTGTTTACATCCATATACAGCCACAACCATAGAGGTCCCATTACAGACAAGTCCCTGGGTGTGCTTCCTGCCCCTACAAGGAGGTCAGGAAACCCCAGGATGTTATATAGTTGTTTTGCAGGAAGTATCAGGCAGAGGGTTCCAGCCTGCCATGTGCTATGTATCTGGGGAGAACTGTGTGGTAATTCTGTGAGTAATGATCCAGATTAACAAGGCTGTTATATATGTAGTTGTTACTGAAGCAGATTAGGTCTGCCTCTGTTATATTTCAACTTCTGTATAGGAACCCTAATATCTCTGTAAGAGAGAGATTTGTGGTTCATTATCATTATTCTATTTACACACTGCAGAATCCTTATAGTTGTCTATATATATATATATAGATCAGTGTTTTCACCTGCATAAGACTGTCAGGTGAACTTTCTGTTAATTGCAGTGTATCTTTGCAGCCTCTTTGCTTAAAGAGCCTTATTGGTCTGGATCTCTCTTTAGCTATGATTAGCATAGGGAGTGTTGGATAAGATTAGGCTAGAGGTAGGTTAGGCATCCGACGGCCACTTAGACAGATAGAGGCCCGGTTGCAGTGACAGCCCAGTTTAGGGATAGGGACTACAGGTTAGTGCCATAGCTTGTTTGGTGTGGGCCATTTCACATAACCCTCCCCCCAAAACAGGGCTACAATAGCATCAGATCAGTTAAACTCCTGGGATATTGATCTAGTCAGTTAAGTAGCAGAGGGGGTTGTTAATCAGTTTCAGCTGTTTTGGTGTTAATGAAAAACAACAGGTGCACTAGATGGACCAATGAGATGCAACAATGAGATGACCCCAAAACAGGAATGGTTTTACAGGTGGAGGCCTCTGACATTTTTTCCCTACTCATCTTGTCTGACTGTTTTTCACTAGTTTTACTTTTTGCTAGGGTTAGTTTCACTAATGGTAGCATGAGTTGATACCTGGACCCTACAGAGGTTGCACAGGCAGTCCAACTCCTCCAGGATGGCACATCAATACGTGTTATTGCCAGAAGGTTTGCTGTGTCTCCCAGCACCATCTCAAGAGCATGGAGGAGATTCCAGGAGACAGGCAGTTACTCTAGGAGAGCTGGACAGGGCTGTACAAGGTCCTTAACCCATCATCAGGATCAGTATCTGCTCCTTTGTGCAAGGAGGGACTGGATGAGCACTGCCAGAGCCCTACAAAATGACCTCCAGCAGGCCACTGCTGTGAATGTCTCTGACCAAACAATCAGAGACAGACTTCATGAGGGTGGCCTGAGGGCCTGACATCCTCTAGTGGCCCTGTGCTCACTGCCCAGCACCATAGAGCTCAATTGGCATTTGCCATTGAACACCAGAATTGGCGCCCTGTGCTTTTCACAGATGAGAGCGGATTCACCCTGAGCACATGTGACAGATGTAAAAGGGTCTGGAGAAGCCATGGAGGACATTATGCTGCCTGTAACATCATTCAGAATGACCGTTTTGGTGGTGGATCAGTGATAGTCTGGGGAGGCATATCCATGGAGGGATGCACAGACCTCTACAGGCTAGGCAATGACACCCTGACTGCCATTAGGTATCTGGATGAAATCTTTGGGCCCATTGTCAGACCCTACGCTGCTGCAGTGGGTCCTGGGTTCCTCCTGGTGCACAACAATACCCAGCCTCATGTGGCGAGAGTATGCAGGCAGTTCCTGGAAGATGAAGGAATTGATACCAATGAATGGCCTGCACGCTCGCCTGACGTAAATCCAATAGAACACCTCTGGGATATCATGTTTTGGTCTATCCGACGCCGCCAGGTTGCACCTCAGACTGTCCAGGAGCTCAGTGATGCCCTGGTCCATTTCTGGGAGGAAATACCCCAGGACATCATCCGTCGTCTCATTAGGAGCATGCCCCGACATTGTCAGGCATGCATACAAGCATGTGGGGGCTATACAAACTACTGGACACCATTCTGAGTTGCTGCAATGAAATTTCAGTGAAATGGACTAGCCTGCTGCTTTATTTTTTCACTTTGATTTTCAGGGTATCTTTGAATTCAGTCCTCTGTTGGGTGATAATTTTCATTTCCATCAAACGATGGGGCATCCTTACGTTCCTAAGGCCGGCTATACATGGGTCGATTTCCGAACGATATTTAGTTTGAAAATCAGACCTAAGAATAAACGACTGATTTTCGCTCTGTTAATGGGGCAATGGCACTGGCCGATTTTTGGGGTTCCTCCCCATTTTCTTTATAGGGCATGTTGGAAGATTCGTGAAAAACTACCGATTTTTGAAATCATTGGTGGCACCATTGGATTACAGAACAAACAACGTTTTCGATTGAAAAATCATTCGAAATTCAACCCATGTATGGCCTGCTTAACACATTACCCAGTCCATAGCAGTATAGATATCCAGCATGAGATTTTTCCCCATTGAGATCTGATGTGTTTTCAAAGTGTTCCTTTTTTTTGAACAGTGTACTTTCCAACCACAACTCCAAGAACTAATTCTTGTCCTTTAAATAGGAGTTTATCTATTAGAAATGAAAAGGGATGGAGAATCACTATTTGACTTAGGTCTCTTAAAGGAAATGTATCACAGAAGAAGTATGTAGTATGCCATTGCTCACCAACTCCAAAAAAAGTTGGTTTCAGCTTTTTTTTCTGAGTTACTGGCCTAGATCAAGCAGGGAGTGCTGATTGTACTTTGGCTACTTGCTGCATATTTGTTCCTGGTCTCAGAATGAATCAGATCATATTAAAGCCAGAGGAGCAGCAAGAAAGCCATTCAACTAACATTTTCGAGAGGTCAGCAATAGCAACAAATGTATTTTGTTTTATGACAGGTTCAGGGGCGTCCCTAGGGTTGGTGTCACTTGGTGCGATAACACTTGGTGACACCCCCTCCGATGATCCCCACAGAATGGATCGGATCTGCGCATTGAGCATAATGGATCAGAGTCCGATCCATTATGCTCCCCAATCCACAGATCCGATCCATTCTGCAGGGATCATCGGCATGCAACCTATATGGGGTAACACCGGACCCGCTCCATGAAAAGGTAAGTGGTAAAGAAAGCTGACGATCGTCAGCTTGCTTTACAATGTACCTTTTCGTGGAGCAGGTCCGGTGTTACCCGATGCGGTAGGTGTCACCCAGTGCGGCCCGCACCTGCTTCGGGACGCCACTGGACAGGTTTACTACATTATCCTAATAAATTGATAAGCATTCAATGAATCTCAACTGGGGTTTTCTTTGTCTGCAAGGACTCATATGCTCAAACTCGAAATGTTTAATGATAAAGCGGAACTAAACTTTCTCAATTGACATTAACTATAGTTAAGCCTTATGCTACTAGCATTAGTACATTTTTTATTATCTTTACTTAATAAAACCAATAAGAAAAATCCCCATGTAGTTAGTATTTCCTCTTACCTAATAGCAAGCCAGGATTTATCTAGTGATTCCTCTAGTGATTTATTTTTTTGTTAGGGTTAGAATAATAATAATAATAATAATAATAATAATAAAAAACTAATATTAATACATTAATAAATAAATAAAAATAATCCTAAACAATTAATAGATTAATACATTAATAATATGTATTGATAAATATATAAATAATAATTAAGATATATATATATTATTAGTAATACTAATAATAATAATTAATTATATTTTTTAAGGGTTAAGGGGTTAACCTTTATTTATTGTTACATATTATTCATTTTATTTCATTATGTATTTATTGTTTATGTTGATTTTTATTTTCTTGTGTATTTATTTTATTTATTTTACATTTATATATTCAGTGGGGCCTTAGGTCCCATTTACACCTGAGCAATTTGTAGCTCAAAGCTCCAAAACGCTTGAGGAGAAAAAAATTCAATTATTCTTAATGGAGATGGTTCACATAGGCCACTCCAAGTGACCTGAAGCCAAATGCCTGAAGCTCAAATAAGTTCTGGAGCTTTTTGTTGCTCAAATTGGGCAGATTTGTGAGTTTTTGAGCATATTTAAATCCATAGAAATTAATGGGAATGCATGTTTTTAAATGTTTTGCTGCACTTTATGGAGCATTTTTGTGCTCAAATGAAAAAAAAAAAAAGTAATATATGGATAAATAAATGTAAAATAAATAGACAAATAAATAAAAATAATCACAAGTATTAACGCCTAAAAAAATAATAATAATAATAATAAAAAAAAAATATATATATATATATTATTAATAATAATTTTTTATTTATTAAAAAACATTTTAGGGATTGGGGAGTTAAGGCTAGAGGTAAATTATTATGTATTTTTTATTACATAGTATTAATTTATTTTATCTATTAATTATGATTATTTTTTTATTTATTTGTGTATTTATTTTACATTTATTTATATTAACACCCTAACAATAAAATAATAACTAATAACAATATAATAAATAAAATATTAAATATATAATATATATGGTACCGCCCCTTGATGACGTCGGTGTGACGAAACCGGTTGGGCGTAGCCTACTCGATGTGGACGTTAGAGAGCCTTGCTATTCTGTGCTGTATGGGAGAGATCCGCGGTGAGCGTTAACTGTATCTCAACCCTTTTTTGCGATTGAAGCTGGTGTCTGTTGGACACCTTGTTTGTGAGTTTCCTTATACCTTTTTTATTAAAGAGATAAATGAAAAAAACGTTTTGCACCATTATGTTCTCTTTTTTGTCCCTGAGTGTACTGCATGCTCTCATGGAGGTATGAGAAAGAGTGGAGAAGTTCATCATAAGAGCTTGGGCTGCAAAGTTGTTTGTCTGTGATTATTATTATCTGGAAGTATCTGAAACATCACCATATCTATTTGGACATCGGGTTCATTGCTCCCAGAGCAAAAGCGCTGTTGCTGGTTTATAATCTGACCAGCCATTAGCTCTGGTGAGTTCATTTAATCTCCTTTGGTGGTGGATTTTTCACAATTGATTCAAGTCACTGAAGATATATATATATTTTTTGGACACTAATTTATGTTTGGACACTAATTATTTATATAAAACACTAATGTTTTTTGGATGATGATATACACCTTTGTATAAGTTTGTTATTAGCGCATACATTTTTATTTAGGATTAAAATAAAATATTAACCCTTAACCCAAACCCTAACCCCAATATCTAACCACTAAACCTAACCCCAACCCCAACTCCTAATCATAAACCGAATCTAGCTTTAACTCTAACCCTTACCCTGACAAAAAAAAAATATTATTAATAATTACAAAAGAAATACAAGCTTATGGAAAAATAAAAAAGCTGAAAAACCTAGCAACAAATGATGCAACAGATGATAGTTTTCTCTATTGGCTAATAAAAAAACCCACCAAAGCTTAAAAACGCCCAAAAAACTCTGTATAAAAACACGCAAAATCACGTGGAAAAACACATGAAAAACATTCAGTTTTGCAACATTAAAGTATGAATGCAGCCTTAGCGTGCCCCCACACTGAATAAATGAGCACAGGGGACAGCAGCATTGTCAGTCTTGGGTGAGGGGAATGTTAGCTGTATAAGCAGATTTAGATACGCTAACAAATTGAAGCCAACATTCAGCTCACATTGCAGTTACACAAGCAGTTGAAGTAATATTCTTCTTCTTTTGGGATAAAGCTTTTGCATGAATAAATAAATGCTGATCATTGTAAGCACCCCTGTCAGTGGTAAATGGTTTGTTTCAAATCTCAAAACTGCTACATTTGCAGGACAGCCTGTTCTTTTGTAAAACAACAGACTTACTGGCAGGATCGTCAGGTGAAAATAAAGGAAAGAAAGCCTAAAAAGAAAACTAATGCATTGATCACATCTAAGAATTGGTAAATTGCAATATAATAAATGTTTGCTTTTGTTGTTTAGCCACTTCCCGGCCGGCCCATGTATATAAACGGCTGGATGGGAGCAGTGCAGGTGCGGGTTGCCGTTCATAAACGACGCCCGCCATTTTAGCCTGTGCACTCTCCCTGGGAGCGCGCGGCACCAATCGCTGTACGGGCTAATCAGTGATCACATGAATAGTAGTAAGCAAGATGTCACTTCTGACATCCTTGCTTACTACGTGTGAAATCTGTGAATGATCACAGAGGTCACATGGTACAAGGCTATTCACAACAGCCTTGTACCATGTGACAAGCTGTGACCAATCACAGCTCTCACAGTATTTCTCATTGGCTGCAAGAATGCAGCCAGAGAGAAGGAGAAATGATTGCTTTTACAGCCTTTATGGGTAAAAAAAAAAAAATCTTCATCACCCCCAAGTATTACAGTGTCACTATAGTGACACTGTACTGCTAGGGCGACAGTATGTAAAAAATAATAATAATAATAATATAAAAAAATAAAATTAAAATGTAAAAAACTATTTTGAAAAATTATAATTTTTGGTTATAAACTAATTTGGGTTATTTTTTTTTACTAAAAAGCAGAATACATTTTGGCCCAGATTTATGAAGAAAGATTATTTATTTGCAAACTTTTATAAGAAAAACACTTTTTTTCAAAATGTTACATGGTACAAAGCTGTTGTGAATAGCTGGATGGAAAGTGGTTAATAGTCTGAAAATATCACTCTTGGTTTCCATTGTTAGGGCAGATCCTCTGCCATCTTGGATCCGCTGGAGCATACTGATGCTCTACGCGTACATACTCACTCTCACACACACATGCAGCTCAGAAGTCTGAAATGTAAGTAATTCCCCAGCTTCTCCAAGTTGATCGACATGTAAGCAAGTTGAAATTAGCTAGGTGCTGCCTCGGACAGGAGTGTTAGGGGTTAATGCCTTTCCCAGTTCTTTGGCTTTTGGTGGGATCTTTTTGTTCAACCCAATGCACCTGTAGATATAAAAGGGGGCAGTGGGCCAAGTTTAGGGTCTGTGTCTTGCCTTTTTCCAGATTCCTCAAGGAGAGCTAAGAGCCCAGAACCCATAAGAAAGAACCCCGTCAGGGAGAGAACCAGAGAGCCGCACCTGGGAGAATGTTGCTCTCTACTACTTGGATATAAACTCATCAGAACTTGGGGATCACCCTGAAGACACCAGCTGCTGGGGAATGCCTCTGATGGACTCTATAATTACATGGACTCCACCTTTGAAGGTATGTCGGAACAGCACATAGCTAGAAGGGGATTAGGGACTTAGTGAAAGAATGTGCACTTTGTACTGTCTACACTTTATCCAGTAAAACATTGAAGCTTTGCCTTTTGCTTGGTCTGAAGTTACTCAAAGGATTGTAAAGCAAGTAACCGGCACAACTTTGCATGTTGTCTACAGCTTGGGTCACTAGCACATGGAGTATGAAGAGTCAGTATGGTAAGAGTCATTCTGGTGCAAGTTATACACATGGTTGCCACATGCAACGAAGGTACAGCCAGCAAGCAGCCTGTCATAAAAGTGTACCTGTCATAGGCGGAATTGCCTCTTGCCGCAAGGTCTTGTTGACACTCCCTACGCCGCATTCCGTCTCCCATAGCAACCAGAACGGAACTGCATTGCAGAGGTCCCCATCCTGTACAGAGGTATGGAAGTTCAAGAGTTAAAGTCAAGTGCACATTGGAGCATGCGGTATGTGCACGGCTGAGTTCTACGCTGCTACCAAGACCAGTAGTGGGAAAAGCTGGACAGGTGACTGCGGTCAGTGTTCTGCACGGCCCGCCAAATTGCAGGCTACAATGAGAAGATGTACATTTACACGGGGACCCAAGAGTAACTGAAGAGCAGATGTTGTGCAAGTGTACACGGTGTATTGGTTATCTCTAAAGTCAGAAGCCTGCTTTAAGGTCAAGTATTCCCTGCTGGCAAGCTCAGCCTTTTCACAGGGCATTGCTGAAAACGGCACCAAGGTACCTCATGTGTGAAGTAGAGTGATCCTGTCTCAGGTGCCTAGAGTAGTCCAGAAGAACCCACCCCGGGGTAGGCCTCTCATGTTTCCAAGACTTGGTGCTCAGCAAGTTATTTGGGACCATCATCCCATCGGCCCTACCCTTGCAGCAGACAGGCAGCAGGTTCTGAAACACAAGTGGCCAATGGTAATAGAAATCACATATATTAAATATGACCACGTACTAAATGGTAAAACTGACTATCCATATTTGAAAATTAATTGTTTTAGGCTGTTTTGTGGATGCAAGAAGATTGGCTATGTGACCTTTCTGTGACATCCGCTGTAAGCATTTCCCAACAGGAGAGAGAGGAAGTGAATGGCTTTGGAAGACACATAAAAGCACACTGTAAGTGATTAAGGATTTGTTCCAAATTATTATGCAAATTCTATTTAAGTGTCACAAAGATTAAATATTTTGTTTTTCAGTGTAACTCATAGATGGCATTGTGCGTCAGGGCTCTTTTGATCACTGAAAGCAATCTCACCAAGGAAAAAGGATCTCTCTGCTGCCGAAAAGAGTGAAATAGTTCAATGCCTTGGACGAGGTATGAAAACATTAGATATTTCACGAAAACTTAAGCGTGATCATCGCACTATTAAGAGATTTGTGGCTGATTCAGAGCACAGACAGGTTCATGCAGATAAAGGCACATTGGGGAAGATTTCTGCCAGATCCATGCATCAGATCAAGAGAGCAGCTGCTAAAATACCATTACATAGCAGCAAACAGATATTTGAAGCTGCTGGTGCCTCTGGAGTCCCACGGACATCAAGGTGTAGAGTCCTCCAGAGTCTTGCAACTGTGCATAAACCTTCTATTTGGCCACCACTAACCAATGCTCACAAGCAGAAACGGCTGCATTGGGCAGAAAAATACATGAAGACTAATTTTCAAACAGTCCTGTTCACTGATGAGTGCCGTGCAACCTTGGATGGTCCAGATGGATAGAGTAGTGGATGGTTGGTGGACGGCCACCCTGTTCCAACAAGGCTGCGATGTCAGCAAGGTGGTGGTGGAGTCATGTTTTTGGCTGGAATCATAGGAACAGAGCTGGTCGGCCCCTTTAGGGGCCCCGCAGGTGTAAAGATGACCTCTGCAAAGTATGTGGAGTTTATGACTGACCACTTTCTTCCCTGGTACAGAAGGAAGAACTATGGTTTCTGTAATAAAATCATCTTCATGCATGACAATGCACCATCTCATGCTGCAAAGAATACCTCTGCATCAATGGCTGTTATGGGGATAAAAGGAGAGAAAGTCATGGTGTGGCCTCCATCCTCCCCTGACCTCAATCCTATTGAGAATCTTTGGAGCATCCTCAAGCAAAAGATCTATGAGGGTGGTAGGCAGTTTACATCCAAACAGCAGTTCTGGGAGGCTATTCTGACATCTTGCAAACAAATTCAAGCAAAAACTGTACAAAAACTCACAAGTTCAATGGATGCAAGACTTGTGAAGCTGCTTTCAAATAAGGGGTCGTATGTTACAATGTAACGTGACCTGTTAAAATGTTTAAAAAGTTAAAATGTTGTTAAAAGTTTGATTGAAATAGCTTTTGATTTCAGTAAATACGCTGCAAACACAACAAATGACAATTTTCAGTTCTTTACAACCTATAAAATGTTTTGAAACTTACTGTGCGTAATAATTTGGAACCGTGCATTGTAAGTGTTTTATGTTTAAACAAAATACTGTTATCATTAGGAGGTTTGCTCAATAAAATTTGAATTGTACTCTTAATAGTTGATAACATGAAAATTATACTCAAATCAATAAATCCAAACAGGAATCTACCCTCTTTCAATAAATCAACTATTGATGTAACAACAAAAATATTTCCCATATACTTTCTACAAAATCATAAATCCAGTGTCTCTGTGATTTAAATCCGATAATATAAAGTCCAGTGTCTCAATAAAGAAAAAATATAAAATTAAAAAATAAAAATAAAATTAAAAAAATATATGAAAAAGTATATTTCTTGCAGTGTTGATTGTTGTGAAGAACCTCAAAGAAAAAGAAACTCACAATAGTGCATTACCATAATGTCACAAAAAAAAACTGCTGGTCCTTGGGGAGGCTAACTGCCTTGTCTGGGGTCCATGGGCAGTGGTGTCAGCAGAGTCTCTCCTACACACACACACCAGCGCAGTTCCAGTGTTTACAGTCAGATGGCGGAGGTTGGATCTATCTGAATTTAAGGATTCATTAAAACTTGAAACATACATGGAGGTACGTCATATTTTATAAACCTATGTATGTGGAAGGCATAGTAAGATCATCCTAACAGGAAGCGGAGGAGGAGAGGAGGATAAAGCTTCTTTGGAGGATTTCCAGTTACATATATATATAAAAGGCGTGAGTTTCATCTACTGTTGGTAAGGGTATATTGGCCTTACTCACTAGAAGTGTCACGTGTGGGGAGGAATCTCACTAAGTAGATCACTTCATGATTTTATTATTTATGAGCACAAGTGTCTTATTACCTTTCCCTTTTGGAAGGTTCTCACAAGTGTTAAATATATAATTTTTCACTTAAAGGTTGCACAATTGTTTGATACACATTTGTGTGTGCATGTGTTTTATATATATACATATATATATATATATTCATAAATTTTTTTTTTTTTTTTTTATTTTTTATTTTTTTTTTGTGACATTATGGTAATGCACTATTGTGAGTTTCTTTTTCTTTGAGGTTCTTCACAACAATCAACACTGCAAGAAATATACTTTTTCATATATTTTTTTAATTTTATTTTTATTTTTTAATTTTATATTTTTTCTTTATTGAGACACTGGACTTTATATTATCGGATTTAAATCACAGAGACACTGGATTTATGATTTTGTAGAAAGTATATGGGAAATATTTTTGTTGTTACATCAATAGTTGATTTATTGAAAGAGGGTAGATTCCTGTTTGGATTTATTGATTTGAGTTTAAGCTTTCAGGGGGTTGAAAGTTTTTTCCAATTTGGAATTGGGGGAGGTGCAAGGGTGTTTTTGGTTTCACATTATACTTATATCATTTTCACATTATATTTATATGAAAATTATACTGACTGTTATTTGCATCAATTATTTAGGTAAATGGGGAAAAATATAATTTGCATAATAATTTGAAACACAGTGTACATGCGTAAAGTGGTTGTAAACCCTTACATATACCCAGAGCAGTGACTGGCCTCAGGTGATACACAGAGATGAAACAAATCATCCTTCGTATGTTGTACCTGTCTATCTGCATTCTTCTCTCCTTTACATCCATCCAAAGTGAAGAATTTCTACAGCTTGTCTGAGAGTTCAGAAAGCAGGGTGTGAAGAGCTGAAAATACACACTGCAGAGCTCAGTGACAAGAGCTCTGAGAGCTGATTGGATGGAAGAAACACCCCCCTCCCTCCACACAACTCACAGGAACAGAGCTGAGGCTGTCAATCTGCTGGAAATCCCTACCCTGTCACCATTTTTCTTTTGGTGTCAAGAAAATGTATCAGAACTTATTCATGCTGATAGCAGAGGAATAAAGCAGCAGACAGACATGACACCTAGTGCTCCTAATAGAGACAAGTACACACTATAGAGGGATGTGCTTTGTTTACATTTCATGACTGAGGTATACAACCACTTTAAATTAACTACTTTCTAGTTTTTACCTCAGTAAATGCATTGTGGGCTGACGGGTGGAACGAGCAGGCTGGATTACATACTCATACGTCATCCAGCCTGTTCCTGGTTAGGGGTGTGCAGCGTGAAGATCCTGTGACCGCAGTGTCCAGCGGACACAGCTGATTACTGTTACCTGTAACTGGCCACCGAGGTATCATGTGATCGCTATGATTGGTTATAGCGATCATATGATTACAATGTAAACAAAAGAGTCATGAATAGTTTCCTTTTATGATTGCTTACCTAGTGCAGGTGAAGCTGTGATTGGCTCACTGCTATCACATGGTACCTGGCTACCTGTACCATCTGATTAGCTGTAGCCAATCACAGCATGTGAACAGTAACTAAGATATCATAAATGTTAGCACATTCATTACAGCTAAAACTATTATAACAGTGACCTTCACTGTTTTATAAGCAATAACAGTGTAAAAAAAAAATCCCTGAACACCCCAGAGTAGTAGTGTCATTATCACTGAATGTAAAAAAAGAAAAAAATATTTTAAAAATTATCTTTTTACTGCCACCAGTCAGTATCCCTGATCACCACCACACCAGTCATATGATGACACTGTTCTGCACTGGTGACAGTATGTAAAAAAAATGGTGAAAAACCCCCCACAAATTTTATTTAACCACTTGCCTACCGGGCTCTTATACCCCCTTCCTGCCCAGGCCAATTTTCAGCTTTCAGCGCTGTTGCACTTTGGATAATAATTGCACGGTCATGTAACACTGTACTCATATGACATTTTTATAATTTTTTTCACACAAATAGAACTTTCTTTTGGTGGTATTTACTTGCTGCTGGGTGTTTTTTTTTTTGTGCTATAAACAAAAAAAAGAGCAAAAATTTTGAAAAAAAGTTTTTCTTTGCTTCTATTATACAGTTTTGCAAACAGGTAATTTTTCTCCTTCACTGATGTGCATTGATGAGGCTACACTGATAGGCGGCACTGATTATGCTGCACTGATATGCAACAATGATGGGCACTGATAGGTGGCACTGATGGGCAGCACTAATGGGTGGCACTGACTGACGGCACTGCTGGCCACTGACTGGTGGCACTGCTGGGCAGCACTAATGAGGGGCACTGATGAAGGGCACTGCTGGGTACAGGTGGGTGGCACTACTAGGCACTGCTAGGCACAGGTGGGTGGCACTGATGGGCACAGGTGGGTGGCACTGCTGGGCACTGATCATCAGTGACCTGATGATCGGTGCCGATCCGTCCTCTGACAATTGCCGGTTATCGACAGTACTTTCCTCCCACTGTGACAGTGTGAGGAAAGTGTAGCCGATAACCGGCAGCTGCATTTACCGGTGATCTGCTGTGTCACTGGACACAGCTGATCACATGCCTGGATGGTCACTGGTATTACCTGAGGGGTATACGAGGAAATGTAGACTGTCCAGTCGTAATATAAGTTGTATAATGTATGCCATCCTTGAGACCGGGAGAGTATACGGGGACACCTTCGAGGTACAAAAAGCTACTCAGGTTGTTGGAATGTCAGAGGCAGTGCAAGGTTCGACTAACCATTTGGACCATACTCTGTCATATTATTTGGGGCAGCCTCTGTGGATATAAGTGTCCTTATAAAGTGGAAAATTATCATTAATTATCCGCTTCCAGAATGTAAGAGATGGAGGAGCAGATTTTTTACAATGCAATGCAATGGCTTTTCTAGCATAGAACAAAAGTAGGCTAATCTTGGTACGCTCAGCCACAGTAGGTAGGAGATTACTAACCAATCCTAGTAAACATACTGCTATGGTAGGTTGTAGGGGAACTGAGGTCAGTTTATTACATAGTGATATCACCTTTCCCCAGAAATCAGATAACGCTGAGCAATGACAAAACACAAGGGTAAAATCCCCCGGAGTGCACCCACAACACCAGCACTCGGGAGAGTGCGTTGGGTTAATTTTATGGAGTCTATAAGGCGCATAATAGGCCCTATGGGCTATTTTAAACTGAACTAGACGGTCTCTTAGAGAAACCAGGGAAAGGAAGAGAAGGTCCCAAATATCTTCGCAGTCATCTCTATCTAATTCCAGTACATCTCGCGATCATCACTCTCGTAAGCCCTCCAGAGCGGGTAGAGAAACCTTCAATAAGTGAGAATATAGATGGGAGGTAGGCTTCATAGTGCAATCAGACCTCAATACTTCCTCAAGGGCTGGTTGCATGAGCCGTAGTGTAGACTGAGGGAATTGAGCACGGAAGGCATGGGAGAGCTGTTTGTATTGAAATAGATGGGATGCAGGAACATTATAAGTAGAAGAAATGGCAGCCAAAGGGGATAATGTAGAACCGGTGACAATTTGGGTGATGGTTTTTATATTAGATTTTGTCCAGGCCTGAGTTTCGGCTAACATGAAAATATGGGGCACGGTGGGATTAAGCCATAATGGGGCATTGGGAGAGACGGCTAGCTTGGGATAGTGTTTGCATATTAAACTTGCATGCCAGGCCAGCAGGCTGGTAAGCATGGAGGGCGTCAATGGGTAGGGGGCCCAGGGTTTTCTATATAAAAGGAACTTCAGAGCCTCCATGGAGCGCAACACTGCAGCTTCCAGAACAGTTGAGGAGTTGTTGGGATCAGGGCTTAGCCACCAGGCTGCCATAGCCAATTAGGTGGCCAAGAAGTATTTGGAACAATCAGGAAAGGCTAAGCCACCTTGAGCCTGGGGTCGCGTGAGGGTAGAAAGTTTGTATCTAGGTATGTTGGGGCCCCAAATGAAGGAGGAGAATTGTTTGTCAAGTTGGGTGAAAAAGGATTTGGGGATCCATTGTGGAGAGTGTCGGAAACAGGTAGGTGAGTTTCGGGAGAACTTTCATTTTAATAATAATAGAAATGTGAAAAAAATAGATAACATTGGACACCTTTTATTAGGTTGAAAAACCACCTATAGGTGCAAAAAGTTGATAAGGCATAAACATGGAAAAACATAAAAATACAATCGACAAAAAAACGGTCGCAGTAAGCTGTGGCTGATGTCCTAGATGCTTTCTTTCTTAGAAGTGGAGATTTTCATCAAGGAGGATCGTACACTGGGGTCCACTTTGTTTTGTAAAACCACAGCTGGTAACATGATACTTTGAGCTATCCTTATAGTCTGATTAGGTCTATACCGTACAGCCAATACCTGTGTCTTAAACGTTAGAATCAGGAAGACTTCAAACGGGAAGCTGAAGCCTTGAGATCAAGACTTTTAGCTCGTGGGTACTCTAATAAAATGTTTAAGAAAGCTTATTCCCAAGCAAATGAACATCTTCGCACAGATCTGTTCTTTCAGGTATCAACCAGTGATTCTAAAAGGACTTTTACTACAACTAGATTAGTCATGACATATAACAAACAACAACAAATTCGGCATACTGTCAGTAAATATTGCTATCTGCTGCAAGCTGATCCTAGTGTAGCTACGTTTGTTAAGACGCAACCTGAAATTACTTACCATAGGAACAGATCCATTAAGGATGAACTGGTGCAAAGTCACTTTATGGGACCAGCTAGATCTGTCACATGCAGATACAAAGGTACTTTTGCATGTGGCAACTGTGCCAATTGCCAATTCATCTCTCAAGGTCGCAATCACACTTTACCAAATGGGGACATCCACAGGGCACGACATTACACCAACTGCCAGATGGTAGAGGTGGTATATATGATGACATGCGTATGTGCAAGACTAAACGACGATTCTGTAAAAGGATTTATGATCATGTCTCCGCTATTCAGTGGGGAGACATTTCCTCCCCCATAGGTAGACATGGTACTTGGTATCATGCCAAAAATACACAATTTTTTGCCCTGGAGAGAGTACATTTGGATTCAAGAGGTGGTGATTGGGACTGCCGTATACTCCAAAAAGAGGCCCGCTGGATACATAATTTGGCAGCTACCCAGTCTCCAGGTTTGAATGATTCCCTCAGTTTCAAACCTTTCCTGCCATAATTTTTGTTGTTTCAGCCATCATAGAGCCTTTCCCCTCAGCCATCGTACAGCCTCTCCCCTCTTTTTTACACCTTCTTCTTTTTTTTTTTTTTTGACAATTTCCATATATTATTCAATATTTATAAATTTCAGTTCAGATTTATGATGAATTTGGAATTGTTATTTATAAAAAATGTTTGTTTTTTTTATTGTAAACAGCATTTGTAATACCAGCTGATGATACAACTTTCTTGGATGCTATCTGATCTTCTGATATATACTCCTCATCTTAAGTTCACTTTGCTAGCATTTTTTTGTTCAATTGTACTATTGGCCATTTATGTGGCCATTTCTGGCCAGGCTCTATAAAGGGTGATTCCCTTTATTGACAATCAGTTGCTTTACTTGTGGGGTCATGTCCTAGCCTTTGTCTATTGTGATTGCCTCCTTTCGTTAATCTTTGTTTTTGTTTATGGTCATATACTATGTTTCATTATTTCTTTACGATGGCCATGACATTTTCAGATGTCTTATGTCACTTAGCGTGAATTTGTGTTTTGTTTTGTTTCTTGAAGAAGTGGGCTGAGTCCCACTAAACGCATTGGAATTCACAAGCAAAGCACCTTTCATGGTTTCAATGGATACTATTTAATCGTTTGTTTATCAACACCTATGACACTGTCTGGTTAGGTGTTCTTTTTCAACACAATTATATGTCTCCACTGTTAGCCATGTACCTTCATATACTACTTTACCAGTTTAGCCTTTTCTGCTCCTATGTAATGGCTGCTGTTTGTTGCGGCTGATACCCGTGATGCCACCTGCGTCTAGGACATCAGCCACAGCTTACTGCAACTGTTTTTTGTTGATTGTATTTTTATGTTTTTCCATGTTTATGCCTTATCAACTTTTTCCACCTATAGGTGGCTTTTTAACCTAATAAAAGGTGTCCAATTTTATCTATTGTTTTAACATTTCTATTATACTTCTATTGGTATGGTGTGGTACCTTCAAAGCCCCATTAGCTTTTTTGGTTATGGTTTTTTTCAACTATTTTCCTTAGGGGTGTGGTACCAGTAAAAACTGATATACAAGGTTAGGTAAAATTATTTTCTCTCCATCTCCCACCCTCCCCATATTCAGTGTTTCATTTTAATAAGGTTGATGCGCCCAAGAAGAGATAAAGGTAGGGACTCCCATGCCTTCAGTTTAAGCCTAATATCCTGCAGCACAGGAGTAAGATTTAAGGGCAGAAAATCAGAGGCTCGGCGAGAGATCACGACTCCCAGATACCTAAAACTCTCCACCCACTGTAGCTGAACAGAAGGGAGGGCCATGCTATGAGTCTGGGGGTCAATGGGGAACAGTATGGATTTCATCCAGTTGACCCTGAGATCTGTAACAGGAGCAAATGAGTGCAGGATTTGGAGGGCCCCGGCAAGTGATGGTCCAGCATCATTTAGGAACAAAAGGAGGTCATCAGCGTATAGGGCCACCATCTCCTCCAGCCAGCCAATGCATAGGCCCATGATATTAGGGGAGGTACAAAGAGCCTCTGCTATAGGCTCCAGAGCTATGGCGAACAGAGCCAGAGAGAGGACAACCCTGCCTAGTGCCTCTGGACAGAGTTAATGGGGCCGACAGGCCACCATCCAATCAGACCGCAGCGGTAAGATTGGCATAAAGAGTCTTGAGCCATGCAATGAAAACCAGAGGGAAGCGCATTCTATGAAGTACCTCCCAGAGAATTGGCCATTCAATGGTATCAAAGGCCTTCTCAAGATCTAGGGAGGCCATCACCCTAAAACCCACATTGGCATGCGTAGCATGGATGTTTGTGTACAGTCTGCATATATTTATGTCTGTGGCTCTATGAGCCATGAACCGTGTTTGGTCCAGGTCAATAATGGTCGGTAGTATCAGTAGCAGCCTCAGAGTAAGATGTTTGGTTAGGATTTTATAATCGGTGTTGAGCAAAGCAATATTGCGGTTTATAGGAGGCACAGGAGGTGGGATCCTTAGGGGTTTTATAGATTAGCACCACATGGGCATGATTCATAGAGGAAGACAGGTTACCCGAAGATAAACTTAGTGTTTACAGGAAGTCTAAAAATGGAGCGAGTATATCACTATGAGTCTTGTAGAAGTCGATGGGGAGACCGACAGGGCCAGGGGCTTTACCAGGCGGGAAGGAGTGAATAGCGGTAGAGACCTCCTCTGGAGTAATGGGCCTCACCAAGGCTTTGTGCTCTGCATCTGAGAGCCATCCCAGTGCTAACTGATCCAATAAAGCTGACAGATCATAAGCCCAGAAATCTGGGGGTAATTTGGAGGTGTACAGGGTATTGTAAAATTGTGGGACATTTTCTAGAAAGTCCGACAGGGAGGAAACCATTCCCCCCAAGGAGGTCTGAAGCTGGGAAATTAAGGTGAGTTGCTGATCGTGTTGAGCCTGCATCGCTAGTAGCCACCCATTGCGGTCACTATACTACAAATACTCCCACAAATGCAAGCCATTGATTGCAAACAAGATTTGATAATTTGCACACACAAAAAAGTATTTTTCCTAACAAATTAATTCAAGACTATGTTACAAAAATGCACCCCAATGAAAGTCTTAGGAGCAAAGCTAAATTTTAGACCACAAAATCCTAATTAGCAAGAATTCAACTACAGGTGAGTCTGATTATTCTTTAAACAGGTGTCCAGCAGACAGTTGATTATAAGAGGGCATTACTTAACTAAGAAAACCCCTTCCCATTTCATGCAGCCAGCAATGGCACCAAATGGAAGAGCAATGTCACAAGGCCTGAGAAAGAAAATAATTTCTTTACACAAGAAAGGCGAAGGCTACAAGCAGATCAGCAAAGCTTTACTTATCAGTCAGAATACTGTAGCAAAAGTGATACAAAACTTTCACAAAGATGGAACAGCAACCATCTCACAGAGATATCCAGGCCGTCCATGGAAGTTAACACCTAGACAAGAGCGTCTTCTGATGAGAAGGGTTGAAGAAAATCACTATGCAAGTTCACTGCAGTTAACTAAAGAAGCAGAAAGCCAAACTGGGGTGATTGTTTTCCGTGACACAATACGGCGTACACCCCAGAAGAAAGGCATGCATGGGTGTTATCCACGAAGGAAGCCTTTCCTAAAGCTCATGCACAAAAAAGCCCACCTAGAATTTGCTAAGGCCCATGCTGAAAAAGAAGACGACTACTGGGATGATGTCTTGATGAGACCAAGATAAATGTTTTTGGAACTGATGGCTTCAAAACTGTATGGTGTCACAAAGGTGATGAGTACAAAGAAAAATGCATGGTGCCTACATTGTGACATGGTGGTGGCAGTGTCCTTCTGTGGGGTTGCATGAGCGCTGCTGTCAGGGAACTGCATTTCATTGATGGTATCATGAATTCACAGATGTAGTGCTCTATATTGAAATATTGATGCTACCATCACTCCATGCCCTTAGCTGTCATGCACTTTTCCAACATGGCAATGACACAAAACACAGATCTAAGGTCACTGTTGCATTTCTGAAGAAGAACTGGATGAAAGTGATTCAGTGGCCAAGTATGTCTCCTGATCTGGACCCAATCGAATGCCTATGGGGAATTCTGAAGAGACAAGTTGAGCATCACTCTCCATCCAGCATCCAGGCTCTAAAAGAGGTCGTTCTTGAAGAATGGAAAAAGATAGATGTTGCAATATGTCACCAACTTGTTCATTCCATGCGTAGAAGACTTGGTGCTGTCCTTGCAAATCATACAGGTCATACAAAATACTAGATATAGCAGTTTTTGTTGTGGGGTGTATTCATTTTTGCATGACTAATTTGAGTAAAACTGAAGATTTTGTAATCTATGTAATTTTAATAACCTTACTTTCATGTAATGAGCTAAACAAATATTCTATAAAACTCAGTTTTGTCAAAATTTTGGAAATTTATCTTGTTTTTATTGAGATATTGATTAAAATCTTACTTTTCAAAAGGGGTGTACTTATTTATGCTGAGCACTGTAGAAAACAAAAATCTTTGGAACTTTGAACTGGCCAATGTATCATTGTGGTTAGGTTATGTCTTCGGCTCAGAAATGGTAACATTGAACCAAAGGGAAATCATTCTGTGAATGAAGGCAAACTACCGTATTTTTTGCTCCATAAGATGCAGCTAGGTTTTAGAGGAGGAAAACAAGAAAAAAAAATATTCTGAACCAAGACTACAGACATAGTACAGGAGATGACCAGAGACTGCGGACATGGTACAGGAGATGACCAGAGACTGCAGATATGGTACAGGAAATGACCAGAGACTGCGGACATGGTACAGGAGATGACCAGAGACTGCGGACATGGTACAGGAGATGACCAGAGACTGCGGACATGGTACAGGAGATGATCAGAGACTGCGGACATAGTACAGGAGATGACCAGAGACTGCGGACATGGTACAGAAGATGACCAGAGAGTCCTCATGCACACTGGATATTTTTACAGCTGCTGTTTTTGGCTTTTGGCATTTCTTTCTACAGCCAGGAAACTCCCCAGCATGTTATCCTATGTGTTCATGCACACACAGACTATGGTTGGAGAAAAAACCCCAGAACGCTCTAACGTTGAAAAATACGCAACAAAACCAGCGTTTTTGGACTTTTTCTGAGCAAAAAAAAGTTTTTTTTGTATAGAAACCCGCTAAAAAAATGCAAACGCAAAAAAACACAGCAAAAAGTTAATGCAAAAACACAACAAAAGCTGACTTTACACAGGTAACGTTACCAGCGTTGTTAAAATGCCTAGTGTGCATGGAGCCTTAGAGCTCATTTACACTTGTTTCAGCTTTAACACACATTAACCACTTGAGCTCCAGAGGATTTACCCCCCTTAATGACCAGGCCTCTTTTTGCTACTCGGCGCTGCACTAATTCAACTGATAATTGCACGGTCATGCAATGCTGCACCCAAACAAAATTTACGTCCTTTTTTTCACACAAATAGAGCTTTCTTTTGGTGTAATTTGATCACCTGTGCGCTTTTTATTTTTCACGCTATAAACAAAAAAAGGCCAAAAATTGTGAAGAAAAACAATATTTTTTACTTTCAGCTATAAAAAATATATAGTAAACTCAAAGTTGGTTATAAATTTAGGCCAAAATGTATTCTGCTACATGTTTTTGGTAAAAAAATCCCAATAAGTGTATATTGATTGCTTTGTGTGGAAGTTATAGCGTCTACAAACTATGGTATAAATACTGCAATTTACGCCATTTTTCTGCTATACAGCGCTGCGCTAGTTTAACGGACAATTGCGCGGTCAAGCAATATGGTACATAAATTAAATTTACATCCTTTTTTCCCCACAAATTGAGCTTTCTTTCGGTGGTATTTGATCGCCTGTGCGGTTTTTATTTCTTGCGCTATAAAAAAAAAAAGGCTGACAATTTTGAGGAAAAAAAAACAATATTTTGGACTTTTTGCTATAAAACATGTCCAGTAAAAAAAAAAAGCAAAAATAAAATTTAGTCATAAATTTCTGCCAAAAATGCATTCTGCGACATGTCTTTGCTAAAAAAAAAACCCCAATACATGTAAATTAATTGGTTTACGTGAAAGTTATAGTGTTTACAAATGGCGGGAAAGATACTGGGATTTTTAGTTTTTTTTTTATACTAATAATGGCGGCGATCAGGGACTTATGGCAGCGACCAGCGACTTATTGCGGAACTGCGGCGGACATTCTGACATTGGGGGGTACTGACTTGGGGTCACTGACATCCCCAAAAACACTAATACAGTGATCAGTGCAAAAAAAAAACACACTGACACTGTACTAATGGCAATGGGGAGGAAGGGGTTAACTTTATTTTGCAGGGAAGGGTTATAGGAGTAAAGGGAGTGTTTTACTAGGGGGTGGGGGTGTGTACTGGACGGGACAAGGCTGATCGAGAAAGAGAAACTTCTCGATCAGCTCATCCTCGAGCTGACAGGGAAGTGACAGACAGCACAGCTACTGCAGCTGTGCTGTCTGTCACTGTTTGCCGCCGATCGCCGGGAGATAGTCGCTAAGGAGCGGCTGTGACCCGGCGACTGACATTTGCGGCGGGACAGATAGGGCGGTGGCGCGCCTCGCGCGCGTGCCCCCTATTTGTTTACAAAACACACGTTTTAAAACGTGGTTTTGCCTGCGAGTGCCGCCCTGCCACCCGTATATGTACAGTGGCTGGGCGGCATGTAGTTAAAGCACCTACCCCTTCAATATGCTTTTTTGATATATTTTGTCTCGGCCTAGAGGCTGAGCGGCCGCACTTTTGTGTTTTATTAAAAAAGGACATATGTGCGGAGAGCACACGCCCTGCGCGCTCCCAGCATACCTGTCCGGTACTCACAGAAAGGTCCCGATCTCCTCTTTCGATCGGGACTTTTCCCGATCATGTGACCGCCGTGACGACACGTTGCGGTGGTGACATGACCGTAAACCCCGCCCGTCCCGCCTCCCGGCTTCTGAAACTCTTAAAGGGCTGGTAGGTGCCAGCATGAAGGGGTTAATTAAGTTTGGCAAATGCCCTGTGTGTGTTGATTTCCTGTTTGTTTTAAAGAACCCCAGATGAATAGTACCTCCATTCAACAGATCCCCAGCTCATTAGTACCCCTGTTTAGCAGATCCCCAGCTCATTAGTACCCCTGTTTAGCAGATCCCCAGCTCATTGGTAGCCTCATTCAGTAGATCCCCTGCTCAGTAGTACTCCTAGCTCTGCTGATGCCCCATCCAGTATTACCCCCAGCTTTACTGATTCCCCACTTAGTAGTAACCCCTAGTTCTGCTGATTACCCACTTGGTAGTAACCCCGAGCTCCGCTGATCCTCTGGTTTGTTGCTGCACACCACATGTGACATCTTCTAGTTTCTCGTGCTTCGGCCCCCCGCCTCTGATGATCCTCTGCCACTCAGTCTTCTTTCTCTGGTCTCCACTCATCTTCCTCTATAGTGTTCCCATGTTGTACGCCGCCTACTAGTTGCTCCACTATGGACCCCGCTCACCTTCCTGCTGCTTTTTGCTGCACACCAGATGGGAAAATCTGCACTAGACACTTCCTGAATATATACACAGGAACCAGAAGTGACTGCTGAAGACAACTTTCTCGTTCGCTTGTTGATTTCCCAGTGCATCCTGAAATATCTCATGTAATACCTCCAAAACAAAGCAAAGTTAATGCTGAATAAAAGCCTCTCAAAAACTGCAAGTGCTACTAACGAGCTGTGCTGTAGACTTGAAGTTGATGTTTTGAAGCACCAAGAAAGCAACATGAGATATACTTTTTTAACCTCTTGCCGACCAGCCACAGTACTTATACTGCAGCAGGGAGGCACCGCTGCGCAAAATCACGTGTATATATACATGATTTTTCCTTTCTGGGTAGGGGGCACATGCAAGGCGTGCGACCGCCCTACCTGCGCCGCCAAACGCGGTCGTGGTTATCAATCACTGGGTCTCGGCCAGTGATTACCCACCGGAGCCCGGCAGACGCTGACAGGTAGGAGGACTGCATGTTTACAATGCAGCTCTCTTCCCTGTCAGTTTGGGCACACTGCTCAGGATGGCTGAGTACAGCCGTCCTGATCAGTGTGCTTATAGTGAAGCACACACCCCACGTCCCCTAGAAAAACACTCCCATCACACAGTTAACCCTTTGATTGCCTCCAAATGTTAACCCCTTCCTCCCCAGTGCCCTTAGTACAGTGTCAGTGCTTTTTTTTTTTGCACTGATCACTGTATTGGTGTCACTGGGGATGTCAGTGACCCCAAGTCAGTTCCCCCCCCCCGTGTCAGAATGTCCGCCACAGTCCTGCAGTCCCGCCATATGTCGCTGATAGCCACCATAAGTCGCTGATCGCCGTCATTAGTAGTATATAAAAACAAAATCCCAGAATCTATACCGCCATTTGTAAACGCTACAACTTTCACGTAACCCAATTAATTTACACGTATTGGGATTTTTTTTTAGCAAAGACATGTCGCAGAATACATTTTGGCCAAAATTTATGATGAAATTTGATTTTTAAATTTTTTTACTGGACATGTTTTGGAGCAAAAAATCCAAAATATAGTTTTTCTCAAATTTGTCGGTCCTTTTTTTTATAGCGCAAACAATAAAAAACGCACAGGTGATCAAATGCCACAAAAAAAAGTTCCATGCATGGGAAAAAAGGACGTAAATTGAATTTGGGTGCAGCGTTGCATGAACGCGCAATTGTGAGTTAAAGTAACGTAGTGCCGTAACACAAACCACTTCTGTAACCGCTTCCTGACCTCCCTATAGCAAAACTACTGCTACAGGGCGGCATGGGTGCACAAAATAATGTGTATATATACGTGATTCACGCTCATATAGTGTCTGAATGGATCAATATCTTTGATCAGATCAGCACTATACAAGCGTTCACATTAGTATAGTGTCCCCAAAAACGCAGCATTATTGGAATCAGCCCCGGCACCTGCCATCACCTGCATTTAGCCCCTACGCTTACCCCCCCTTCTCCCCCAGCAAGTGCGGTGTCAGTAGGTCACTGTCACTTGATACATTACACACAAGACAGCAGTGTTCGCAGAATCAGCACCCGTACTTCCCCCATTCACTGCCCAACCCGGAATTCAGGTGGAAACAGAAAATTTAACTACTCCCCTTGATTTTTTTGGAGCTGTTTTTCATGGAAGATCTGTATGCATTGGTTGTGGATCAAAGCTATTTATATGCACAACAATTTATCGCCGCCAACTTAAATTCAAACCTTGCCAGACCATTTGCATGTAAACCCATTGCGGCTTCCAAATTTAAAATTTTTTGGGGCCTAACCCTCAACATGGGCATTATTAAAAAAAAATGAATTGAGGTTGTATTGGTCCACAGACCTGATTCATCATATGCCCATGTTCTCTGCTGCCATGGCCAGGTATAGATATGAGAGTATAATGTGTTTTATGCATTTCAACAACAATACACTCTTTTGTCCTCGGAGTGACCCTGAATTTGACAGGCGCCACAAAATTTGGCCCCTCGTAAATCACCTTAACCAAAAATTTGCAGATGTCTATACTCCCCAGCAAAAAATCTGTATTGAGTCCCTCATTCATTTTTCTGGTCATTGCATTCAAACAATTTCTCCCCAGCAAGCGTGCCAGATATGGGGTCAAGATGTAGAAGACCTGTGAGAGGGCAACAAGCTATATATAAAAGTTTTGGATTTGCGAGGGAAAACACGTGGACGAGCCCCCCCATATGCCCAGACTGAATGGGGAGTAGTAGCAAGATAGTTTGGGACTTGGTGTCATCCTTTTTCCATATGAGGTACCACTTTTACGTGGACAATTTTTATTCAAGCATGCCACTATTTAGACTATTTCTACAATCTTGGAATTGGCGCATGTGGCACGTGTGACCTAATGTGTGCCCACCATTTGAAGTGGGTGGATGCAGGGCGGTATATTCGAATGGTGGGCATACCACACACTTTTTCTGGCAGAGATTTATTCTCTTTTTTTCATTCAGCCCACAGGCTGCATACAAAAAAAAAGAATATAGCATATATACCCAACAAGGACCAACAACATACTGGTATATCACTGGACTTTGAATAGTTATACCAGGATGATGCCTACAGCTGCAGGCATCATCCTGGTATCATTTTTTTCAGCCAGCAATCGGCTTTCATGTAAAAGCAATCCTAGTGGTTAATTAGCTGCAGGATTGCTTTTACAAGCAGCGGGAGATGATGACTCCTCTCCCCTGTTGCCTTCCACTGCCTTCTTGAGCAGTCCCGTGCCATTGGGGGAACCTGAGAATACAGCCGGTGTTTCTGCCAGATGACCATAGAGCTGACTGGAGACAAAAATGGTGCCAATCATCTCTATAGTCTAGGAAATTGGAAGCTATGAGCATTTCATCACTTCAGTTTCGCAGGATATAAACAGCGCCATTTGTAAATTAGGAAAGCATGTGATCACACCGATCTTGGTGAGATTAGATAATGTAAGAACAGAGGAGATATCTAGAGCCTGATAGACCCCAGATTTCTCAAAAAAGATAATATGACAATGCCCAATAAAGTTATAGGGGATATTTGCATTTCCTGTAATAGCATTAAAAGTGATAAAAAAACATGAAAGGGACAGTAATTTAAAAAAAGTAAAAATAATTGAAAAAAAATCACCCCGCGTGCGTGAGCTTGGACCCTGTGCCGGTATGTAAACAGCGGTTGCACCATGCATGTGAGGTATCGCCGCGAACATCAGATCAAGGGCCGTAATTTTAGCACTAGACCTCCTCTGTAAATCTAAAATGGTAGCTTGTAAATGCTTTTAAAGCGTTGCCTATGGCTATTAAAAATGTATGCAGTTTGTTGCCATTGCACGGGGCATGCGCAGTTTTAAAGCATGACATGTTTGGTATCCATTTACTCTGCATCATATTTTATACTTTACCAAATAATTGGCAAATATATTGGGCTTTAAAAGTAAAAAAAAGTGTATTTTTTGCAAAATTTGCGTTTGAAAAATCGCTGCGCAAGTACTATGTGACATAAAAAATTGCAGCTCCCACCATTTTATTCAATAGGGTGTCTGCTTTACAAATTATATATTTTTGGGGGGTTCAAAGTAATTTCCTAGAAAAAAATACAGATTTTTTTTCATGTGAACAAAAAGTGTCAGAAAAGGCTTGGTCTTCAGGTGGTTAGAAGAGTGAATGATCTGTGGCATAAACGTCTAATGCTTGGCATAAATTTCCCCCATCCCCCGAAATGACCCCTTTTTGGAAAGTAGACACCCCAAACTATTTGCTGAGAGACATGTTGAGTCAATAAAAGAATTTATTTTTTTACCACAAGTTTTGGGAAAATGCCGAAAAAATATATATATTGATTTATGCTCACACATGCCATGGGTATATGTGGATTTACTCCCCAAAAAACATTCTGCTACTTCTTCCGAGTATGGGGATACCACATGTGAGACTTTTTGGCAGTGTAGCCAAGTACAGGACCCCAAAATCCAATAAGCACCTTCAGGCTTTTAAAGGGCTTTATTTCCTCATTACACTTCCTGACTACCTATCACAGTTTCGGAGGCCCTGAAATGCCAGGATAGCACCAACCCCCCCAAATGGCCCCTTTTTAGAAAGTAGACACCCCAAAGAATTTCATAAGAAGTATGGTGAGTATTTTGCAGATCTTGTTTGTTGCCACAAGTTTTTTCAAAATGAAAACATAAAACAAAAACATATTTTTTTTTTTTTTATATTTCAAAACCTTGTGAGAAAAAAATAAGATCTGCAAAACACTCACCATGCCTCTTTTTAAATTCCTTGTGATGTCTACTTTTAAAAAGGGGTAATTTGTGGGGGGGTATAGTGTCACATACCACCAAAAGAAAGCTCTGTTTGTGTGGAAAAAAAAAAAGGACGGAAATTTCATTTATGTACCAAATTGCATGACCGCGCAATTCTCAGCTAAACTAGTGCAGCGCTGTATAGCAAAAAAATGGAGTAAATTGCAGTATCTATACCATAGTTTGTAGAAGCTATAACTTTCACACAAAGCAATCAATATATACTTATTGGGATTTTATTTTACCAAAAACATGTAGCAGAATATATTTTGGCCTAAATTTATGACTAACTTTAAGTTCACTATTCATTTTTTATAGCCAAAAGTAAAAAATATAATTTTCTGCAAAATTTTCGGTCTTTTTTGTTTATAGTGTGAAAAATAAATAGCGCACAGATGATCAAATAACACCGAAAGAAAGCTCTGTTTGTGTGAAAAAAGACGAACATTTCATTTGGGTACAGCATTGCATGACCGTGCAATTATCAGTTGAAATAGTGCAGAGCCGAATAGGAAAAAAGAGGCCAGGTCAGTAAGGGGGGTAAATCCTCTGGATGGCAAGTGGTTAATTGAAGCAAAGCAAAGTAAATGCAACATGTAAACAGGACTGTAAGCTTAAGACAAACAAACGAAACCAGCGCTCAAATCCTCTTGCAGACCTAAGAAATTTCTGAATGCCAAACGAAGAAGTGCTGCCCTTCAAAGATCGGGGAATCTGGACACTGGTGAACAAAAAGCAGGCAAGGGTGCACTCTCATCGTGCATTACCGTGGTACACCACGTATGTATTGTGTAGACACATAGATGTATACTCAAAGAATGTCAGAGAGAAAGGTTAAAATACACATATTATACACTTATTAAATAGATACTCCATCCATCTGTTTGGTCACTGCTATTGCAGTTATGCATCTACATTGCACATTGTTCATTGCATTATATTATAGTATCCTTGATGTCTTCCTATGGGGACAGTTTCTATTGAGATGAGGACCGTTCATCAAGAGTCATGTTTACTGACTTAGGGGTCACATGTAAGTACATTTTACGAACCACTTGTTTGTTAGTGCTTTGGTTGGTGACTCATGTGGTCTCTGTATATATATATATATATTGTATGCAATTTATTGGCCTTCTTGTGCAATATTTTTTGTTTTGTTTTTTGTTTTGTTTGTTCATGTACACGTTTTTATACATACTATTGTTTTGTTTTGTTTTTTTTTCTGCAGGTCAGCCCTCTCTGTGATTGGGCCATTGGGAGTGGGTGGGAGGGCCTTTTTACCTTTCTCTCTGACATTCTTTGGTATATAAGCTTGGGACCAGCAGGCATACATTTTAGCTCTGAAGAAGGGGGTTCGTCTCCTGAAACGCTTCAGCTTATCCCTATTAAGGGCACAGCATTATTGACTGTCTTTACGGACTACCAAATTGCTTTTAATTTCTGTTGGTTTGTGAGTATACATCTATTTGTCTACGCAATAAATACGTGGTGTACCACGGTAATGCACGATGAGAGTGCGCCCTTGTCAGGACTGTAAGGACTGAGAGTGCGCCCTTGTCAGGACATTTTATTTAGTGACAGGTGGTTTCATTGGCATTCAGAGTGCTTTAACCACATCCCGACTGCCCTATAGCAGGCATACTGTTACAGGGCGGCAGGGGTGCGCTCAACCCACCCGTGCCGCCACTCGCGGCCACTGCTGTCAATCACCGGGTCCCGACCAGTGATTCCCTGTTGGGTTTCAGCACACAGTTTACCCTTTGATTGCCCCTCATGTTAACCCCCTTCCTGCCCAGTGTCATTAGTACAGTGTAAGTGCTTTTTTTAGCACTGATCACTGTATTGGTGACACTGGTGCTGTCAGTGACACAAAATCAGTTCCCGCCAGGGTCAGAATGCCCGCCGCAGTCCCGCTATAAGTCGCTGATTGCCATAAATTCCAGTATCTATACCGCCATTTGTAAACGCTATAACTTTCACATAAACCAATTAAGTTACATGTATTAGGATTTTGTTTTAGCAAAGACATGTCGCAGAATACATTTTGGCGGAAATTTATGATGAAATTTGATTTTTTCAAATTTTTTTACTGGACATGTTTAATAGCAAAAAGTCAAAAATATTGTTTTTTTCTCAAAATGGTCGGTCTTCTCTTTTTATAGCGCAAAAAATAAAAAACACACAGGCGATCAAATACCACCGAAAGAAAGCTCAATTCGTGGGAAAAATGGAAGTAAATTTCATTTGGGTGCAGCATTGCATGATTGCACAATTGTCAGTTAAAATAACGCAGCGCCGTAATGCAAAAAAATGGCCTGGTCAGGAAGGGGGGTAAATCCTCAGGAGGGCAAGTGGTTAAAAAAGCGTGTCCCATGCCAGATTGTGAAGCAAGTGTAAACAGGCCCTTAGTGAACTGACCACAGAATCACACATGGAGAACATCAATATCAAGCAATTCAATTTGGCAGAATTTTAGCATTTCCTCTAATATCACAGCTTGAGGTCTAGGTCCAGACAAGGATTTGTCTCTTAAATTTTTAATTCCAGAAAAATGACCCAGATTTTTTTAGAAATTGCTCAACATTCCTCTTTTTCTGCATGCTACATTTATTTAATGCCTTCTTTTTCTTTGTTCATTTTTCCTTTTTATATTCTGATGAGCAGCTTTTAAAAATCAGATGTATAACCTGATCATAATCAGATCTCCAGTGCTTTGTGGTCCTGCGATACAGTATTCCAGGAGTCATCTCTGTTCGGCTGGCTATGAAGTAGCAAAGGCTCCCTGGAAGTTTTTTGAAACATTGACAGCTTTGATCCATCTGTACATTTCTTTGCTGATGTATTGTGAATTCTCACCAGTTTTCCTAAGTGACACTTATTTTTCTATACATTTCCTGCAATTCTCATTGTTTTGTGTCTGTATTGTGACTTGTACGTCAGCAGCAATAATCCCAGAGGATATGACATCTATTTCATGAAAACATCAAGTCTCAGATTCCTGTCATGCCAATGAAGTATAGTATTTATTCCCATTTTTTTTTTTGCACTGTAGTAATTGGTGAATCCTGTACAGTAGTCAATGTTTGACTACTTTTTCTTTCATTTACTTTAAAAAACATCCTATGCTTAGTTATGTCTTGTACAGGAAAATGTATACAATACACCGCCTTATGTTATACCTCTGCACAGTCATGTACAGACCCTCAGGTTGTGGCTGTTGCTTCTTGGGCAGCTCTTCTATACATTTTAATATTTACAGACACTCATTCTTCAGGCAACAATCCATTTTGCTTTAGTTGTGATATACAGTGAGCATAAAACTATATAAAATAGTTATTTTGTGTTTTGTATAGACAAGGAAAGTGTCAAAACCTATGTTTGATTTTGTCTGCTGTCTACCCCCACTGGGTAGCAGAGTGGGGTTCTAAGGTTGAATTTCTCCATAATGCCTGCAGCCACGGAGATTGATGAGGGTTTGTTGCTCTGTTTCATAAATACTTGTTTTTTTATGGATTTATAGAACAGTAATAAAAGACCTCATAAACATAAGGGATGGATTGATCAAGTGCAGCGATACATTTGATGCAGAATTTCATCAGTTTGCTGATGAATATAGAAATCAGTAGTCCAAACATAGAGGAAACAGGCATCAAAGTTTAGCATTAAGGTTATCTCTAAATCCTCTATTTGAACATATTCATATAGGTGTTTTAGCACAAAACCACAGCTCGCCTTAGTCGATCCCAGTATGGATGTGTACGTGTGAAAACCTCAGTCAATGCCACGCCTCAGGCCATGCCCTCTTACACGGTTCACCCCATCCACTAGGGCTTAATTATATTTATATTGGTGGGTAGAAAAGAGGGGAATCATTACATGAAGGGAAACTGGGAATAGGGGATAGATGGGATAAAAGAGATAGTAAGTGAACCTTTGATTTGAATATGTAAATAGTTGAATGTCCATAGTCTGGCCACAGTTCCCCTTGAAAGCAGAACTGGGAGATGTATGGCAAAACAAACAATAAATGGTGTTCAATCCTTAATTTCTTGACTATGGCTGATTCACACCCATGTTTCTTTTTGATGTGTTTACATATATTTTCACCATGCTCAGCATGTAGGAAGGTGTGAGAAAAGCCTGACATTTTGAAATGTAGCTAGGCCAATGGCATGTGGCAGGTCTCAATAACCATGTATTTTCAACACATAAAAATGCATGTATGATGCTTTTCTATACACTTACATTGGCTTTTATATGCATCCCGATGGTCATCAACAGATAAAGATATGTACATAAAACGCAACCCAATAAATATGGACCAGACCCATTGAAAACAATGGGATGACAAGTAATATGTGAATAGGGCTTTAGTGGATTCCATGGATGATGCTATTAGTCATGAGCTCCTTAGAAAGTATGCACGCTCGCCATATGTACACCATGCAATGACGCTGTGGGCAATGTGCATGGTGTTCACATCACATCATTGTTTTATCTACAAGAGGCAGATGAAACAAGAAAAATACAAAAATACACAGAAGATACATTTTCCAAGGTAAGTAGATCTTACATTTTAATGCTAAAACTGTTCTTGGGTCAAAGTTATGCTTTAAGTATGCACTGCTGTATCATATTTTACTGCTTCTGCAACGTTTTTGGCATATTTTAGGTTATCATCTTCAGTAAGAATGCGTGCTCATCCTAGAAAATTAAAAGATTTAAGGCTCCATCTAAGCTTAAAGAAGACCTTCGACCTCAAAATGAAAAATCTTAATTATCCTCAAAAATGAATGTAATTTAGGTTATAACTGAAAACACATATTGTACATATAGTACATAGTAGGCCATAGAATGCAGTATTGTCTTCCTCACTGCTAAAGTTTTGCTTGTTTTTGCCTCCTTCAGCACCATCATCTTGGATTCAGAATCATTGGGAGCCATTTGCCATTTCCTGACTTTGACACCCAGCCCTCTGATGTGCAGATATGCAACACTATGCAAACGTGAAATCTTATCATGCTTTGGCAGTCTTGAGAGAAATAAGCATTTCTGACCAGTAGCCTTGTGGAATGTGGGACTTTTATACCTCAGGAGGTTGTGGACAGCTGAGGTAATGTCACTATTTCCATAGCAAAAAAATAAGGAAGTGGAAGAGGAATGCAGTAAAAGAATAGGTAGTAAAAGAATAGATATTTACTAAACTAAGAAAACAAAATAGCATGTGATGGTATAAGTAACTGATAAAAAAATCTGTGTCAAGGTGAAATGTCTGCTTTAAAGATGAACATTATTCAAATACACTCTTGGAGATAGTTTGAAAGTTGGAATATATTCTACAAAGAAACTGTAAATCTGGAATGCAAAGTCAAACATGCCATTAAAGAGGAACTTGCAGCTCCAGTTACTAGTGTTTGTGTCTAGGCGCGTTTGCTCTGTCCGTGAGAATGAATGACAAGCTGACATCGACTAGGTATGTCCATGTTTGTCCATAGGTCAATACACATGCTGTAGTTACCTATGGCTAGGGATGGATAATTGCCCCTGGATGCAAACGTCACCATCCTGGGGTGATCACCGTCCCTCACACACTGCATGTGACCACAGCTAAATATTGGTGATTCCAGTTGGAGGAATTCACTGATTTTTGCAGCTGGAATTTGCAGACCAGCTCTAATCAACCATGTAAATGAGGTCTAAGAGGAGCAAGTGTGCTTACCCATCAATCAGAGATTCACTGAATGCATGACGGGTTTGCTTATTGTCTACAAAGAAGAAAAGAAAAGAAGCGCCTCTAAGTGCAGTATAAAGCTCTATTTAATAGGTATCAAATGTAGAACAACTCACATTTATTTGTGATAAAACAGGCTCGTAGGGTGCAGTCTTTGTCCTTTGATGTCATCGCGCCCACACCGAAGTTGCGCCTCAATGTGCATTCCAGACTCCTTCTTTAGGAGACTCCACATGCCGGCTGGCTTTTCTTCTCCTGTTACCATGATTCCTGAGCGCAGACGCAGCTGTCATAGCCAGGACACAACCGTTCCTCTACCCCTATGAGACTGCATCCTACGAGCCTGTTTTATCACAAATAAATGTGAGTTGTTCTACATTTGATACCTATTAAATAGTGCTTTATACTGCACTTAGAGGCGCTTCTTTTCTTTTCTTCTTAATTCATACAGAGTTCTGCTACTACTACTATAGGAAGCTTGGCCTAGTGCCCTGGTGCCCCATGGACCTTTTTGCAGCCCTATTTACTGGACTTTATGGACAATTCTTTAACTAATTTGAATGGTGGCAGTTTTTGTGCTGATTGTTCTTTTTTCTTGCTTCCTTATTGTCTACACCTATTCTAAATATTTTAAACAAATTGTAAAAATATGGTTTACCACAAAGCCTTTATACAGTAACTTCATTACAAAACCTACAGGAGGCTTATAAGTGTCCCTGAGGCCTGTTGCATACTGCTGCCTACAAACACAGCATTTTTAGGCATATAGGCATTCTTTTTTTACTGATGTAAATGTTTTCTATGTGGCTCTACACACAGGCGTGTAAACATCATTAATAAAAATAGAGAAATTGCATTGCCGGTCAGTATTTTTATGCACATATATGCCACACTCTCTTTATTAAAATAAAGCTGGAAGAAATCTTACGTGTGTATGCATACACACAAATAAGTGCAATTGCTAAACAGACCAACCCCTTGGTTTTTTTTTGCCAGGAATCTCTGATGTTCAGATGTGTGCAAGTACCATAAAAGTTGAACTCCAGGCAGGTATAATAACTCACCAAAGAATGCATCTATGTACTCACTAAAAAATAACGAAATGTATATTTTAATACATACTCAGGTTGGGAGAAGGAGCCACAGCTTATCAGAATAAAGAGTCTTAAATGTAATAAAATAAAAAATAAATATTTTTTAATTAATGTACATTAATGTGCATTTTGATATTTAAAATGTTAAAATGAAAACACTTGGAATATGTTGGAATAAGTGGAAGGCAATCAGATGTGCATCAAGCATATACGCTGACAAGGAACATCCTGAGCAGAAGAGAAAGAAGTGTGAGTGGAGGGGTTACCATCTGCTGCTCTTTCAATGTCAAATCACAGGCTGGAAAAAGGAAGCTGACCTAGGATTATTGTTTAAAGTAGAATTCCAGGTATATTTTTCCATGGTTACATTGGTCCAGTTTGGACCAATGAACAAAACATGACATAGGAGAAGGAAATTTGTCTCTTAGTCTTTCAATCACTGCTGAGTTGTCACCCATAATGGAATTGCTACACGGCCCTTACACAGCCTATTTATTTAAGTGCTGCTAAAATCTGTTAGACTGTAGTTTATGCAAGGCAACACATCTTAGTACTGAAGTTTTAGCACTATATTATTACTGGATCTCTGAGAATCCAAACAATCTAAGAAATGCAAACAACTTAAGTGTTTACCAAAATCTTTACCAGTAAAAGTTGTAAGAACTTTTTCAGTGTTACCTTAGGAACACTTTAAAATGTAATGTGGTAGATTTTGTCAGTCAAGCAAAAAAAAAAAAAATGGTTATTTCCGTGTCTGTTGTGATTACTGGAATGACACGTCTTTCACCTTTCTGTCATATTGTGACTTTTTTTTTCAGATACATAGATATAGCTATAATGTTTAGAGCAGGAGTAGGCAAACTTAAAAAGGTAGAGATTTACCTGAACAGTCAAATATCACCGGGCACAGTGTCACCTCCTCACACCTGATTTAAACCTCTAATTGCCGTACTACCACGTCGAAATCATGTTTAGGTGGGTATAAATCAGGTGTTGAGGAGGCAACATATCGCCTGTTCACCACTTGTCAAACACACTTAGATGACTTTTTAGAGGAGCAGCAGTGCCTGCTGCACTTGTAAATTACCCTTTGCATATCTGGTGGTCATGCCCCAGAATTCAACGATATTGGTCTGAAGTTCACCAATATAATCCAACAAGTAACTACCTACACCCTAGACTTTATGCCCAGTCAGTTTTTACTACACCATTCCTCTCTCCCCCAGTCGGTTTATTTCAAGTACAACAGTATCGTACAACTGTGAGACATCTCACTTTTACCCCTTTCTTTTACGGCTAATGGTTCCAGATGGGTTCGGGCATGAGGAGCCGGTCCGGTTGGGCTCCTCCTCCTTCATCTCACAACCTTTTACAGAGCAGAGATGGCGGGATTGGCGTGCCCCTGTCTTGCCCAACGGAGGGGGTGAGAGACAAATGCCTGATGGAGGGGGTGAGAGACATTTGTTACCCCCTCCCTACATCTTCCCTTTATATAATAAGTCATATATAACAATATCCATCCCCCTCCCCTCCCTTTTTTTTTCTTACTTTTATTTCTCCCCTACCCCTTCTCTCTCTCTCTCGCTTTTACGCTCTACTTTACCGTCCCCTCACCATTTCTTGATCCTTCACTAATAGACTCCTTTTTTTCAGGGATGGTACCTCCAACAGCTCGGAATCAATATGATTATTATTGACCCAGAGCCACAACAAAAACTAACATACCTCAATACACTCAACCCGCACTCATTTTCCAAAATCACCCATCTATCAATGATTCCATGCCTCGGTTCACCACAAATTTACTTTTGACACTGCCGATTCCTTCTCATAACTCTACTCACACATACCCTCTCTACCCCTATCTCTTATGGACTCAAATCTTCCTCTTAGTTTCCTATGTTTTCCTATTGGGTTCGCCCCTCCAGTTTACACGTTTGTTCTACCTGTTATGTCTTATGTTTGATACACCCTTACTTTATATGCTAGAGGTTCCTAGCCATATTTGTTGATCATATATGTATCCCAGGTTTATGATTATGATCCTGTTTTTCAATACTCAATAAATCTTTTTTGGAAAAAAAAAGTAAATGAGCCCTTAGTTGCATTCGACAACAGCACGCTCGAGGGTGGTAAAACCCTGCTGTTGAGTCGCTCCCATTTTCTACCCCCTTTAATTGCTGAGGCATCAGCCATAGATGTACACATGCCACAGCAGGAATTAAACCCCCTGTTGCTTTTGGTGGGGGGCTCATTCAGGTAATTGGGGCCACTCAGCAAGCACCCTGCAACTGAATGCTTCTGCGGGGTCCAAGGGGTTAAAGCAGGTGGTGAGAAAGCGACATAACGCTGCCTGCTTTAACCCTATGTTTGCTGTACAGCACAAGGTTGCAGCACACTTATAGAGTGGCCTCATTCACTTGAATGGGTCTTTCTTGGCAGGGGCTACACCCACCAACCATGACAGGGCGAATAACTCCTGCTGTGGCTGCGACATGTGTACACCCCTGGCCACTGCAGCTAAAGGTTGAACAGTTGGTAAAAATACATCTTAATGCAGAGATCCATTCAAAAGCAGAAGCTTCGCTTATTTGCCTCCTACCCCCCTCCACTGCCATATTTGGCACCTTTTTGAGGGGGAGCAGATACCTGTTTTTGACAGGTACCCTCTCCCACTTCCAGCTCAGTTTGGCACAGCAAAGTGAGCCGGAAGTTCGGCCCCCTCCTTCCTCCTGCAGAAGACTGATGGACCAATGAGAATGTGCAATGCGACTCGCGTATGTGAGATGAAGCCACAAGCTGTCACAGCCTGGTGCCCACAGTTGTCATGCAGAGAGGCAGAGAAGGGACTGCGTGGGTGAGCACATCGCTGGACCTTGGAACAGGTGAGTATGTGTTTATTAAAAGTCAGCAGCTACAGTTTTTGTAGCTACTGACTTTTAATAAACACAAAACTGACTGGAACTCCACTTTAACTATGGGGTTTTACCACCCCCCAAACTGAAAATGTAATTGAAAATGTAATCGAACCCTTACTGTTCTGAGACCCCTATAAGGCTGCTAAGTACAGCGTAATGAATCTGCAACTTTTCTGGATTAGCTGCACTTTGCCATAGACTTGTAACTCCTGCATTCAGACGTTTTGGTACAATTTCAGAAAGTGCTCCAAACCGCAGGATATAATAGAAGTCTATGGCTAAGCGCAGCAAACCTGCAGGAAAGCTGGAGGTACACTTCACTGCACCCGCAGTGTGGGTAAACTGCAGCGCATCAGTGTGAAAACAGCCCTATACTATTATGCCCAGTGTATTGCTTCACAAGTACCTGAAGGTCTCTTCTTTCCTGCTGCTGCTGAGACCACTCTGGAGCTGGGATAAGAGGTGGAGTTTAGTTGGTATTACTCCGCATGGGACAGGAGCCAGCCCTACAGAGGAGGCATCAGCTTATGCGGTTCTTGCTCCCTACTGCAGCTCCAACTTTACAAGTAGCTCCTCTGCATTGCAGTCTGTTAAATGGTCTGGGATGATGGGTCAGCAAGCCCAGACCACCATCTATCAGTCACCTGGCTGTAAACTACTGGTTGCTGACCCTCGATTTAGAATATATTTTTGCTGCTTTAAAAGCTAAACTCATTTTATACCCTTAAAGTGGTACTATCTATGCCCAGATATCTGCCCCCCCCTTGCATAGGTAGGATACAGCAACAGCCACAAAGGTATATACACAGGGCTTTAAAACATATTGTTGTACTGTTATTGTCATTTTTCCCCTTAGGTCATGTGATCGCTGTTCTTACCAGCACCACAGCTTTTTGATTTATTAAAGGAGTAAGAGTAAAGTATCAAAGTAAATATTCACTTAGTTTACTGAGTAAATCCGGCCATAGATGGATCAAATCTCAGCCGGTTCAGCAGGGACTGGCCAATATTCTATCCATCTACGGGCAGGTTGGTTGTACTGAAGTCTATCCATCCAAAAGCATGCTAGAAACTTTTTGATACCATTGCTCCAGGACATTTATGGGAGATTGTCAAAACATCAGTCTTATGAGACAAAAATGGGAAAAAACATTCAACAACCTCAAAAATCAATGATTATTCAGCAATTAATTTTCTGCTTCCAGGTAAGTATATGGAGGAAAGACGAATAATCACTATTAGGATGAGAGTAAATTGTTGCATTGTATCACAGGAGCAGATGAGCAATGAGTCTAAAACTGATACTATAGATTAGCATCTTGAACTAAAGTGTATCTAAACCCTTTAATAAAAATGTAATCTTTCAGATTACTTGTTCTTACATGTGGTGGCTGCATTTATTTTTAAGCTTTTTAACTGAATTTTTACCTGGTGATTCTGCCAATTACATACTTCCTGTCGTAGGGTGGCAACTCCTACTCTGTGCTCTGTATCTATGGAGTAGTAGCCTTGTCATCCTAGGCTGCTCTCCTGATTTGGGCTACAAACACCTCTCCCTCTACCCATCTTCATTACCTAGTGGGGCAATACTTTGCAGTTCATAGAGGATACATGAGAAAGCTGATAGCATTGTTTGAGATTTGTGTTTATTTCATTGAAATTTATAAGGATACTCAAATTCTTAAAGGATCTACGAGTAATTTTATATATTTGCAGAAAATGTACTTAGCCTTGAAAAATTCCCTAACACTGCTGTAGATTCTATGCCATCCCTTGCATACAGAAAATGATGTATCAAATGGGCAGAACTAAGTTCAGTGAAGTCATTTCATCCAAGCCACTAATAAGATTCAAACCCGGCTTGTAAGGTTGAATCTTACTGATTTTATTTCAAAGACAGAAAGAGGAAGTTGAACTGTTTTATGATTAGAACCTGAAATGTACTAAGCATAAGTATTTAAAGCATCTTTTAGTAATATTATAGTCTCAGCAAGGTAATTTCCTCTCTTACTGGATGGTGACTTGTCTAGGCGATAGTGTCTGTGAAGGGAGTGGCCCATGTGGCTTATGCAGGCCATAGACGGTTCGTTTATTGGCCGAATTTTCGTCCGAAAGAATAATCTGCCAATTTTTGCACCGTTAGTGGGGCAATGTCATCTGCCGATTTTCACAGTTTCTCCTCATTTCTTTTATCGGTCATGCTGGAAAATTTGCGAAAAACGGCCGATTTTCGCAATCATTGGTGGCAACAGAACAACTGATTTTTCAACCGTCTATGGCCTGCATTACTCTACTTTATACCTTGGCCACAACTCTTTACTTTGCTCAGTGACCCAGTCTGTAGAAGTTGTCCATTTCTCACCATTTTCTGTTGCCCCTTCTCTATGGGCTCTTCTCTGTTCCACTGCTACATTCCTCCAGTCAATGTCCAGTTATACAAATTCCAGAAAATGCACTTTTAGCCTGGTCAAACCACATGCCTCTACTCTGTTATTTTGTACAACTTGCTGTCTTAAAAAAATACTTTGCACTCATTTGAGTATATCAGTGATTCTAAAATAAAATTACCACCCTGTTCAACCAATATACACAGCTTCAAGGGGTTCTAATCTGAACAAACAAAACACAATTATTTATGACAACATATAAATCCAATTTTCTCTTTGTATTTTGTGCATAATCCGTTGGGCAGCCCTGGTCCACAGTAATGACTTTTGGCTGCATGGACGTGGCTGTCAGTTTTCAGAACATTACAGGGTACTTTGGATGTATACTTTTTATAGTTCTCTGGCTTTGGATGGTACAATAGTACTAGTATTTCATTGAGAAACACAGGAGGACATTTTTACAGATACTTCCAATTAGCAGCCTCATAACCTTCCAAGAAATGGAAGTTTTATTCCTAATGTAACCCTAAGTTCATTGGATTCGACCCTGAGGTGGTATTATAGGCCGCATTACAAATGCTCAGATTATTTTCTTTTGGAAGTTCCCTGGCATGTCCACATCTGGGCTGGTTCTTCTTATGGTGTTTCTTGTAATAACTATGGCACCAAAAACTTGAACAAGAATCTAATTTGTAGACTTGCATATTATTTGCCACCTTTTTCAAAAGTGTCTTTGTGCGTTTACAGTCTCTGCTGGATCTTAGCTTTGTCACCTCTTCAGTAGTCAAGGTTCTAGTGGTATCCTGACTGTATCTTATTTATTCTGGTTATATTAGAAGGTTAATGTTTGTACATCTCCCTCACGCAACCACTCACCAAAGAAGGGGGCGAGGGGAGGTGCAAAATGTGCTTTTTCAAGGCTCAAGTAACTTTCAGACACTTAATATTTTAGCAGCTTAGTAGAAATCTAGTAAAGGCCTCTCAGTACTTAAGTCCACTGGACTGAAGCTCAGGGAAGAGAACCCTTTAGAAAGGCTATTCCATACTGTATGTGTATTACCTGCAGAGTTCACACCACAGGGCTATGCTCCTTTGCAATTGGCAAAGCTAATAAATATTCATAACTCATGCTAATGTTCTGAAACGGACTATCAGAGCATGTATAACCGTAGTTGTCTGTAACTCTTCTGGCAGATTATTCTTCATGTTCTGTCCCAGAGACAGAGTAAGAGAAAATCCCCAGGACAAATAGAGAGGGTGAATCTCCGCAGCGGAGTTTGCTATGCATACACTTTAAAGCAACTCTTTCCATGTGTGAAAGTGAGAACCTTTAATAGCAATAAACTGTAAATCAGGTCCCATCTGAAGCTTACAAGTACCTCTCACTGCATTCTCTAATGTCCTAGGATTCCCCCAAGACCTGGAGGGCTCCTAAATATAACCACCTATGGCTGGTCTGTTGCCTCAACAGAATATTAGAAAATTATGTAAATATCAAACACTCATCGAGCTTGAGAAGGCTTTGAAAGCTGCATGTTAGCACTGGAAGGTGCTTCCTTAAAGTGGTTCTAAAAGCTGAAGGTTTTTTTCCCTTCATGCATGAAGGTAAAACACCTGCAGTGTGAAGCTCTCCCCTCAGCCCCCTCAAAACTTACCTGAGCCCCTTCTCAATCCAGCGATATGCATGAGAGTAATGGCTCTTCAAGGTCTCCCTCTCTCTTCATTGGCTGAAACACAGCAGTGGGAGCCATTGGCTCCCTCTGCTGTAAATCACAACCAGTGAGTTGGGAGTGGGGGGGCAAGGCCAAGATACGCTCTGTGTGTCTTATAAACACACAGGGGCGGCTCAGGGATGAGCATGCACGAGTGCCCTCAGAGCAAGCAGCTTGCTCTGGGTGCACTCAGCCAGGGGAGGAGCCAGGAGTGCTGGCAGCGGACCCAAGAAGAGGAGGATCGGGGCTGCTCTGTGCTAAACTATTGCACAGAGCTGGTAAGTATGACATGTTTGTTATTTAAAAAAAAATATGAACCTTTACAACCCCTTTAACATTGGTGTTGCTAGTTTACAAATGTTTTATTGTATGCAGGTCTGGCTGTGTGTTCCCGAATACAGGTAGTGTGCCTATGTGAATAAGGCCTTAAAATGATTTTAAATTGTTTGCTGCAATTATTTGTGTTTGTCTTATTAAGCCAGCCAATAAATACACTTAGAGAAAATTCAATAAGCGTGTCATAGATACTCTGTATATATCTGTATATATCTGTGTCTTGGCAGTGCGATAAATGTTGGAACATGCAATAGATTCATGTGTGTGTCAGAATGATGAATTGGAATCTGTTACAACTCTGACACAACTATTGCATACAACACATCCATGAAGCAGTGGACTTTTCAAGTGGGATAGATATTTGAAAACCTCAGGGAGCTATGGAATGTTACCAAATTCCATAAATTATTAAAATACATAACACCCTCACATACATATACCAAAACTGGTGTAGAGGCACTCAGTGTTTTTATTGTCAAAGTTTCGATGAAGCTCAGTCCATCTTTTTCATGTTTTGAGAAAGATGGACTGAGCTTCATCTAAATGTTGACAATAAAATCCCTCCCTCTAAAGAGTGGGGCCCTCTGATTTCTATTTTGTTAAATTGTATTGTAATTGTACTGTTTACCCTCATGTTATAAACTGCTGCATAAACTGATGTCGCTATATAAATCCTGTATTATATTATTAATAATAATAAAAATACTGCTGTTTTTGGTCTTCCTCCTCTGCAAGACCTGAGTGCTCTAAACCAATTTTGCATATATATATATATATATATATATATATATATATATATATATATATATATATATTATCAATAAATAATATATATATGTGTATACACTATATTGCCAAAAAGTATTGGGACATCACTCCAAATCATTGGATTCAGGTATTCCAATCACCTCCATGGCCACAGGTGTATAAAATCAAACGATTCAGAAAAAATGAGGAAGGGTTGTAACAGCGCAAACACTGCAAAGTCCTGGGAAATGGTAGTATGGGGTGATCGTGGTATTAGTGGCTACTGTATGAAGAGCGTAGGATTCCGTGTGCACTGAGGGCAAGGCTTCCAAATAAGCTGTAGCAACTTCTGTAGATGAGAAAAAGAAGAGAAGCGCCTCCAAGTGCAATAAGTCTTTTTATTCAAGTCTAAATGTAGAAACACTCACATGTGTGAAGTAATCATAAGCTTAAAAACCATGGTTAACAATCGTTAACGGTGGGGTGGAAACCTGAGTGAAGAGCCGTCATCTCTCTGCGATGTGGGGAGGTCAGCTCTCGGCTGGAACAGCGTGGTGGCTGGAGGGAAACAGCGGTGAGGCCGGCCGGCCGGCATGCACATCCTCCCTCAGAGCCGGATAGAACGCACTCTGGAACATAGCGGCGGTGTGGCCGTGATGACGTCAGATCCCAGGGTGCACTGCGACACGTTTTTGAGCATGCACTGGCCGTGGAAGGCAGAAGTGCACTCCTTTTTCAAGCAGGGGGAGGTGGATGAACAGGGGTGAATATATAGGGAACGTGAGTCTAATTGATCAATTAACCAATTAACCAGTGATTGACCATTGCTGTCAGGTGAATAGTGTAAAGTCATGGATGTTAAATGGGGGGGTAAAGGAAACCAAATGGAAAAAAGAGAGGATGTAATAAATAAGAAAACAGAAGACGAAAGAAAAATGATGAAATGAAAAAAAAAAAAAAAAGAATGAAATGAAATGAAAAATGACATTAATAAAAGATTTTTGAACAGCTGAAAATCGAAAAAACTATGTGAAAAAAATTGATGGGGGTAATAAAAATACAAAAGGAAACAAAGAAAAAAAAATAAAAATTATATTCTGGGAGATTAGTGGGGTAAAATGTTCACCTTGCAGCACTGGCACATCAATTATGTAACAGTAGTGAGCAGATATTTAGTGGTAATACAGCATGATTGCAAGGTGGGATATGGTTATGGCTCTACAGGAGCTTCATAATAATTCTAACATATATACATGTTGTTAGCAGGTATATTGACAATGGGTGTTAACATGGTAAGATGATTATCATCTTACCATGTTAACACCCATTGTCAATATACCTGCTAGCAACATGTATATATGTTAGAATTATTATGAAGCTCCTGTAGAGCCATAACCATATCCCACCTTGCAATCATGCTGTATTACCACTAAATATCTGCTCACTACTGTTACATAATTGATGTGCCAGTGCTGCAAGGTGAACATTTTACCCCACTAATCTCCCAGAATATAATTTTTTTTTTTTTTCTTTGTTTCCTTTTGTATTTTTATTACCCCCATCAATTTTTTTCACATAGTTTTTTCGATTTTCAGCTGTTCAAAAATCTTTTATTAATGTCATTTTTCATTTCATTTCATTCTTTTTTTTTTTTTTTTCATTTCATCATTTTTCTTTCGTCTTCTGTTTTCTTATTTATTACATCCTCTCTTTTTTCCATTTGGTTTCCTTTACCCCCCCATTTAACATCCATGACTTTACACTATTCACCTGACAGCAATGGTCAATCACTGGTTAATTGGTTAATTGATCAATTAGACTCACGTTCCCTATATATTCACCCCTGTTCATCCACCTCCCCCTGCTTGAAAAAGGAGTGCACTTCTGCCTTCCACGGCCAGTGCATGCGTCGAAACGCGTCGCAGTGCACCCTGGGATCTGACGTCATCACGGCCACACCGCCGCTACGTTCCAGCGTGCGTTCTATCCGGCTCTGAGGGAGGACGTGCATGCCGGCCGGCCTCACCGCTGTTTCCCTCCAGCCACCACGCTGTTCCAGCCGACAGCTGACCTCCCCACATCGCAGAGAGATGACGGCTCTTCACCCGGGTTTCCACCCCACCGTTAACGATTGTTAACCACGGTTTTTAAGCTTATGATTACTTCACACATGTGAGTGTTTCTACATTTAGACTTGAATAAAAAGACTTATTGCACTTAGAGGCGCTTCTCTCCTTTTTCTCTCGTATAAAATCAAACACCTAGGCATGCAGACTGCTTCTACAAACATTTGTGAAAGAATGGGTCACTCTCAGGAGCTCAGGGAATTCAAGCGTGGTACCGTAATAGGTTGCCACCTGTGCAATAAGTCCATTCATGAAATTTCCTGGCTAATAAATATTCCACAGTCAACTATTAATGGTATTATAACAAAGTGGAAGCAACTGGGAACAACAGCAACATAAAATGATAGAGCAGGGTCAGTGCATGCTGAAGTGCACAGTGCGCAGAAGTCGCCAACTGTCTGCAGAGTCAATAGCTAAAGACCTCCAAACTTCATGTAGCCTTCAGATTAGCACAACAGTGCGTAGAGAGCTTCATGGAATGGGTTTCCATGGCTGAGCAGCTGCATCCAAGCTATACCTCACCAAGTGCAATGCAAAGTGTCGGATGCAGCAATGTAAAGCACGCCGCCACTGGACTCTAGAGCAGTGGAGATGTGTTCTCTAGAGTGACGAATCATGCTTCTCTCTCTGGCAATCCAATGGACGTGTTATTACCTGCCTAACTGCATTGTGCCAAGTTAAAGTTTGGTGGAGGGGGATTATGGTGTGGGGTTGTTTTTCAGGGGTTGGGTTTGGCCCCTTAGTTCCAGTGAAGAGAACTCTTAAGGCGTCAGCATACCAGGACATTTTGGACAATTTCATGCTCCCAACTTTGTGGGAACAGTTTGGGGATGGCTCCTTCCCGTTCCAACATGACTGCGCATCAGTGCACAAAGCAAGGTCCATAAAGACATGGATGAGTGAGTTTGGGGTGTAGGAACTTGACTAGCCTGCACAGAGTCCTGACCTCAGCCCAATAGAACACCTTTGGGATGGATTACAGCGGAGACTGCGAGCCAGGCCTTCTCGTCTGACATCAGTGCCTGACCTCACAAATGCCTTTCTGGAAGAATGGTCAAACATTCCCATAGACACACTCCTAAACCTTGTGGACACCCTTCCTAGAAGAGTTGAAGCTGTTATAGCTGCAAAGGGTGGGCCAACTCAATATTGAACCCTACGGACTAAGACTGGGATGCCATTAAAGTTTATGTGTGTGTAAAGGCAGGCGTCCCAATACTTTTGACAACATAGTGCATATGTTAATATAATATATACTAATCTGATCATGCATTCCTGTATTATTATTGGTTATTACCTTAAACATGTCTATGTAATATTCCATAATATATTTATACCCATATATTTTAGTAAGTTATTATTACATTAATATTAATTAAACTAAGGTTTTCACTTTACAACCTCTGAAGAACAAGTCAAAACAATTAACACTAACATGGAAGAGGTCTTCCTGTACTCCATTTTTCTTAGACCTGATAAAGCAGTATACCTTAATAAATCTGTTGTAGCAATTCTGACAGACAATAAAATTGTTTCTACTATAAACTACTAAAATCTGACGTAAGTGTCAATATTTCTAATGAAAGCATAGCTCTCTCTTTATGAATTTGTCGCACATCTTCCAACAGCATCCACATGACTAGTAATTTGTTGAAAATACCATCTTGAATTGAATAAATTACTGATCGGAGCATAGAGATAGGCTTTATGCATTTAAAAGCATATAAGCTGTCCTATGTGCTGTAAGGTTACCCAGAACAGTGCAACTTTCCCATTGCACCATCACATTATTTTCCACTTGCTTAAGAACTTTCTGCCCTCTAGCCTGTAAAACTCTATGCAAATCCAATGAATAGATACACACCAGGAAGTAAAGGCTAAAATAATCTACCCAGCCCCAGTCAGATAGCTGAAGTTCCTTCTAGTGACCGGCTCAGGGGAAGCAGCCTGTGTTCTTGCTGCATTCCTATCTCCTATTGTTGTTTAAATCCAGCAAGAATTCTATTTTCCGGACTGCTGTGGGACGTGTACTCATCCACACCTTGGTTTGCTTTATCCTGGCGACTCCCGGCAGCTGAGAGGACTCTGTAAGCAGCAGAAATAGAGTGAGTACCAGTGATCAGCTTTCTTTTCTGCTTTTATATATGTACAGTATCTAGGAGCACCTGTTGCAGTAGCTCATAAAAGTCTCCAGGCTTTGCCTTGTTGACACAAAACAAGGTTTAATAAGAGTTGACGTTAAGCCTCCAACATCTCGTGAAGTTCCGTTCTACTGTTTTGGATTGTAAGGCTACATTCAAATGGGAGTAAAAATTTTAAAATGTTACTGATCTTATTGCACATGTTTTATCTAGAACAAAATTTCCTGTGTAATGATCAGTAAATACTTGTGTAAAATTGTACAGTTTTTTTTTTTTTTTACCGGCATCTGGCACACGTGTATTTGTATGTCCTCAGTCTCCGATTTTTCAATTTTGTGTTACGGACCTGAACGCAGTGCATGCTTACACAGCTGTGTGTATGTCTCCATTGAAAATAATGCGGCTGTGTTCAGCTCTGTAAATAAAAAAAGGCTTATAATTATGGTTTATTTATGGCCGTGGGAATGAGGCCTTACAATATTCATATGGAAATTATTTTGTGTCTACAGATCTTGTTGTAATAATGATATTAGGGTTGAGCCTAAAGTCAGCATTTAGCTGGGATACATAGTACACAGTTAATCTGATTGAAAAAAGACACGTCTGTCCAGTTCAACCAACGGAGAAAAAAGAAAAAAACAACATTAAGCCTTAGGGTTAGGTTTCATCTAGTCAGTCTGTAAGCTGGATAAGTCTATGTCAGCCTTTCTCAAACTTTTTACCATGGAGGAACCTTTGAAATAACATTCCTGGCCCCAAGGAACCCCTTTTAATAACTACTATATCTATAGCTCATGGTACGTTAGCATGGTGGTCACAGGGAAGAAAGTTCCCATCCATTGGTGGTCATTGGGCAGAATCCCCCCATGCAAGATGACTGTTGTCACAGGTTTCTTATCTTAGAGGCAAAAATTGCTAATTTCTAGCAACCTCTGGAGAAACCCCTGAAAAAACTTTCCAGTCTTGGGAAACGCTTGCTAATGGTACATTAGCATGATGACCACTGGGAAAAATGATCATTCCATTGGTGGTCATTTCGACCCATCTATGACCATTCACGATCTAATCAACTTCTCTTGAACTGGATTGTTGGAAATTATTTTTTCAATCAGCACTTCAGCCATTCAGTGCATTCTGATAGCAGAGGAGTCCCAGCTGTCAGGATACTATAACACAGCAGGGAGGAATCCTTGTTTGTGTGAATGGGGAATCCAATGTATGCCTAGCTTTGGAGGCAATTATTGCTCAAGAAACCCCTAGCAAACGCTAAGGTGCCATGGAACCCTAGGGTACTACAGGACCCTGGTCTGTGGGGTTTTTAGTTGTCCTACTTGAAGCTGTTCATTATTGTGATGATTATATGGGACAAAACAAAGTATATTTAGAGAAAAAAAAGTGTAAAAACATCCAGCGTAGATTGTGCTCCTGAAAGTGTTTTTTGAGATCTAACTTCCTGGTGTGTGCGTGTGTGTCTGTGTCTGTGTGTAAAATGCAGAAGTAAAATTGTTTTGCTGGCACAGTGTTTTTTCCACTTTTTTTTTTTTTTTTTACTTTTACCAGTCACTGATTTATTGAAAATTAGTTTAGTTAAATAAACCCTACGTGATTACAACAGCTTACCTCAGTACTTACCTGGTATGCTGCTGCTTCTTCAAAATCTTGCCTTTTTTCTTAGTTAAGCTGGTCCATTGATTGCTGCCCCACGTCCCTGGTTTGTGGGTGGCTCCACTGTCTTCCAAGGACCCATGGAGCCACCCTTACATGCACTCTCTGGGAATAAAGGGAGAATCCTATAATGCTGCCCGGGTCGATATGCATAGGCAGCAGGGAAGTCTGCCAGTGTGCACAATGGCCCCTGGAGTTATGGGATGTGTAATCCCGAGGAGGGGTATCAAGGGAATTACTATGCGGTGATCAGTGCATGGGAAGCTAGAGGAAGCAGTACACAGGAACCCAGAGGCTGTGATGATGATAATATATTAATTGTTGATCTTACTAAACATTTTTGAAGTAGTTATTGGCTTCTGTTGTAGGCTCAGTTCACATTACTACGATGCAATATTGCTGAAATATTCAGTACAATTATGTAGTGCGACCTTGATGTGACTGCTTTTTTGCATATTTTATGGCGCCAAGTCGCATTGTAATTCACACCAAAGTAGCACAGGAACCTTTTCAAAAATCACACTGTGCTGAGTCACATTAATTTGAATGAGCACCACTGAATATTATTGATATATATTTTTACTACTGAACAAATTCCGATTTTCCTTGTCATGTGATTTTATGCGTCTGAAATTGCATCAGAAGTCACACTAGTGTGAACCAGCACTTAATGCTCTACACTGCTCCTCCAAAAATACTCCAAAATATTGGGCTTTAGGACTACTTTAAGAACTGTGTTATATGGGACTGTTTGGTGCGATACATGTGACCAGAAATAATATACCAACAACATGCCTAACCGGCATTTTATGGATGAATGCAGTCTTACTAGTTACTCTGGGGAATGTTCTGTTTCATGATTGAAAAGCATGCTTGACAATGAAAAGCACTTTGCACAAGGTGGTGTTTGACAACGCTGTAAGATTTTGGTTTAAAACCTTAAACTAGTACTAATAATAAGGGAATATGTTACATTGCTGTTATGGAAAAGATAAGTGCAAAAATAGTTTTTATTGTTAAAAATCCAAATAAAGTTGTTTGGAAAAAGTTTAAAATGTATGGCATGACTTTATTTCTGTCTGTGTCTCTTAAGGGGGAGGGAGGCTTCCCTTTACTTGCTGTCTTGGTGACCATATAGAAAGTGAATTGAATCTCCTCAAAGGCAACATATTTAGCATCAAATACCTGACATGTTTCCTACCTTATCGCAAACTCCCCCAAAAAAGATGTGTACGGAATTCCATGTTCAAAATGGCTGGATTTTGCAGAGAATAATTAATCACAGAAGCTTCATGAATTAATTGTGGGTTAACAGTAACATAGAGAAAGGCATGCCTTTGCAAAAAACATGTTAGTTTGTCTGAATACTGAATTGGTCATGTCCATGCATTTGTTTTATAAGAGGTTCTCTTTAAATGCTGATTTCTCATTATGGAAGTAGCCAGTTTGTGTTTTGGCAGACCAGTCCACTTGACATCAAGGGGCGGTGGGGTACAAATGTTTGGTAAAGAAAAAACTGGGGGCTGATATATATATATATATATATATATATATATATATATAGTGACAGGGCGGTGATCTGTCATGTTAAAAGGATATTATCATAGCTCCCAACTGTCCCTGATTTCGAGGGACTGTCCCTCATTTGGAACAAAGCCCCTCCGTCCCTCCTTCCTCCTCATTTGTCCCTCAGTTTGGTCTGATCAATATAGTTGTATATAAATTTCACAATTTTCTTTCAAAGTATTTTACAGTTCTAAAACTTTCATCCAATTTCTAAATTGCTGCATTTGGATATTTTCAAAGCCAATATAAAGGAATAGTAGCGGTAAAAACAACGACTGGGTTTAACCAACAATTTTTTTTATGTAATTCTCCTTTAGGGGGGCGTGTCCAATGCTTACATATTTTTGCTAATATGCGCCCTTCATTTCCATCTCAGAAAGTTGGGAGGCATGATATTATGTTGCCCAGGATTCTCAACAAGACAGGTTGAGGAGCTCCAGGGTGCTTGTTCAATTTGGAGGAAGCTGTGTTTTCAGTTTCCTTGGTGCTTGTTAAAACTCTATTTGGTGATCTGGGTGGGAGGAAATCTCCAATCCTGAGACTAGGTTTTGGGAATAGCCAGGAGACTGACTGTGCAGGTATGTGTGGATCTCTTCTAAAGACAGGACCAGGGTTCTGGGCTCCACCCTCCCGAGGAGTCCATGTGGGTGCAAGGGAGCAGCCACAAATGTGCTTGTCGGCACAGTATAGTCTGACAGAGCAGACAGAGGGCCCAAGCTTGGAGCAGCAGGGAAGCAGTGAAAGAGTGCTAACGGAGGTACAGTGTTTGCCTTTTCCACAAAGATTTGGGCATATAAACTGCTGTTTTTTGCGTCCCCCTATGCAAGCCCAGGACCCTTTGATAACGTGCGCTGCACGAAATGCGTCAGCGGGCTGCATTATCTGGACGTCTGACCACCGCTGGTGGTCATCCTTTACAGTATCTGGTCAGTGTTCTATTTTACTCCATTTGTATTTATTTTCATGCTGCATCTTTAATAAACCTAGCTCATATGGTATTACACTATGTGGTGTCCCTTATTGGGCTCTCTTCTATGAGAGTCCCCACTTGCAGAATCTGCCTTAAAAGGGGACCCCGGATGGTGATATGCCTGAGATGCGCTTATGAAACTTGAAGCACATACCCAAGGGGCGATCTGGAAGGTGTAGGATTCTATCCCTATCTTGGCAACGGAGGATCGCTTTCTGATATTACAGGATAAAACCTACATGCGTTTTTTTGACGCACTTCTGGTGAGTGCGTAATTCTTACCTCAGATTCACCGTGTGCTACACAGAATCTTATCCCACGCACCTACTAGGATCGTTTGGATCCCCACTTCTGATTCATTTTGGGACTATCATTCATCTCACTTAACTTCACCGCAGTGTGATTTGATATTGGCACTTTTGTGTTTTTATATATATTTATATGTTATTATAGCGCTGCATCTTATATATGGTCTCTATATATATACTGTACGTCTATGTACTTTATTAGAAGGTTTTCTCTTGGTTACCTTTTGGTGTTCTAGCCGCTTTCAGATCTCCGGATAGCGCTCGCTTTTTATTAATTTTGCAATACAGGGAAACTGTTATATAGTCAAAAGGACTAAGTCACAAAGCCTGGGCAGAGGTGCTGCTAAAGAGAGCCAGGAGGCTGAATCTTTGTTTTGTATGGATGGTGGATACCCTTGCCTGGGCAAACTGTACTTTTGTTGAACTTTTCCTTTTCTCTTTAAGCGCTTGCCAACCGTGCTATAGGTGAAAGACGGCTAAAGTGCGGTTGTCCAGTTCTGGGAGGGCGTCCAGCATGAGGAATTTACTGCCAAAAACTGGCAAATGTGACAGAGGAGATCTGCACTGATAATCAGGGCACTGATTATCAGTGCTGACCAGCAGTGCCACCCATCAGTGCACCCTCTTTCCATGACCGCGCAATTGTCATTCAAAGTGCAACAGCACTGAAAGGTGAAAATTGGCCTGGGCAGGAAGAGGGTAAAAGTGCCCCGGTAGGCAAGTGGTTAATAAAAGTGGGCTAACAAGCCCTTAAACGATAATATCTGGTGTGGACTGTACTCACAGATATGCGCTACCCTGAGCTAAACAACCCCCAAATATTACTATATATCAATTTTTTTAAATAATAAATGACTGTCAAAATAACAACTGGATTAAATCAACTGAGAACTGCACTCCTGACTGTTCAGGAGCTGGTATTTCACCTGTCCTACTACATTTTTACATGGTGCTGTAATGATATAAAAATAACATATCTGTGTTGTATATTTGGTGGTGTGAATGTACAGTGTGGGAAAACTACCAAAGGAATTGTTGATGTTCCTAGCTCCACCCACTCCATTGATTCAAGTAACCAACAGATGAGGAGAAAAAAAAACATAGAGTAGATTAACAAGTTAGTGATTTAATCAGATGTCTTTATAGATGTCAGATATTTATTTAGTCTAATAGCCAAATTTCATTTTGATAAAAGCAACATCATCTTTACACAATCTTTTATATTTTAGAACAAGCCCAATTCGTGACTTTTCAGGTGGGTATATTTTTCTGTATACACTCTCCAGCAGAGTGAGTATTGTTCATTTTTAAGGATTAGATAGGGACAGCTCTGTATAGCTGGGTTATACCTACAATGTATTCAGCTTTTGTATATGGACATTCAAAAGAAGAACAAAGCACTGCGCCCTAGTCACTTGCATTGACCTGTACTCAGCAGTGCCTGTGTACTTTACAGGAGAATATAATATGATATATACAGTTTAAAACATTATAACCTGATTTAGCCTGTGTAAAACATAATATAACCTGATTTAGCCTGTATAATACAGGCTAAATCAGGTTATAATGTTATATACAGGATCAGGGGCGGATTGACAACTGATGGGGCCCACAGGCAATAGGGGATCATGGGGCCCCTGTGTCCTTGCCCAAACTCAAAAAAGCCTATGAAAAAGGTACCAGGGGCATCTCATGGGGCACCCTACTGACCCCAGTGCCAGAGTTTCCAAATGGTCAGTCCACCCCTGTACAGGATAAATTAGGCTGTAACATGTTTTATATGGGCTAAATCAGGATATAAATATGTTATATACAGGCTGAATTACGCTGTAACATGTTATATGCAGGCCAAATCAGGTAATAATATGCTTTATACAGGCTAATTCAGACGCTAATATATTTTATATAGTCAGACTATAATACCATTTATATAGGCTAAATCAGGTTATAACATGTTTTATATATATATATAGGGTAAATATACGCTACAAGATGTTATTTACAGGATAGATCAAGCTATAATATGTTACATACAGGATAAATCAGGCTGTAATATGTTTTATATGGGCTAAATCAGGATATAAATATGTGATAAAGTATACAAATATGCCAAATACTCCTGCGCAGGTGAGGTGGAACCCAAAAGTATGCAAAATATTAGGTAAATAGGCCAAGCCTTGCTGCTCCCGTATACGACAAGGTAAGTCAGATATAACTGCAGAAAAAAAATGTAAACGAGTGCACTGGCCTTGCGCATTATCCCAAATAACAATTTATTGAATAATAATTAAAATGTACTCACAAACAAAAGGTGACAAATCGCATAACATATGAAAACATTGAAAAGGGTCCTGACGTGAAAAAAGTACCATCCAAGGGCCAAATAAAGGCTGACGCGTTTCGATAGAAACCATCTTTTTCAGGCTAAATCAGGCCGTAACATGTTATATACAGGCCAAATCAGGCAATAATATGCTTTTCACAGGTTAAATCAGACTCTAATATATTTTATATAGGCTACCTTAGGCTATACCATTTATATAGGCTAAATCAGGCTATAATATGTTATATACAGACTAAATCAGGCTATGTTATGTTATATACAGACTAAATACGCCTATTACTGCTATATACATACTAAATCAGGCTATATTATGTTATATACAGACTAAATCAGGTTATATTATGTTATATACAGGCTAAATTAGGCTATGATGTGTTATATACAGGTTATACTACAGTCCAGGCACACAGCATACACACATGTTCTCTAACCTATGAAGATCCCATGTGTGAGCATTTTTTTTAATGTGGCTCCTTATTTTCCAAAAATCATCCATAGACATTCACTAATTAATGGTAGTGCAATCTAGTTGTTTCTCACTATGTTTTTCTGCCTCCTTGTAAGATCTCCATGAGATCTCCATACCTTTCCTTTCCCCCCCTCTCTTCTTTTTGTTCTGAAGAACCAGTGTACATTAATTGCAGTCATGTACACTGCTCTATGCACACTACACATCCTATAGTCCCTAGACCATCTCAGGAGTGAGCAAGAAAGGGTGGCTATGTTCCTACATATGGTGGGACCATGGAGAACAAACATAGTCACTATTTAACAGGAAGTTGGATCACAGCAAAAAAAGGAATTTGGAAGAGGCTGAGAGCTAAAGAAGCGACTTTTTGAGTTAACCTACTTGAATAGCATTTAGAGTTTAGTGTCCCTTTTAATTACAGTAGGGTAATGATGAGACATTGGTTGATAACCGCTAGTTGCTGCTTTCTGAAACTTGCAGGTCAATTACAGACCATATTATTATTATTTTATTATTATACAGGATTTATATAGCGCCAACAGTTTGCTCAGCGCTTTACAATATATAGGGACACTCTTGGGTAGATTTACTAAAACTGGAGCACTCAGAATCTTAAGCTTTGACAATAAAACCTGGAAGCTGATTGGTTTCTATGCAGAACTGCACCAGATTATGCACTCTTCAGATGTAGTAAATAACCCCCTATGTTATCTCCTTCAGCCATTATAATGAATAGGTAGTTAAGAATCAGCCATGACATACTATCTGTGTTCTAGTCAGAGGCTATTATTCCACTGCCGAGTGCAGAGCTGGTGGCAATCTCTGAACCCAGTATATGTGTGTGGTCAGTAAACGTGCTGCCATAGCTTGACTCATTTCCTGCTACGCACGTCGACTGATATAAGCTCTGGCTACTCTTGCTGAAAAGTTCGACCTGCTAACCTTCTGACAGGAAAAAAAGAAAAAGTGTGTGCATGTGTTCAGCACTTATATAACAATTTCCTGTGCTCCTAGGAATACTGGGCTCAGCACAATGGCTTGGGCCTAGAACTGAATCTCTGAAATGGGAGGATGCCTACTTGAGGTACAACAGGCAGGGTATTCTGACCAGTAGTCAGTGGCTTGCAGCTCATATGACAGGAAATCTCAACACAATTGCCATTTTCTGGAGCGGCTTCTTAGAAATATGTATTAATACCAGAGTAGGAACCATGAAAATGAGGACCCCACTGGAACAGCAGTGAGAGGGAGGCTGGGTGAAGGTGAAGTACTACACTGCATTGTGTTAGGCTACAAGCATATGGGTACACTTGCCCGTGCAACATAAACAGGTTGTGTATTGTTGATGCCTTGAATATCCTGGTGTTGCATACAGACATAAATGGCTGAAGACGGTTGTATGTAGCTTTGTGCTGCTATTAGCGTCAAGCAGCGAACGCACACAGAAGCAATGTTTTGAACACACCTTTCCTCTGCTTGGGACGTCTGTGCACGTGCACTACTTTACACTAATAGCAACACATAGTTGTGTACTCCCGTCTTCACCCATTCATGTTTATTGTAGGTTTTACATAGCACCCAGGAATCCAGGCCATCAAAAATATGCACCATATGACCAGCTTCTCACATTGTGTTTCCACACTAAGGCCCCATGTACACGGTACACTTCTGAATGATGGAAACTGACTGCTGGAAAACGTAGGTTAAAAAAGTCTGTTTAGCCGCGTTTGCACAATGCGTTTATGCGCGTTTGCGTTTAGAAGCATTTTTTAAAGATAAGCACAGGAGAACCTCCCAAATGCCCATAATGCACTGAAAAGTGTCAAATTATTAACTATTTCAGAGAAATACACAGAGTAGAAGCAGAGACAGCAGTATGTGTTGAGATAATTAGGTGTGAGTTGCTCATTTAACATTTCTTTTGTTTCCAAAGGTGGGAAAGGTGTCTGGTGAGTGAGGTCACCTGGCAGGGGGTCTTCATGAGGAATTTTAGGTGTGAATGGTCATTAACATATCTTTTGTTTCCAAGGGTGGGAGAGGTCTGAGGTGTGAATTGGTCATTACAATGTGTGACAAGTTTGCTAGGAACATCCTGTGTTCATTGTTTTGTCCATCTGAGTACCTTGAAAACACTTTCCCTGCATTTTTCATGATGAAAAAAAGGTTCTGGACAGCATTGGAAGCTGTAAGAGTTAAAAAAAAATACATACAGTTAGATCAGTTAACGTGTTTCCTATACAGCAATCTGAAATGCAACATGCACAGATTTACTTGTGTGAACAAGGTCTACAGGGGTTTAGATGTGTAGACTATGCAAGGTGTGGCACGACTTTTCTTTCTAAATTATTGAGCAGAATTACCTATTAAATCCTTTACATTTTTATTTATGAGTGTTTTAAAAGGTTAACCTAGCCCAGAGTGATATTTCTGTTTTTGGTAGAGGCTGGAGAGTTACAGTCAGGTCCATAAATATTGGGACATCGACACAATTCTAACATTTTTGGCTCTATACACCACCACAATGGATCTGAAATGAAACAAACAAGATGTGCTTTAACTGCAGACTGTCGACTTTAATTTGAGGGTATTTACATCCAAATCAGGTGAACGGTGTAGAAATTACAACAGTTTGCATATGTGCGTCCCACTTGGTAAGGGACCAAAAGTAATGGGACAATTGTCTTCTCAGCTGTTCCATGGCCAGGTATGTGTCATTCCCTCATTATCCCAATTACAATGAGCAGATAAAAGGTCCAGAGTTCATTTCACGTGTGCTATTTGCATTTGGAATCTGTTGCTGTCAACTCTCAAGATGAGATCCAAAGAGCTGTCACTATCAGTGAAGCAAGCCATCATTAGGCTGAAAAAACAAAACAAACCCATCAGAGAGATAGCAAAAACATTTGGCGTGGCCAAAACAACAGTTTGGAACATTCTTAAAAAGAAGGAACGCACTGGTGAGCTCAGCAACACCAAAAGACCCGGAAGACCAGAAAACAACTGTGGTGGATGACCAAAGAATTCTTTCCCTGGTGAAGAAAACACCCTTCACAACAGTTGGCCAGATCAAGAACACTCTCCAGGAGGTAGGTGTATGTGTGTAAAAGTCAACAATCAAGAGAAGACTTCACCAGAGTAAATACAGAGGGTTCACCACAAGATGTAAACCAGTGGTGAGCCTCAAAAACAGGAAGGCCAGATTAGAGTTTGCCAAACGACATCTAAAAAAGCCTTCACAGTTCTGGAACAACATCCTATGGACAGATGAGACCAAGATCAACTTGTACCAGAGTGATGGGAAGAGAAGAGTATGGAGAAGGAAAGGAACTGCTCATGATCCTAAGCATACCACCTCATCAGTGAAGCATGGTGGTGGTAGTGTCATGGCGTGGGCATGTATGGCTGCCAATGGAACTGGTTCTCTTGTATTTATTGATGATGTGACTGCTGACAAAAGCAGCAGGATGAATTCTGAAGTGTTTCGGGCAATATTATCTGCTCATATTCAGCCAAATGCTTCAGAACTCATTGGACGCCGCTTCACAGTGCAGATGGACAATGACCCAAAGCATACTGCAAAAGCAACCAAAGAGTTTTTTAAGGGAAAGAAGTGGAATGTTATGCAATGGCCAAATCAATCACCTGTCCTGAATCCGATTGAGCATGCATTTCACTTGCTGAAGACAAAACTGAAGGGAAAATGCCCCAAGAACAAGCAGGAACTGAAGACAGTTGCAGTAGAGGCCTGGCAGAGCATCACCAGGGATGAAACCCAGCGTCTGGTGATGTCTATGCGTTCCAGACTTCAGGCTGTAATTGACTGCAAAGGATTTGCAACCAAGTATTAAAAAGTGAAAGTTTGATTTATGATTATTATTCTGTCCCATTACTTTTGGTCTCTTAACAAGTGGGAGGCACATATGCAAACTGTTGTAACTCCTACACCGTTCACCTGATTTGGATGTAAATACCCTCAAATTAAAGCTGACAGTCTGCAGTTAAAGCACATCTTGTTCGTTTCATTTCAAATCCATTGTGGTGGTGTATAGAGCCAAAAATGTTAGAATTGTGTCGATGTCCCAATATTTATGGACCTGACTGTATATAAACAGCCAGTTTTTTATATAGTTTTGGAACTCTATTAGAAAGATATTTGCTTTTGCGTTTGATTTTTTATATGATTTTATGTATGATTTTAGAGGGAACGCAGTAGGAGGAGCTGGAATGTGCAAAGGTGAGCAGGAATACCCAATACATCTAGGTGGACAGGCATAGAGGTGGATTTTATGGCAAGAGAATAACCTTGTGGAACATCCAGGTTAGAAGCCAGGGGTTGGTTGAGCCCACCAGGCTTTACCTATAGCTAAAATATCACTTTTAGGTGAACTGACCTTATAATTCAGCTTTCATATAAACCAATTTGAGGGATTGTGTAGATGGTTAATTATAGTTTGCTTTCATATATTCAGCTTACATTTTGGATCAATTTGAGACACTTCTAAGTTTTATGACAGGTGCTTCTGACTTCTTTCTGAGCTGCATTTGACATTTTAGGGTTAGTGTTCCATTGTTGGTGTCAGTGAGAAGAATAGAGCCCCATCAATGGTGTCATTGGAAGGTATAGTACCCCTTTGTTGGTGTCAGTGGGAGGAATAGTACTCCATTAATGGTGTCAGCCCCAATCACCTGTGTTTCTGGGAGAAATAGGGTTTATATCAGTGGGAGGAATTATGCCCCACTGTTATCAGTGGAAGGAATAGTGCCTCATTGTTGGAGCCAGTAGGGGGAATAGTGCTTTGTATCAGTGGGAGGAATCTGAAAGTAAGGAGTGAAAAGCTGGCAACTTATCCTTCTGAAGAATTACTTTATTACATCAAGCAGAGAGTACTGTACAGTTAAAACAGGCTTACATGTTTCGGCAACAAGCCTTAATCATAGGAATTAAGGAGGAATAGTGCCCCATAAGCCAGATAAAAGCACGCCAAGGACTGCATTCAGCCCAAGGGCCACAGTTTGGAAACCACTGGTCTAGGTGAACTGTATTTGTGATGACTCTAATATGTAATCTTTGCACACGTGAGGATCTGATCACTGGGAACCAAATGACCCTCATCCAATGACCTTCCATTCACCTTTCATACAGATCCATCATTCTGTGCATGTTGTATGATCTAGCCCTACTTGCTTTAAATTTGGTACCAGAAGTGATTAGACATTTGGATAATCATATGGGAAATAATCCCCAATTACTTGTTAAACTGTACAGAGTAAAATTCTTCTTTGTTTTGCCACATTTGCCTATGGTCTTGCGCCTATGGTCTGGTGCTATATAAATCTCGTATAATGATGATAATAATAATATCAGCTATGAAGTGTCAGTGTGTTATGCTGCTTTCTGTTCCTGCACATTGTTTTCAGTCTAAAAAAGGGAAGTTCTTTTCAGAGTGTATTTGCTCTGCAGACTTAATATTAACCTTTACTCTGTATTAAATGGAAAACGTAAAAGTCCTGCTTAACAGTGGATACCACAAGATGCCTGCTGTCACCTTTAATTGCCAGAAGAGCCTTTTCTGTGCACCTCTCTGGTTTGGTTTCACTTTGTTACTGGGATTTGAGTGTCATTAAAACAAGGAAATGTTATTTAAGATGTTCCATGTCCAGCTTTTCACCAAGTCTAATTATTTTGTGCAAAACCCATTGCCCTCTGCTTGCATTGCTAGGTTAGTTATGTATTCATTCTCACCATTAATTCATTTTACAAGTTGTTGTGCTTTGAAATACTGTTGTAGTAGGTTGATAGAACTGGTAGAATTGGTAGAGTTAGAACTATTCAGGTTCATCTTGAAGTTCTGTTTTTACTGGTCTCTCATATGTTTTATGCTCCATTCCTAAAGAAGAACTACAGCCAAAGCTCTTTTGGCTGTACTTCTCCTGTGGATCACAGGAGTGCAGTTCATTCTGCACTCCTGAGACCCATTTTCATCTGACAGCGGGTTAAAGCCTGCCGTCGGCTGATGTCATTCTGCCGGTCCAGGCTGGGGAAAGATCCCGCTCTCTGCTCAGAGCTGCTGTGAGAACTCGGCAATCAGCAGTCATGTTATTGCTGAGTTATCACACCTAGAGCTGGCGGGGTACAGAGGCATCATCAGACCGATGCTGCATCCACCTAGGTAAGTATAACTGGGGGAAAAAAAAGAAACCCCTACTTCTCTTTTAATGTAATTTTTGTGTTTATATCCTAATGTTTGACCAACCCATGGTATAAACTGATTCTACTTCTTCCCAATTCTTGCTGCTTTCCTATGTATCACATGCATCATTCTCATGGTTCTGGAGTGCCTAAAACCTGTTGTTCACCTGAATAATAAATGCAAACTTCCCAAAGTCTAAAGACTGTTTCAATTCTATACTAAGCCCACTTCAGTTTCTGTTTTTACAATCTGATAGAACTGTTTGCCACAGACAACCCCTCACTTTAGCATCCAGCATTGAGCATTTTCAGGTACTGCCAAGTAGAGGATGTAGTTTTTGTGGTTCTCTTTGTGTGAATAGTGTCAGCTCGAGTATAGGGAGTTTAAGGATCAGAATTCATCCTATGGCATATACTGTATGCTCCTCTAACTTATACTGTTAATAACTTTAGGTAGTAAGTCATTAAAAGGCATTTGGATGCTAGATGCAGTTGGAGAGTAGCATTTGCAATACTTGAAATTTCTCATGGTCACTAATATGCAACTGTGGTCACACTACAAACAGGGCCTTCACTTCCTGCCCAGATAGTGTCCACAGGTAATGGGAGAAGCTGGCTGCGTGTCTTAGTGTCGGTCAGTCATAGAGTGAAGGAGGTGCTCTCTGCCCATTTGGATATTATAAGTAATGGGGTGCTGAGAGACTTTGGGGAGAGGACCTGCCTTTTGGTTTCCAGGTAATGGATGTGTCCTTTTAGGTCAAGGATCTCCGAGCCTTCTAAAAAAAGGGCCAGACTTTAGGGACTTTGCCGAATTGCGGCAAGTGGGAGTAGAAAATGCCACATTGTCAGCGGGAATAAACAATGTCTCAGATTTGGTGGTCAGAGGGAATTAAAAAATTACATGCCCGTGGTGAGTAGGAGGAGAAATATTGCCTCATCATTGGTGTCATTAGGACGAATAGTACCTCATTGTTGGTGTCATTGGGAGGAATAGTCCTCTATCCTTGGTGTCAGTTGGAGGACTAGTGCCCTATCCTTGGTGCCAGTGGGAGGAATAATGCCAAATCCTTGGTGTCAGTGGAAGGAATAATGCCCCATTTTTAGCACCAGTAGGAGGAATAGGGCTCCACTGATAGTATTAGTGGGAGAAAAAGTGCCACATCTTTGGTGTTAGCGAGAAATAATGGGTAATAGTTCCATCTTTTATATTAGTGAGAGGAATGTTGGTGTCAGTGGAAGGAATAGTTCCTCACACCAGCAGGAGGAAAAGTGCTCCAAGGGCCAGATAAACGCAAGCAAAGGGCCGCATCCAGCCCATGGGCCACAATTTTGGAGACCACTGTTTTAGGCCCTTGAGTTTAGCCTACATCTAGTTAGGTGCAGACAAAGCTTGGGTTACCTGGGAAGATAGGCTAGGAGCAATCAGCATAAAAGGGACAAAGTGAACAATGGAATACCCTGAAATACCAAAACAGGGAAGAATGTTTTGTTTGTTAAACCACTCTGATGGGGAACTTATGTTTAAAACCAAAACAATAAAAGTAGTCTGGTGTAAAGTTTCTTCAAATCATACCAAACTGAAACCGGCGGAAACCAGCCTATGGACTGTGTAACTTGTCTTGGAAAAAGGAAGCTCCCCTCCAGACACTGTACCTGTGCAATTTTGGTGACACATGCTCAGGTCTCCGACCACTTGTACCTCAGAAGTGCACTGAAGTCATTGGGCATGTGACTACCAGCCCTGACCCTTTAGAAAAAGTGGAACCCTGTCCTATCATTTGTATTGATACAAATCAGGACAGTAATTCCTCCTGCTTCTCACATGTTCTACAAGTGAGCAGTGTCCAAGTCAAGGTGACACTTGGAGGGGTCAAGGCACCCACCCTACATACCACATTGATTATAAATGGGGCCAAAATCCCAGAGGACCCTTTTATCTACAGTCTTCTCAAACAGAATGTCCACTCTTTGGTGCAATCCTATGCATTGCACTAAGTCACAGGCAGCCATGCCTTCCAGGGAGCCCAGAGGTGTTTTACTGGCAGAGGAACCCTAGGCCCGAAGACTGAGAGAGTGGCATAGCAGTCACTTTACCTGCTACAAAAAGGCATTCAGATAGAGTTTATTGTGCCTTTTTATTGCGAAAAGTTCACATCATATGCTTACTGAGTGTGTCTGTTTTTTTAATATCCATGTAATAAGAAGAGAATATTTTTCTTGTGCCCTAAAAACTGTGTTTTGCTATTTGTAAATTTCATTGTTAACACTCTGCTTCTTTTGTGGCATAGGTCACCTGTGTTTGCACAGTACCTTCGTATTTGATTTCTTTTCACTTTAACATATTTTGTTAGCAACAGGTGTTCTATCCATCTGTGCGTCAACTGATTATTATTCCAATAGTTATTTATTTTCAATAAATATATACAGTATCTATACATTATATCCTCCTTGTGTGATGAGTCCAGGCCTTTTAGGCTCACCCATGCCGAACTTAATATGTGGAAAAATACAATAATACAGTCTCTGGGGTCAGTAAAGTTATATAATATAAAAATTTAAGTGGGACACACAATCCCAAATTTATAACTCCTTTCCTAAACTGATGAAAGCTAGCATTACACAGGATTCTTTAGTTCACTGCCCACCTTTGCTGCTTATTGCTATTAAATGAACTCAAGAATGTAATCAAGAAACACATTCTCTGTTACTAGAGATGCCCATTGGAATTAAGGGACAGTCACCTTTTAAGAAATCAAACTGCTGCTATAGTGGTCGAGGACTTGTAATGTTTGTAACAGTTAAAAACAGGAATTTCCCTGAGCTACCTTTGGCCATATAAGCATATCTGTGAACTTGCTGTATATTATTGACTGACACAGGAATCTCTGTCAGATAAAAGATTACATATAGCATTGAATCAGCAACTAATTAATTCCTATAAACTGCTGAAAAAACACATGAAATGATGTATGCCAATGATTTTCTACTATTTGGAAAAGGGAAAATATATCCTGTACCCTGACAGCTATAGGGTATGACCTACTATTGATGTATAACAAAAGGCATTTTTTTTTTCATTTTGGACAGAGCGGAGAGGCAGTAGAAACTCTGTCAGTTTGTATTTCTGTTTGTGTCCCCATTAGGGAGATTCAGCGTCTATTTATCCTGTTTACTGTTCTCATTGAAAGTGAAAGTAAAAAAAAATCCCAAATGTTGGCTTTTCACCACATCAGTAATAGAGGGGAAATCTTCCAAAGGGGACATTAATTCTGGTGACCCTAGTTACAGCCAAGGATTCTCTCACTTTGGAGTATTTTTCTCTCACTTCCTGCTTGGTTATGGACAGGATGTGAAAAGAGATCTCCCCAATGGATCACAGAGAGAAACAAAAACCTGTCAGGAGCTATAACCCTCCCTTTAGTCCTACATTAGAGCAGAAATTTAATAATGCAACTCTGTATTTATTAATAAATGACTATATATTTTTTTAAATGCAGCTAGTGTAAATAGCAGAATTTGGGTTGTCATCAGTATAGCACTACCTTCGCTGGATTTTGTTGGGTTCCCCTAAGCTCCGCATAGCCAAGCAACACGCATTTTCCACACTTTCTTCCAGAGTCAGTAAAACAGTCCTTGAGCTTGGTTTTGTTGTTTTTATTAAGAGTTAACAGCTTGGATTGGGTCTAGGGGTATATGGGATGCCCAAGGAACTGTAGGACTTTGAGGACAACTTCTTAGCAAAAAATGAACAAATTGTGAAGAAAAATAAGCAACAGTCTTAGTAAGGAGCACTAAGTCCCCTTTGGTGAACCTCTTCAGACCCCAGATGAAAATCTCCTCATCCACCCAGCTGTCCTGAGGGTATCCCTGAGCAAGGGATTCCAAGATCTACAGTGACATAGTCCCATTGAGAACTATTGCACCTGACCGCCCTCTCCCTTATGTGGCCCAGGGGGTGTAGAAGTACTCGCACTGTCTTGTCCTGCAACTTAATGAGTTGCAGCTGCTTTCAGGCCTTTCACTGGGCTGGCTCCTTCCCTGTAGACAGGCTGTCTTTCGTGAGTAGATCGGGGGACAGTGGAGATTCTTCTGTCCAGCTCCAGTCTGTAGGTATGCCCCCCTCCAATGGGGCCATCTGCCAAGCTCCACACACCAGCACCTTACCCCACTCCATCTTCCACCCAATTCCCCTGCTGTTCAGACTCTCTCACATTTAAGCACTGTCTAAGCCACCATGCCAGGTCTCCTGCCTGGGGATTGGCCAGGTTCCCTCGAACATGCAAATCCAGGCCTCCCCCTCTCCTCCGCCCCTCTTCTAAAAAGTGCCAGAGCTTTCTAGAAGGGTGGGAGGGCTCCAGAAGCCCTGACCTGTAGAGCCTCTTAGCTTGCCAGGAGGTAACCTCACTGCCTCACTCCCAGGCTGACTCATCCCAGGCTTCTAGCAAGCCTCTGACTCACAGACGAAAAAAATCTTGCCTAAACTAGAGGGCGCTACATCAGCAACTGCCTGTACAGCAATAATCAGACTGGAGGGGAACTGCTGGAAGCAAACAACGTGAGTTGTATGTAAATGTGCTGGCAAGGAGAAAGCTAACAGGAGGAAAGAAAAGCATGAGCAGAGAGATAACCTCAACCCTCCACTGCTGCCTCCTTGCTATACAGTCTGCAGGCTGGGGGTGGACAGAGAACACTGCTGTGTCTGTTGTACAGTTTATAACTGTTACAGACACAGTGGTGCCACCCTTCAAACAATTCTGTGCGTTGGGCTGTATACATCTCTGAACTAAATAAATAGAAATGTAAATCATTTTTCAGAAGATGCAGCAACTGTGTGCAATATGTAAATTTGTGCATTCTTTTGGAATGAGAACAGCAGGTACAGCATTCTTACCTATGTAAGCTGCTTGTAAAGTAGTTTTCTCTGCAGTTTTCTTGCAAGTGTATAAGAAAACATTCACCAGCATTTAGCCATCATAGATAGCAGGGCCAGCCTAAGGCAGCTTCCTTGTATGTGGATAGTAATAATTGCAGCTGTGCTTTTTTTCTGTTTAAAGTGGAAACAAACTGCCAACAAGTAGCCGAATGTCTTGGTGCTTAGCACTCATGCCTTGCAGCAATAGGGTCCTTGGTTTAAACCTTGGCCGGGACACTATCTGCATGGAGTTTGCATGTTCTGACTGTGCCTGTGTGGTTTTCCTATGGGTACTCTGATTTCCTTCCACTCTTCAAAGACATGAAATATGCTAATTGGCTCCTGTCTAAATTGACCATAGTATGTGCGTACCAATTAGTTATGCACATATGCTATCGCATTCTACATTTTAGTCTCAAGCTTGTGCAACTGAGAACATTAAGGAAAGACCTGGTGACCTACCTTGCAAAAAGTTCACCAAGAAAATTCAGTGGAAAAGGGCCATTAACCATATTAGACTTGGTGCCCAGAGAGCTGTCCCATAGAATCACAGAGAGTTAGATACAAGTGAATGGAGATATTCCTATATACAAACTGCTGGCAAAATAGTTTGGCCCCCCCGGAGATTCTAGCTACAGATACTATACTGTGCTAATAAGAATTTTTACCATATTCTTCTTCCATTGTTTACAGGAGCAGGAGACAGCTAAAGGGCTGTGTTGCAAAGTACAATACTTCTTTCTTGCTGTCCCAACATTTTGCAGTCTGAGCTAAAATTCTCACCCATCTTCATAAATGGCATTTGGATTACTTTATAACAATGTTGATACATTTATTTAAATGTACCTGATAAAACCAATGAAATGTGCATGCCGGTGCCTTTGCTGAGCATACAAGCAGTAGAAGTGTGCTGTGGTGCAGCCATGTCTCTTTTAAGCTTTGCTTTGTGCTGTGATTTTCTGTGCTTTTGCCTGCAGTTTTTCAAGTTGGTCCATTTAACCTTGTGAGGAAGTGGTCATTGGATTTCAGGCTCCTGTATGTGGCTAGGCTCCCAAAAAGTCTCACACATGCGGTATCCCCATACTCGGTAGAAGTAGCAGGATGTATTTTGGGGTGTAATTAAAATAAATAAATAAATACATAAATAAATATTTGTCATTTTTCCAAAAACTTGTGGGAAAAAAATAAATCTTTCATGGACTCAATATGCCTCTCAGCAGATAGCTTAGGATGTCTACTTTTCCGAAAAGGGGTCACTCGAGGGTGTTTTTATTGTCCTGGTATTTTAGCACCTCAAGAAATGTGATGGGCAGTCAGAAAGTAAAAGCTGTGTAAATTCCATTATCTATACCGTAGTTTGTAGATGCTAGAACTTTCACACAAAGCAATCAATATACACTTATTGGGATTTTTTTTAACCAAAAACATGCAGCAGAATACATTTTGGCCTAAGTGTATATTGATTGCTTTGTGTGAAAGTTATAGCATCTACAAACTATGGTATAGATAATGCAATTTACGCCATTTTTTTTGCTATACAGCGAGAATTGCCGGTCATGCAATAAGGTATAGAAATAAAATTTACGTCCTTTTTTCACACAAATAGAGCTTTCTTTTGGTGATATTTGATCACCTGTGTGCTTTTTATTTTTGGTGCTTTAAACAAAAAAAGTTTTGAAAAAAATTTTTTGCCAAAAAACCCCAATATTTTCTTATTTCTGTCATACAAAATATCCAAAAAACTCAAATTTCGTCATACATGTAGGCCAAAATGTATTCTGCTACATGTTTTTGGTTAAAAAAAATCCCAATAAGTATATATTGATTGCTTTGCGTGAAAGTTATAGCATCTACAAACTATGGTATAAATAATGGAATTTACACAGCTTTTACTTTCTAACTGCCCATCACATTTCTTGAGGTGCTAAAATACCAGGACAATAAAAACACCCCCAAATTACCCCTTTTCAGAAAGTAGACACCCTAAGCTATCTGCTGAGAGGCATATTGAGTCCATGGAAGATTTCCTACCCCTTTTTGGAACGTAGACACACCAAGGTATTTAAAAAGAGGCATGGTGAGTGTTTTGCAGATCTAATTTTTTCTCACAAGGTTTTGAACAATAAAAAAAGAAAATAAAAAATATATTTTTGGTTTCTTTCTTCATTTTCCAAAAACTTGTGGCAACAAACGAGATCTGCAAAATACTCACCATGCTTCTTATCAAATTTTTTGGGGTGTCTACTTTCCGAAAAGTGGTCATTTGGGGGGGGTTGGTGCTATTCTGGCATTTCAGGGCCTCCAAAACTTTGATAGGTAGTCAGGAAGTGTAATGAGGAAATAAAGCCCTTTAAAAGCCTGAAGGTGCTTATTGGATTTTGGGGTCCTGTACTTGGCTAGACTGCCAAAAAGTCTCTCACATGTGGTGCCCCTATACTCAGTAGAAGTAGCAGAATGTATTTTGGGGAGAGATTCCACATATACCCATGGCATGTGTGAGCAGTAAATCATTTACATTTTTTTTCTTATGTCATTTTCCAAAAACTTGTGGTAAAATAAATTCTATTGACTCAACATGTCTCTCAGCAAATAGGTTGGGGTGTCTATTTTCCAAAAAGGGGTCGTTTTGGGGGGTGGGGGCATTTTATGCCCAGCTTTAGAAGTTTATGGCACACATCACTCACTCTTCTAACCACCTGAAGACCAAGCCTTTTCTGACACTTTTTATTCACATGAAAAAAAATCAGTATTTTTTGCTAGGAAATTACTTTGAACCCCCAAACATTATATATATATTTTTAAAGCAGACACCCTATTGAATAAAATGGTGGGTGCTGCAATTCTTTATGTCACATAGTACTCACGCAGCAATTTTTCAATCGCAGGTTTTTTTACTTTTAATGCACAAAAACACAATATGTTGGCCAATTATTTGGTAAAATATAAAAGATGATGGTATAATAAGTAAATGAATACCAAACATGACATGCTTTAGAACTGCGCATGCCCCGTGCAATGGTGACAAACTGCATACATTTTTAATATCCATAGGCAACGCTTTAAAAGCCTTTACAAGCTATCATTTTAGAAGCTACCATTTTAGATTTACAGAGGAGGTTTAATGCTAGAATTACTGCCCTTTATCTGACGTTTGCGATGATACCACACATGCATGCTGCAACTGCTGTTTACATACCGGCACAGGGTCAACACTCTCACACGCAGGTGCGTGTGCGTGGGAGGACGAGGGTGATTTTTTGATTTTTTAAGTTATTTTGATTTTTTAAATTATTTTTACACTGTTCCTTTGATGTTTTTTTTTTATCACTTTTAATGCTATCACAGGGAATGCAAATATCCCCTATAACTTCAATGGGCATTGTCATATATTTTTTTTGAGAAATCTGGGGTCTATCAGACTCTAGATCTCTCCTCTGCCCTTACATTATCTAATCTCACCAAGATCAGTGTGATCAGATGCTTTCCCAATTTACAAATGGCGCTGTTTATATCCTGCAAAACTGAAGTGATGAAATGCTCGTAGCTTCCGATTTCTTAAACTATAGAGATCATTGGCAGCATTCCAGTCTCCAATCAGCTCTATGGTCATCTGGCAGAAACACCGGCTGCATTCTCAAGTTCCCCCGATGACACGGGACTGCCTGAAAAGGCAGTGGAAGGCAGCGGGAGAGGGGGGCATCGTTTCCCACTGCTTGTAAAAGCAATCCTGCAGCCAATTAACCACTAGGATTTCTTTTACATGAAATCTGATTGCTGGCTGAAAAAAATGATACCAGGATGATGCCTGAAGCTGTAGGCATCATCCTGATATAACCATTCAAAGTCTAGTGATGTACCAGTATGTCACTTGTCCTTTTTCGGTATATATGCTATGTTCTGTTTTTTTTGTTTTTTTTTGTATGCAGCATGTGGGTTGAATGGAAAAAAGAGAAGAAATCTCTTCCAGAAAAAGTGTGTAGTATGCCCACCTGTCATGCACCGGCTAGTGGTGTCTCTAGCAGCCCACAGCATGGGGTTCCTCAGGGCGCGGGGTCTAAGTCCCAATCTGCTTGTTCACCAGGGACCCTGATGGTGGCGATGGACTTGGAGCAGACTGAGACCAGGTCGCGACCCCTGAGTACGTCCAGCAATGGTAGAGAGCACCGTCAGGGGTGTGTGTGAAATGGAGGCTGACGTGAAGAGGCTGGCAAGCCTGGTAACAGGGACAGATCCGTGCGGGATGGATGGATGGATCGTCAGGGTAATGTAAGGCGTAGTCAGGCAGGCCAGGTCAGCAACGTGCGGGCAGCGAGGTACCGGAGGAGCAGGCAGAGAATGGTCAGGGTCACAAGCCGGGTTCAGCAACTAACGGGCAGCGCGGTACAGAGGATCAGGCAGAAGGATGGTCAGGTAAGCCAGGGGTCAAGCAGGAGACAATCAGCAGGGTCAGGAACAATGTAGAGGTCGGCAACAGAAGCTTCACAGGATCAGATAACAGGAACAGAACAATAAAGACCAAACGGCAATTGACATACCTCCTGTCCCGTTTAAATAGCGTGCCCTGCGCTGTCATTGGTGCCAGGCGTGTGTCCGCGAGTGCGCATGCGCGGCCGTCGCGAGTGCGCATGCGTGGACGTCGCAATCGCCCAGGTCTCGCTGCTCGCTGGCTAGAGTGTATCGGTGTTCTGCGCATTCGCCGCCCAGCGCATCGTGGCAGAGCCACTGATCCCTGACACCACCATTAGAATATACCTCCCTGCATCCACCCACTTCTAATGGTGGGTACACATTAGGTCACACAGTGCCGCATGAGCCAATTTCAAGATTGTATAAATATCTAAATAGTAGCACGCTTGAATATAAATTGTCCACGTATAAGTGGTACCCCATATGGAAAAAGGATGACACCAAGTCCCAAACTATCTTGCCACTGCTCATCATGTAGTCTGGGCATCCGGGGGGCTCCACGTGACTATCTTTTCCCTCGTAAATCTGAAACTTATATGTATAGCCTGTTGCCCTCTCACAGGTCATATACATCTTGACCCCATATCTGGCACACTTGCTGGGGAGAAATTGTTTGAATGCAAGGTGGCCAGAAAAACTAATGAGGGACTCATCAACACAGTTTTTTTGTTGGGGAGTATAGACATCTGCAAATTTGCGGTTAAGGTGATTTACGAGGATCTGAATTTTGTGGAGCCGGTCAAATTCAGGGTCACCCCGAGGACAACAGAGTGTGTTGTCATTGAAATGCATAAAACATATTATACTCTCATATCTATGCCTGACCATGGCAGCGGAGAACATGGGCATATGATGAATCGGGTCTGTGGACCAATACAATCACAATTAATTTTTTTTTAGTAATGCCCATGTTGACGGTTAGGCCCCCAAATAAATTAAAATTTGGAAACCTTAATGGGTTTCCATGCAAATGGTCTGGAAAGGTTTATAAATTGCTTTGATCCACAATTAATGCATACAAATCTTCCATGAAAAAAAGCTCTAAAAAATCAAGGGAAGTAGTTAAATTTGCTGTTTCCACCTGAGTTCCGGGTTGGGCAGTGAATGGGGAAAGTATGAGTGCTGATTCTGTGAATACTGCGGTTTTGTGTGCAATGTATCAAGTGACAGTGACCTACTGACACTGCACTTGCTGGGGGAGAGGGGGGGAGTAAGCATAGGGGCTAAACATAGGTGCTGGGGCTGATTTGTTTTTTATACTAATAATGACAGCGACTTATGGCAGGACTTCAGTGGACATTCTGACACTGGGGGGGAACTGACTTGGGGTCACTGACATCCCCAGTGACACCAATACAGTGATGAGGGCAAAAAAAAAGCACTGACAATGTACTAATGGAACTGGGGAAGAAGGGGTTAACATTTGGAGGCACTCAAAGGGTTAAATGTGCGATGGGAGTGTTTTACTAGGGGGCGGGGGTGTGTGCTTCACTGTAAGCACACTCATCGGGATGGCTCTGCTCAGCCATCCTGATCAGTGTGCACAAACTGACAGGGAGGAGGGCTGCATTATAAACAATGCAGCCCTCCACCCTGTCGGTGTTTGCCGGTAATCGCCGGGACTCGGTGATTGACATCCGCGGCTGCAATCGGCGGCGCGGGTAGGGCGATCACGCGCCTTGCGTGCGCCCCCTACCCAGAACTGCAAAATCACGTATATATACGTAATTTTGCACAGTGGTGCCACCCTACCGCAGTATAAGTACTGTGGCTGGTTGGCAAGCGGTTAAAGTGAAATTATAGTCAGAAAAGTAAGTCCTGCTAAATCACTTTTGGCTGCCCCCTTTTGCAGGTATAGCTATGTAAAACAATATAAACAAGTGCCTATACTGTGTAAAATTCAGTAATGCAATGGGGTTGATTTACTAAAACCAATTTTAGTAAATCTACTCCACTATCTCACCCTGCTATGCACATGTTCAGTTGCTCTCTACATTTTGGCACAATGTTAAAAATGTGGAGGCCAATCTGATGACAGCCTAAAGTTTTACTGCTGATTAGGGGCTCTGGGCATCAGCAAAATGGCAGGCTCCAGCAAGAAGAAACAGGAACAATGTTGGAGGCAATTTACAGCACATGCTAATTTTGATAGCATAATTATTAATGTGGAATGTATGTTCCTCGCTAAAGAACATTATGTTTTATCAAGCTGTTATGGGTAAAGTTCCACTTTAAGTAAAAAAAAAAAAGAATCCTTTAGAACTACTTTAAAAATCATGGCGGAAAGTCTACTTCATGTTTACCAGTGCCCGGGCTCTGCCATGGAAGGTTGTTTTCCTTTCTTAACTTGGCAGTGCATCTACTACCTGCTTTACTGTTATCTTGGACTCAACTTCCACCTAGTTTAAAGTGTATTTATAGATGATTTGTTTGGGTTTTTGGAGGGTTTGGGACAGATTAATGAATGGTGATTTTCCTGCATCTGTAGAAATTGGGTAGATTTTCCCTCAAGTTCTGTCTGGAGACACAACAGGGAGTGAGTGAAAATCTCTCCAAAGTTTGGGTAAATCCTTTCTTAGATAGTCTTCACTGGAACAGGTGTCCCCATGAGAAAATGTTCTCTCACCTTCTTTTCTGTAACATTTTTTTTTCCTGTCATGTACCTTCCCAGTGACAGTAATCACTAAGAGAAATAGAGAGGGTGAATCTCCCCAACAAGGACACACAGCAATTTATGGAAATCTCATGGCTGGTGACACGAGGAAGGGTAAAGTCTAAAGTGATGCAACTTGGACATAAATTCTCCTTTTCATACTTCCTGAAAAGGTTTCATTTTCTTTAAAATAATGTCACATTCTGTGGGAAAAGGATGCAAAAAATAATAGGATCATTTAGATGTTTTAAATACTTTATATACTGTATATTCTATATAAAAAATTCTAATTCCTGATGAACATATACAGAATATAGGTAATCATTTATTTTATAAAATGTACCTATGCCATTTATAACACTGATTCCCCCAAGCAGAAAAGAGTTGAACTAACAAAATAGAAATTAAAATGGAGTAGTAAATGCTCTTCAAATATGTTCCCTTACATTTGCCTACCAGATTTCAGAAAACTGACAATATCTAGCAATGTGCTAGAATGACAGTGCGCAGTTACAAATAGTTCTTTGTAGTTGTACTTTGTACTACGTTGTTAAATAATCATATTTGTTTTTTAAAGGAAACCTTACATAAGATATACAGTATGTGACCAGTCATTGGGGACTTTCTGAAAGTGCTAGTTGCCAAAATACCAAATTAGCATGCAGATCGATTGGCTTTAGGATTTTCCAGATCACTGACCCAGAATAGGTATCTCACCAGTCAGGTCAGAACTATTTATTTACATGCTTGTTTATGATTCAGAAAGCATTCCTATCATATGCAAATGTGAAAACCTACTCTATAGGAGTGTCTAAGACAATCTTCTCTCCTTGCCTCTAGACCCCTGGTGACCAACCTGCAGTCTTTTGGCTTTTGAGCAGCCCTCGGTGCACCTGCAGATACTAATCTGTGTTTCCCTATTGCCCTGGTATAGTATAGATTTCTAGCATTCTCATGTAATATATCTCCAGTCTATGGCTGTCTCCTGAAACATTCTCCAATAACTCCTATAGCATGATTAGTCTCTGACCATCTCTTGCAACATGTCTACAGTCTTTGACCATCTCCTGTTTATATCTGTAGGCTCTGACCATCTCTTTTATTATGTCGACACTCTTGGACCATCTCCTATGTCATGTCCACAGTCTTGGACCATGTCTAAAGCCTCTGACTATGTCTTGTACCATGTCTGCAGTCTCTGATCATCACATCTAAAAGTGGGCTTTCAGAGCTTTCTCCGGCCCTCACGAATGTGGCTTATTTAAGCCCCAGAATGCAATAGCTGGACATACGTTTCTATGATGTTAAAAAATGAGACAAAGATAAATCACTTCAGAACTTTTTTCCACCTTTAATGTGGCCTATAAACTGTACAACTCAATTGAAAAACAAACTGAAATATTTATAAAATAATGTGGTTGCATAAGTGTGCACACCCTCTTATAACTGGGGATGTAGCTGGGTTTCCAAATTAAGCAATCACATTCAAAATAATTTTATGTGTTATGGTGTGATGAAACCAAGGTTGAACATTTTGGCCATAATTCCAAAAGATATGTTTGGTGCAAAAACAACACTGTGCATCACCAAAAGACCACCATACCCACAGTGAAGCATGGTGGTGGCAGCATCATGCTTTTGGGCTGTTTTTCTTCAGCTGAAACTGGGGCCTTAGTCAAGGTAGAGGTAATTATGAACAGTTCCAAATACCAGTCAATATTGGCACAAAACCTTCAGGCTTCTGCTAGAAAGCTGAACATGAAGAGGGACTTCATCTTTCAGCATAACAACAACCCAAAGCATATATCCAAATCAACAAAGGAATGGCTTCACCAGAAGAAGATTAAAGGTTTCCAGGGATTTTAGCCAGAGAAAGTTGTGAGTTTTTTTGGAAAATGGGGGTCAGATGATAATTTCAGATGTAAATTTACTGTCATGGGTAAACTGAAACAGCTTGCCTTTCTCAGGGAAAAGTGTGGGTCATTCCTTATGGTCTCCTAGATATACTCAGCTACGACACTTTTCTTATACTGTTAGAGGTCTGTGTAGAGACCCAGAATGGGTGACAGAGTTTTAAAACCTTTGTTTAGTGCAGGACTATATACTCCAGCGAATATCACATGCACAAAACATTGTTAGCCCTAGAATCTAAAGCTTGCCATACATGTATCGAAATTTAGTTAGTTCAGCAGTGACCTGAGGCATTTCGGTCCATGTATGGGCACTGTGGAAGAACAGAAGTCAATTGGTAGGTCAACTTCTGTTCAACTATAGTGCCCATACGTGGATCAAAATTCGTCCAGTCACTGCTGATCCAGCAGAATTCCATCTATGGCTATCTTTAAATTTCAGGACTAACAGTGTTTTGTGCCAATGATAGGGGCTGATATATTAGGTCCTGCACTAAACTGAGGTCACACCGTCATTACCTTAAAAAACATTTGTTGATAAAAGGTGATAGGTAATATACTCACAAATGACAATAATGTCAAAGGCACATCAAGAACAGCACTGTCCAGTCCACACTAAATGACTGTCCGCAATGGGAACCCTGGATCTCCAACAGGCTAACGTGTTTCAAGGACTTGCCTCTTCCTCAGAGCCTCTGCTATTGTCTCATACCTTGACACACTTTGAAAATTTGTTGCCTTTGGAGAGGCACATACTTCTAGGAAATTGGGAATGTTTTTGTTGCCCATGACCTTATTCAATACCCAGTGCAAGGAATCTTACTCTAAGTACACATAATAACCAATAAGAATCTAATTTGACAAAATAAGACCAGTACAAGATGGATTCTGATTGGTAGCTGTAGGTACTATGCCTCATGATGTGCTGTTTGCATTTTTTTATTAAACATACCATACCAGTCTCTGCGTCACTGAGCTAAAAAGCTCTAAGGCTTCTCAACCAATGGCATTTAAAATGACGTGTTTTGTGACTGATAAAGGATATATTTGGTCTCTGAATATTTAGCTATTGTGCTTATAAGTGGCTGTGCCAGGAGATATCTCCCCCGGCAGCTTGGATGTATTTCCTTACTTTTACAAAATGCGAACATTGTTTTACTGAGACATCATATAGACTTGTTGATTTTTGTTCTTTTGCTGTAAAGGTTGTATCTGCTTTTTTAACGATATCATGTGTGAATTAGAAAGATATTTATACATACTGGCATGATATACATCTGGTAATATGAATTTCACCCTTTAAAGAGAGTTAAATAGAATCTATCTTACAATGCTAAAAACCTTTCCAATAAAGAGACCCTGTCACGTCCTTAAAGAAAGTAAATGTCCAAAAAGAAATCAAACTGACACCTCCTTGTAGTATACTAATCTGTCTAGCAATTCAAGTCTCCTACTTTCTCTCCGGTCTAGAGCCACAGTCCATCCCCATTCCATGTAACTGGACAGTGAAAGTGGCACAGTGATGAGTTTATCTCTCTGTCACTCTGCTGTTTACTCCTATCTGCATTTTCATGCACTGTAATACATACTAACTTTCACTGGCAATATCAGACAGTCAAAATTACTCCACTCTATGGGGGTTTTTACTAAAACCGGAGAGTGCAAAATCTGGTGAAATTCTGCATAGAAACCAATCATCTTCCAGGTTTTCTTATCAAAGCTTAATTGAAAAAGGTGAATTTAGAAGCTGATTGGCCGCCATGCACAGCTGCACCAGATTCTGAGTGCTCCAGTTTTAGTACATCTACCCCACTGTATAATCAAGGAACTACAAAAGAGATGCCATACTATCACAGTTAAAGGGGGATTAGCCCTCCAACATTTATTACTTGACACAATTACAATAGAAAAGCCAGAATGTTTTGCATATGTAGATATCTGATGAAGTGCCATTGCACTTGTAGTGCTTCTTCCATAAGAGACGCAGGAATATGGTCTAGGTCTTCCCCAAAAGTTTTTCCCCGCAACCAGGCACATAGGCTCATGCACATGTTTCTTCAATGACCAGTCTAGGGATGTTGTTTTTGTTGTCTTTAAATTTGGAGAACTTGGATAAGGATGAGAGAATGGTGTGGGATACTCCAAAAAAACAAGAACTATGTGCAACTTGAGGACTTTAGGTATTCTTTCACGTATGCTATGGCAAAGTCAGTGCTTACAGAAAACAGTAGACTTCAGCTTTAAGACAGTAGTAGAAGTAGTAGTAGTAGTACCCTAGAGCAGAGTCCCTTCAAGTAGGAGATTATGATGTTCGTTTATGAACCAGCAGTATTAGATCGCTGCTCAGTTCTCCGGCATTCTCGGAGAACACAGTTCTCCTGTGAATGCAGTTTATGAAGCAGTTCTCCGAACGAAGGGAGAACGGTCTCCAAACGCTGGAGAACGGTCTACAAACTCTGGAAAACGGCTGATTTTACTATAATCTCGCGAGATTACAGTGAAAGATCAGTTTACTAAACAGAGGTAAATTATCTCTGCTTAGTTTGCAGTCCCTCTGATTCTCCAGCTCTGGGCTGGAAAATCTGGAGGGAGAACACAGATCTCCAGTGAAGGGCTGACATGATCTCCTGAGTGTCATAAACTGTGAATGACCAGAGAATAGCTGAGATCCGTTGAATCGCAGCTATTCTCTGTGTCATAAAAGGACACCTAAATGGACAAAGCTCTTCAAGACACCAGCTGGTATCCCTTTTACCTAGACCCACAGCTGACTTCCTAGCACCAGAGGGTGTTAAGTAGCACACAGTCTCTAAGCTCTTTTAGCGGTGTCTGTACTCATAAGGCCCAAGAACAGCTGGTTGACTTCCTCCATCATACCAGACCAGAAACAACTCTGCATCCAATGCTTTGCATTGCACTTGGTGATGTAAGGCTTGGATGCAGCTGCTCGGCCATGGAAACCCATTCCATGAAGCTCTCTACATACTGATATTGTGCTAATCTGAAGGCCAGACAAAGTTTGGAGGTCTTTAGCTATTGACTCTGCAGACAGTTGACAACTTCTGTGCACTGTGCGCTTCAGCATGTGCTGACCCGCTCTGTCATTTTACGTGGCCTACCACTTTGTGGCTGAGTTGCTGTTGTTCCCAGTTGCTTCCACTTTGTTATAATACCACTAACAGTTGACTGTGGAATATTTAGTGGCAAGGAAACTTCACAGATGGACTTATTGCACCAGGTGGCAACCTATCACTGTACCATGCTTGAGTCCTGAGAGCAACCCATTCTTTTACAAATGTTTTTAGAAGCAGTCTGCATGCCTAGCTGTTTGATTTTATACACCTGTGATCATGAAGGTGATTGAAACACGTGATTCCAATGATTTGGAGGGGTGTCCCAATACTTTTGGCAATATAGTGTATATGCTCAGTACAAAGGTGAGAAATTCCTAAGAAAATCTTTGCACATAAAGAATGTTTGCAGTTATAGGCAGGGACAGATTTCTGCATAGCCAGCACAGGCCATGGCCTAGGCACACAGCCACCCACACATAACTGGGTCTCTAGAACCAAACTGCAAGCAGAATAGGGAAACTAGTAAAAGAGAAGTATGACCAATGTTTTGCTTGCCAAACTTGGGTCACAGGAGTTCACTCTCTTGTGCTAAAACCTGCTGTCGACTGATAACACAGAGCCACTCCAGTCTCTGGAAGGATTCTGATCCACCCAGAGCACTGATTGACAGCAGGCCCAACCCCTATCCAGCCTGGTGCTCTTTTAAGCGCTGGAGGAGCAGAGCAAAGAGTGATGACTGACAGTTACTGTTTCTGGTTAGAGCTGACCAAGAACTGACTGCTGATTGGCAGCTGAGGACAGCTGCAGCATTACACCAATTCTGCAGCATGGAGGTAAGTATGAAATTTAGTTTTTTTTAACAACCCAAAACTTCTACTTTAAGTCTCTTCTTTTAGTTTCAAAGTCTTAATTCACAAGGCTAACACACTAAGAATAAAAAAAAGTTGACAGTAATTTTCAGCCAGTCCAGTAAGATTTGAAGGTTACAGCCATGTGGCTGCAAGGAAAGAACCTTATCCTTGAGTTAGCATTTTGTGAAATGAGTCTTAAATGTACTGATACCAAGAGGGTAAATGGTCTGTTTCAGCCTCTATTTCCCTAATCCTGGTGCGCCGTGTGTGGCTATGATGTCTGATTCTGTCAATGTGATACAAAGTCTAGCCAGCTGATGGGTGTAGCAATGTGAAGGCAGTAGACAGTTGGCCTTGAGGAGAACAGTAGTATAAATCAAGAACTAGCTCTAAGGCAAGGTTCTCACTTCTGTGGGTGCAGGACTGAGTGTAAATCGTACATTTTCCTGCACCCACAGCAAAAACATGCTGCTGTTAGCAGACACGTGGGGGTTCCATTGTTTCCTAATGGCACCCCAACATGCTGGAAACTGCAGCATGGTTTCCCATGTTGGTAACTGTATAGCATTATGCAGTTTCCCTGCTGCTAAAATTTTGGAAAAGGTACATGGACCTTTTTTACATTGCTAACTGTTTGTAATTGAGCACAATGATTAAATTCTACATTGGTTTGCTTAGCATTTTTTCTTTCTTGACTAGATTGATAATTTTTTTTATCCAAAAATATTCAGTTAGTACAGCTTCAGGTTTCACATGAGAAGTACACATCACATTATGGAAAATTGTGGATGATTCACAATCACTTAGATTAAGCTTAGGTAGTACATATGCAGGGGGCACAAGTGTATCTTTACCCAGAGTGACATTTTAATAACCTATCCATTATTAGATCTGTGGGTGCTAGACCTGGGACCTCCAACTATGGAGCCCATCATTTTTAATATTTGTTTGGACAACATCTATGCTGGTAAATAAATTTCTCTAATCTTAAATTGTTGCAGACATACTTGATCCATTCCCCCAGAGTGGGCGGATCCTCTGACTTCCAATTGACCAATATAAATGTGTGAGGTTGGAACAAGGCGCTTACTATGGCCTCCTTCCTTTATTTCTCTAAGTCTAGATCGTCAAGCATACTAAGTATACATCATTTTGGATGCTAGGGGAAGAATACCTGAAACACTGAATTCAGAGTATCAACCACCCCTGTCCAGTAAGTTATGACATCTCCAAAGGAGATGGATCAGGTCTCCATGGTTCCGCTTGCATTGAGTGCATAGAGGGGCAGTCAAGAGACCCATAGAGTACAGCCTGTATGAAGTGTAATATACCTGTAGAAGGATGTATTAAGTTACTACGTTAATCTTTGCGTTACATTTAGAGAGCAAGTTACCAGAGATTGGAAGACCTCTTCTCAATGATTACCTGTAAGTGGACCTACATCACCCTCCCATTTCTCTATCACCTTCAATGGGAGAAACCAGAGGAAAGACCGTAGGAGCTTAGCGTAGCAACCCAGTATGAACCACTTAGAATTCTCACCATCTTTATGGAGGTTGAAAATGGGGTAGGAGACAGGATCCAAGCAGGGGTGGACTGACCATTCGAGCACTCGGGCACTTGCCGAGGGCCCTGGGTCAGTAGGGGGCACCATGAAATGCCGCTGGTACCTTTTGTATAGGCTTTTTTGAGTGTGGGCAAGGACACAGGGGCCCCATGATCCCCTATTGCCCGGGGGCCCCATGAGTTGTCCCTGGATCCAAAATTGATTCATTTTTAATTAATTACATTATATTTCTATAGTGCTTTTCTCCCTGGGCATTACAATTGCTTATCATACTGATGTTGGGGCAGATAGGAGGTTAGGCAGCACTCTTGGGCAAACTCAGTGGGATATCATACTAGGTCTAATTTTAGACAGACACAAATTAATCTACCTGTCTTTGAGATGTGGGAGGAAACTCACACAAGCAAACTGTGCACAGGGTGTCCAGGTTAGGATTCCAAGCAATCCAGTGCTGCAAGACAGAAGTGCTAAACACTATCAGATCTCATTGTCAGCTTTCACTGCACCTTATGTGACAATAATTCATTAGCTTTCCCTTGCCTGAGCATTCTCAGAACAGGTTTCGCCAGTTTCAGAAGTTTCAAATGACACTTATTATCCGGAGAGTCCCATCTACTGTGTAAACAATATGCAGTTACAGCTAATATCGCTTTGTGTCTGAACATAAATTGGTGGGTCATTTTACACTTGCGAAAGTTCAGTAAGAAGAACACACACTGAAAAAGTTAAAATTTATGGTAAAAACGAATCATAACTCATAGCAGTTATCATTGCATGGGCCAGACAAGCTGTGTTAAAGCAAGCATATGGCCCAATGTCAAAAATTAAGATGTTACAATCTGATTGTACAATCCCTTTAAAAGTGTCAACAACTACATAATACAAGAACTCACTTGAAGCTGAATTCTAGGGCACAGCTAAATACACAAATGAAATGCATATAAGGGAGCTGTTTTACCTGTCAAAGAGTTATATCTCTGTTCATGCAATCCTGTACTTTGTACAGCCCGGTCACACAGCACCAGCCCTATTTGTCAGGGCAGGTGACCAGATTTTTCTAGGTTGCTAAATAATACATACAGGACTTGTACTTTCCCCAGCCTTTGACAAGAGAGGAAAAGAGGAAAGGTGGAAATCCAGCTTTAATGAAGTATAGTATTCCCCCGAAATTCGTGGGGGTTATGTTCCAACAACACCCGCAAATTTTGGATGTGGTAAAAAAAAAAAGAAGTAAAATGTATGGGTACTCACCAATAATGAAGAGTGTATGATGAGACCAGGGGATTTACAGCTCCATAGGTGTTGCCTCTTCTTCAGGTTGTCAGGAGGAGTCATATATTCTCCCAGGTCTTCTTCTGGTGGGGTTTTGGGCTGGCTTTTCTTGATAGGTTTGAGGAACATTGTAATGGGAAGTAGCTGTCGTTGTTTCTTCATGGTGGTGAGGATGGTTTTATATGTCTGAATGGCAGCATCAATGCCATTAAAATTGAATAGAATCCTCCTGCACTCAACAGATATAACTGAATATATACACAAGCAGCTACCACCTTTACCTATACCAGAGGTGTAAAGTAATAATAAATATTGATGGTGTAGCGCTATAAATAAATAACAATAAATAAATAAATATATATTAAACCATAAATGTATATGTGAATAAGTGATAAATCCCTCAAGGATCTATATATGTGATTCATCAAGTGATAATGTGCAAAACCTGGTCCCAAATATGGACCAATATTATTGTGTAAGAAAACACACACAATCCCAAATAGGGAAAAATAAAGTGATACAGTGAATACCAAACAATAAAATCGCTGAAAGTGACTGGTGCTAATACTTCCCAATAAATATATAAAAAAACTGATAAATACATAATAAAATAAATAACTAGCAGTAAATAGTACCAGAAGTGCATCACCATGCTCTACGCATTACGTCACGATCGTCACGTGACTTCCTCAGGATCCCGAGGAAGTCATCTTACTACACCCAGTGCCCTACAGTACACCCATAGCATGTGGGAAAACTGCTTATTGGAATCTACAATACTGTGAGTGTCCATTTGGTGATTTTTATATATTGGCAGTTAATAAAAATAGTTACACTATGGAGGTCTCTTCTGCTTACTTTTCTATGGCCTTGGTATTATGATATGTACCTATGAGCTGTACTGCGGTGACCAGAGCTTGAAGGGAGAGCCAGTGCTGTAAGGAAATCATCAGTAGAGGTTAAGTGGAGCCATTGGAGCCTGGTTTATGTGATGCTGCATGGTTTGAAGCTGTCTGCTGTATAAAGCGCTGTGGCCCTTTGGGGTCGCGGTAAGGAGGTGAGGAGGCATTTTAGCCATTTAAGGATCCACCTGAGTGTCGCTCAAGCACTACAAGCATTTGGAGTGGAACATTGAAGCACAATTATTTGCATTGTTGCACTGATTTTTTTGCACATTTTTTGCAAATTTTTTGGACTTTTATAATTTATTGCTAGTTATTTATTTTATTATGTATTTATAATTTTTTGATATATTTATTGGGAAGTATTAGCACCAGTCACTTTCAGCGATTTTATCATTTGGTACTCACTGTATCACTTTCTTTATCCCTATTTGGGATTGTGTGTGTTTTCTTACACTACTGTATAATATAGGTCCATATTTGGGACCACGTTTTGCACATTATCACTTGATGAATCACATATATAGATCCTTGAGGGATTTATCACTTATTCACATATAAATATATGGTTTAATATTCATTTATTTATTGTTATTTATTTATAGCGCTACACCATCAATATTTATTAGCATCAATGCCATTATTAACTTTAGGAGTCCAAACCATATGGGGATCCCATGCTTCAATCATCCCTTGCAACTCCTTCGCTTTTTTCATAATCTGGGACAGACGTTCCAATGTTAGGCCCTGCTCCTCCTCCTCTTGCTCTAGATCTGTCGTTTCCCACTCCTCTTTATTGGCAGACTTCATTAACTCCAACAAATCCTCATCCATCAGGGGTTCAGAATGGGCATCGATGAGGTTGTTGACCTCATCTTGAGTGATGTCTTCAAAACCTTTGCCACCAAGTATCTTTGCCAGTCTCAGTCTTGTCGACAGCTTTGTGCTGAATTTCTTCAGGTGAGAAGCCCTTGTAGTCATGGGCACACTCTGGCCACAGCTTCTTCTAGCATGCATTGAGGGATTCCTTTATCATCTCCTTAAGAGCAGTTTGGATGACTGAAAGGCACGTTGCGATAGGAAAGTTACACCATGAATGGCCACCCTTTAGATCTGTATTACGAGGGAGTCCAGATTGAATTCAATCTGGACTCCCTCGTAATACAGATCTAAAGGGTGGCCATCAGCATGATCCATAATGAGCACAGAAACTTACTGCTACAGTGCTCCTGATTGCTACCTCATTCTTCTTTATGTAGCGTATGGTGCTTTCGTTGAAGCCATAATGTTGCACTACTGCAGGATAACTTTTTTGTTCACGAAGCAAATCCAGTAATTCAACCTTCTCCTGAAATGTTTTAAACTTCTTCTGTCGCCTAGGTTCATTGCCAGAAGCCTTAGATGGTGCAAAGCATTTCAGCGGCATCTTAGGGCTATTGTTTTCACTCAGCAAAACACTCACGATAGCTACCGCTTGGTAAGCGGGAAAAATCTGCGAATGACTGAGGCTGCGTATACTGAAACGCTAATACGTGAGGGTATACTGTATTGAAAAATACAGGGTGTCCCTAAAGTCTGGACACATAGAACATATTTTTATATGTGTGTGTATGTATATGGAGTTACTGCATTGGGTTCATGTGAATATTGCAAAGTGCATTGAACTTTGCATCGCAAATGGTGGAAATCACCTTGAAGATGTTATTGATTAATATTTCAATGAAAAAAAATGTTGTTGAAAAATGTATTGAAATGTTATTGAAAATATGCATTTTGCCTATGTGTCCAGACTTTAGGGACACCCTGTACAGAACTGCATAAATACAGTATGTGCGACCATATGGGTCTATTTTATCTGCCTGGAGTTCATTGGGTATGGGTGGCAAGTCAAGCTGATAGAAGAGCAGAGGTATTGTTACCTCCCTCCTTAACCACTTCCGCACCACCCTATAGCAGAAATACTGCTACAGGGAGGCACAGGTGTGCAAACCTATATATATATATATATATATATATATATATATATATATATACACGTGATTTTGCAGTAGGGGGTGTGCGCTCCATACCCGTGCCGCCATTCACGGCCTCGGCTGTCAATCACCGGGTCCCGGCCGGTGATTCCCTGCTGATTTCCGAAGATTTCTGACAGGGAGACCTGTATGTAAACAATACAGATCTCTCCCCTGTCAGCTCCTGCACACTGCTTTGTATGGCTCTGCATAGCAGAGCCATACAAAGCAGTGTGCTTACAGTGAAACACACAGCCCACATTGTAAAACAGTACACAGCACACAGTTAACCCTTTGGTCACCCCACATGTTAACCCCTTCCTGCCCAGTGCCATTAGTACAGTGTCAGTGCTTTTTATTAGCACTGATCACTGTATTGGTGTCACTGGGGATGTCAGTGACACCAAGTCATTTCCCCCCAGTGTCAGAATGCCCGCCTCAGTTCCGCTCAGGGGCGGACTGACCATTTGGAAACTGGGGCACTGCCCGAGGGCCCGGGGTCAGTAGGGGGCCCCATGAGATGCCCCTGGTAACTTTTTCATAGGCTTTTTTGAGTTTGGGCAAGGACACAGGGGCCCCATGATCCCTTATTGCCTGGGGGTCCCATGAGTTGTCAGTCTGCACCTGGTCCCGCAATAAGTCGCTGATCACCACCTTTACTATTAAAAAAATTGTAAAAAACATTCCATATATATACCGTCATTTGTAAACACTATAACTTTCACGTAAACCAATTAATTTACATTATTGGGATTTTTTTTTTAGCAAAGACATGTAGCAGAATACATTTTGGCCTAAATTTATGATGAAGTTTAATTATTTTTAATTTTTTTACTGGACATGTTTAATATCAAAAAGTCAAAACTATTGTTTTTTTTCCAAAATTGTCATTTTTTTGTTTTTAGCGCAAAAAATAAAAACTGCGCAGGCGATCAAATACCACTGAACAGAGGTATACTGCTCAAGCAAACAATCAAGATCAATCCACAACAGGTGCAGGCTCTGGCTCACCACCACACACGATGCAACAGGAAGAAGGGTCAGCTGCACACCGGAGGATAGATGAATATAGTGTGTATTGATTGATCCATAGGACACACAAAACACCAGGACATGACTACAGGACTTGTAAACACGTTTCACACGATCTCGTGTTTAATCCGGTGTGCGGCTGACCCTTCTTCCTGATCAAAGACCACTGAAAGAAAGCTCTATTTGTGGGGAAAAAAGGACATAAATTTAATTTGGGTGCAGTGTTGCATGACTGCGCAATTGTCAGTTAAAGTAACGCAGTGCCGTATCGCACAAAATGGCCTAGTCAGGAAGGGGGGTAAATCCTCTGGAGGACGAGTGGTTAAAAATGTATTAAACCCAAATCAAAAACATAACATATTGGTGGCTATTTTTTAAGGCTTTTTTTCTACTGTTTTCATATGGTGATCTGGCCATTAACTCACCTGTTGTATTAAAGTGCCTCCACTCTGGATGAAGGCGCACAGGGGGCACCTCGGGGCAGCAGCATTGTCAGTCTGGGGGGGGGGGGGTAGTGTTAGATGTACTAGCAGATTTAGGTGTGTTGCACACAGACTTCCGCATATATAAGAACAATTTGAACAGCAAGCTTTGAAAAAGCATTTGTAGAACTTCCATAAAGCTTTGCTGAACCTTTTAAAGTACCATTCATCTCCAGTTTGTAAATGTTGAACACAGATCCTAATTTGAGTGTGATTGCCACTTTAAGGAAGCTGCTAACAGGCGTCAGAACATCTTGAAGCTTCTTGAAAGCCTGCTGAAGCTTGCTAGCAGCTTGCTTATAGTGGCTATCAGCACTCCCATGCGGATCTGTGGTCAACATTTACAAACTGAAGCTAAATGTTGCTTTATACGCTTCAAGAAAGCTTTGTGCAAATGCATTGTCAAGCCTGCTGTTCACATTGCTCTTATAAAACTGAAGCTCGTGTGAAAATGGCCTTAGATATAACAACTAATTGAAGCAAAACTCCACCTGGCACTTTATAAGCAGTTACAGCAACAGTTTTTTTCCTTTTGGGATAAGGGTTTTACATAAACAGTTAAAAGCTGACCATTGTAAGCACCCCTGTCAGTGGTAAATGGTTTGTCTCAATCTTCCAATTGCTACATCTGCAGGACAGGTTGTTCTTTTGTAAACTAACAGATTTACTGGCTAGATCACCAGGTGAAAATAAAGAAAAAAAAGACTATAAAAGACAATGAATGCAGTCATCACATCTAAGCACTGGTAAGCTATGGTATAATAAATGTTTGCTTTTTGGTTTAATAATGCTTTAACCGCCTCCCCCCACCATATAAGGTAATGACCACCAAATAAGGTAATGACGGGTGCAAGGTAGTTCTCTCGTTCTGGGAGGATGTCATATGACGTCCTCCCACTCTAACCATGCATGTGCACCCCTGGGTGCGTGCAGCGCGGCGATCGGTGGTGAGCTAAGTTCCTGGGACTCAGCGGATCACCGATCAGCGGAAAGAGCCAATGACGTGGGATTGGTCATGTGATCACCTGTGTCCAATCACAGCTGATTGCATATAAATAAGGAAATGGCGATTATCGGCATTCCTCTCCTCACGAGCTCTCACAGTAATCGGCATTACTCAGAGGGGCATCTACACTGATCCTCCCGGAACTGATGGTCAGTGTGCCCTGATGATCTGTATAGCCCCATCAGTGCCACCTGTCAATGTCCATCAATGCCACCTGCCAGTGCCCATCAGTGCCACATCAATGCCACATATCAGTGCCTACTATTTCACATCAATGCCACCTATCAGTGCCAGTCAGTGCCGCCTATCAGTGCCACATAAGAGTGCCAGTCAGTGCTGCCTATCAGTGCCATATATGAGTGCTGTCTTTCAGTGCCCATCAGTGCCACCTACCAGTGCCTCCTCATCAATGCTGCCTATCAGTGCCCATCACTGCAGCCTCATTAGTGCACATCAGTGAAGGAGAAAAAAAAATTTTATAATAGAAACTAAGAAAAAACGTTTTTTTTTTTTCAAACATTTCAGTTGTTTTTGGTTTGTTTAGCAAAAAAAAAAAATCCAGAGATGATTAAATACCACCAAAAGAAAGCTCTATCTGTCTAAAAAAAAATGATAAGAATTTCATATGGGTACAGTGTTGCATGACCGCGCAATGGTCATTCAAAGTGTGACAGCACTGAAAGCTGTAAATTGGCCTGGGCAGGAAGGGGGTATAAGTGCCCTGTAGGCAAGTGGTTAAAGCAAGTCTATTACCTGGTGTGTGCAAAGTATAGTTTCACTGGAAGTGGGTTTTCAAATTAAACAGGAAAATTAAGAAACAGCTTTTTTGGGAGGATTTTTTTTTGAGGGGGTGACTATTACCAAACAGGATGGTACTACTCCCCATATCTTCCCCAATCAGCTGATATGGAGCCACTTGCAAGCAAAGCAGATGTCGCTAGATGAATTGAACTTATTTGGCTTTTTCCTGTGCTGTGCTGTGCATTGCGAACTTCAGAAACCTCTTGAAATCAAAATAGACTTGAAGTCAAAACTGTAGTCAAAACTGTAGTTTACAGTAAAAGGAAAAACAAAACATACAGAGCAGAGTTCTAGGTTCCCAGGATGCCCAAAACAGCTAACTAAAGATAGAACGAAAGAAACCACTGTTGATCAACATAAGTACCTACTAACAGGTTCCTCTTCTTTGGAAATTCCCCTTTAACATCATGATGCAAGCACTAAGGAATTTGTTTCTCTTATTCTTTTCAAACTGATAAAAGCTGACTTTTCTCAGTGCTTTCTATGGGACCCTGAATTCTAGTCCATTTGATATTAAAGTGTTCAGAATCTATTTGTAGTGAGAAATAGAGACTTAAGCTTCCCATGCGCCATTAGAATTTCATTTGAACGTTCATATGGAAATTCAGAAAAATGATTAGTCAGAACATTCTATAATATCATTATGGACTTGACAAATTTTGTATGAAAATTTTTTTTTATTTTCAATTGCCATGCTGTTGTTTCAAATTCGACATTTAATTTCAAGATGCACATGTACACTACAATAAGTAAGATTTTTCCTGAACAAAAACCACATTCACAGTTAGATTTATGTTCATTCAAGAATAAACTACCTTCCTTCTTCAATTTTCCTCATCAATACAGTGGAAAACAATGGTCAATTTGGCCCATTAACTACAGGAAAATTGAATGAACATTCTGAACATTTCTGTTTTCACATGAAATCCTACTGTTGTATAGTCAGCTTTAGGAATGATCTTTCAGAAACAGGTGTATGATGCATGATGGGAAAATCTTTCAGTGGCAAAGTTCTCACTTGCACAGCATTCATGCTTTGTGTCAGCAGATCTTCTGTGCACACAATCATGCTAAAAGTTATCACAGAACGTCCATACTACAATAATGCACTGTCAACCTAACATGTGTGGTGGTAAGCTGTATTTAAAGCATAATATGCCTTTGTCTGTAGGAGACAGTTCTTTGAAGTACATGAAAGTATTCCATCTTAATGACTTTACTTTAGGCTAAAAATATGTAAATAAACATCATGCAAACTGTATCTTCACAGGACTGAGATTGAGCTGTGCAGTCAGATTTTGCAGCAGTTGTTTTCTTATTCTGAGTCACAATCCTGTCCTGTTTATGTCCTTTTTTTTCTTTCTGTCAGTTGACCATGTCAGCCGCGCCTATGCTTATCAGACAACATTTTCCTGGAAACTGTATATGCCGTCACAACCTTTGATACTGTACCTTGCAACATGACAACGTCAGTCACAGAGGCACCAGCTAAGCAGGCACCAACAATTTGCCCTCTTGGAAGCTCAGTAAGCTTTGACATGACTCCGTATTACTAACAGCGCATGCAGTGAATGACTAAAGTGAAGCTTTCCACCTGTTAGCTAGGTGTCTCATCACACAGCGGAAGCAAAAGAATGTTATGTTGCTTTCAACACAAAAGATATCATCACTTTCACTCCTGCAAATCATGTAGTGTTTCCAATTTTGTCCAACCCCTGTACCTTCTGCATTAAAAATCCTGCCTGTTCGCCCATTTCTATTTATTACCTAAAGTTCCACTTTAAAGGACCATTCTAGCCAATAATGATGTTTTAGCTATAGGTGTGCACCCACTATTCTTTTCGATCTCTTGGAAACTTCAGCAGGAAAGGCAAGCCTGCCATGGTCCTTGCTCTTGTTCCATCCACGTTGAAACACACCCACCACAGGGAGTTTCCACTCTATGCATTGCATACCTCATAGTAAAAATTACATTAACAAAAAAAATTAAAGTAAGGGCGGTGGAACATCCTCATAATGGTCCTGAGAACCCAAACAAAGACATCTTACCACTAAAGTCCCTGGAGACATAAGAAACCATGGTGTCACTCTCCAGTATCTACAAAAAATGAAATGTCTGCCTTGGGTAGAATGACTCTTAAGGGGGTCATAACAACAAAATGTGAGATCTAAGGCAAATGTGTTATTTGGTAATTAGATGAAGCATTTTTTACAATGCAGGATGCTAATGCCTAGTTCAGTTTGTAAATCATTTGTAGAAACTATCAGTTGGCAACTCAGGATTGCAGGTGTAGGGGTTGTGTTCATGTAAAAAAAAACTGTTGGAAATCCTTGCTTACAGACTGCCTTACAGGCTTCATTATGGCTGCCTTATCTGTGCTAATCATGTGCTTGATTCTGTAAAGAGGTTGATAGCTAAATCTCCCTCAGTGTGAATGTATGTTTGATTTTAAAATGCTGGACTGTGATTTTTGGGGCAGAGACTGGTGCGTATGTTTTTGTATACTAATATAACAAGCTGGCCTTTATATAAGGATAAACTCCAATGCAGTCACCAGTCAACTGGAACCCTTAGAGAGCTAAATGTTGGTGTTTAACAGTTACACTCCTATGTAAAAACCGGCTCACGTCGAGAGCAAAACTTCCTGTTTCAGTGCTGTCAACCTTATCTACACAGAAAAGCAGAAAAGGGAATTGAAAATATTTTCTTCATGAAAGATTTGCATGTACAAAATATGGTTAAAAACAAGGGGCTTGACGAGATTGTTCAAAGATTGTTCAAAGATTTCCTACAGGCATGTAAAGTTCTTGAAACATGTATCAAGTAGCTGTTTAAGACATCACCACAAGTCTTAGGACCCCCCAGGCTGTAAGCAATTTCAGCATATAGAACTTGGATTTTATTAAGTTTTAAAAGTATAGTGTAGTAAGTCTTTATTTATGTAGCACCCTACAATTCACAAAAGTAGTATTTGTAAAATAGGCAACACTTTCTACTAGTTTGGTTTGCAGGGGCAGATAATGGACAGCACAAACTTTGAGTAGCCCCCAGCACTTTTGCTGCTTTGAAATTGTAAAGCAGTAGCTAAATTCTAGTACTGTTCTGACTGATCTGATTTAACTGACTTTATTTTTAGCTTAGGAAAATGCAATTCATGTCAAAATTTATTATTTTTTTTGAGCTGTGACAAGATGGGGGTTTTGTAGCTCCATGGTAGTGCAAAACAGTACCGGAAGTACATTTCAGGGCTTTCCTGCCTACGTTTATTTAAAAGAAAGCAAATGTTCTCATCAAGCAGATTCCCACGCAGTGGTTTCCACCATCAAATGAACATAAACTGTAAACTGCTGCTCAGCCCTCATGCCATGGTCCTCCAGACCATCTAACACACAGTCCCAGTGCCCGTGTAACAAAACACTGTACCTTTGTCAGCTCGACTTTGTCTTTCCTACAGCTCTCCGCTGTTCCTACCTCTCTGCTCCCTTACAATTACAGACCCCCTTGGGAGAGTGGGGCCCTGTACTCTAATCATGCCTCTAATATGAAGCCAGCCCACACCTGCATCATTAGTGTGCCTGTTTTCTCCAAAACCTGGCCTAAACTGCCTTATAACATAGTGGCATGGCCTCGCTCTGCCACAGAGCTTTAGTACACAAGAAGTGATGCTATAATGCCCATTAGATCCCAACTCCAGTTTTTTCTTTTTTGAATTTTGGTTGAGTATGATAGGAATAAAACTTCTTTTTAATGACACTGCAGACATTCGCCCTTACTTCATGTCCCTCCCTGAAGCACAGAATGTCACTGGGACAGGAAGTGAATTCACTATGGCACCATGACATGGATTCTAACTCTTCCCCACTAATCTAGTAATATATACTTTTTATTGATATTTATTTGTGTATTCAATAAAGAGACTTCCTTGTAATTGCTATCTTGACACTATTTATAAAAAAAGGATGAAGAATATACATTTTTATAGACATTACTCTCCCTAGCCACTTTCCACTATCTCATTCCTAGCTCCTCCTCTCTTAAAATCTCAAATCACATTTTTAATTTTTTTTTGATCAATTTTTGGGGGGGGAATTATCCCTACAATCCCTAGGTTCTTACATAGGTAAGAATGATGTGTCACTTGGGATACCCATGTGAAGCACCCCAGGAGGATGCAGGGAATGCTACTGCGCATGCACCTTGGCGTACCATCGTGGGGGCTGGTTGTCTCTTCCTGGTACTTGCAGCTGACCCTGTTTAATTTCTGTACTGTTCAATACTGTATTTCCAATAAAAAATAATTATGTAATATTTTATTGGTTGGATAATGTATATATTAGGGGGCAAATCCTGTGTATATACAGCATACTGATGGTAGATAAGATGATCATTGCCCTTTACTGCTGATTTCAAACAGACTGGATAACATAGAATATGTCCAAACTAGGCATCCCTGGTTGTCCAGGTTAGGGGACATACAGACAATTGCTGTTGGATATTTATAGCCCATATTGCTAATATTTTTCTTCATGTTAACACTTTGAATCTTTAACGAGAACTGACAGAATTTTAATTTTATTGACCATTCATATGCACACCTACAATAAAAAAGGAACTGCAGAATGAAAGTTGGAATTACTGTGAATCAGTGCTGAGGAATATTATTTAGGAAAACCATAACACCCCGTAGTGATGCCCAGTTGACCTGCATTATCTGCCTCTATTCCAGTTCAGTGGGGGTCCTCAGTATGGAAAATTTAATGGAAAAGTTACATGCATTAATGTACATTATATGCAAAAAATCTGGTGTGAATATAGTCTTGTTATTTTAGCATACTGCTAACATTTTATACATGCCTAATCAATTTTAATGATGTCCAGAAATGTTTAGAACTATACCTATATATCAATATTTGGGTGTTGTAAATGTAATGTGAATTTCATATCTTATTCATCATAAAATAATAACATTACATTTTTATAAGTTGTCCCAGTCTCTGTCACTTTTTAGATAGCTTGGTCTGCATGTAAAGAAACTCTAAATATAGAAGAACAGAATGTTTTTCTAAGTACTACATACTGTACAGTTAACAAAATGGAATATTTTTCTTGATACTGTTCATTTAAAGTGTTACTAAACCCAGAATGCTGCATTCACTATATCTGGTCCCCCACAGTACACAGAACATGGAAGTGCATTTATTTTAGTAAATATAAACTGCTAAATACTTTTTCTCATCAACAGTATATAGCAGTCTTGTGACTTCTGTCAGTGTCCAGCAGAGCTCTGGTTACAGCTTGTAGGAGGAGTTTTCATTCGTCTCAGACTGTCCTATGAGGCTGCATGACCCTTGACCCTTTGTCTGGACAGTGCTGATCGTCGCAGTGCTGATCACATGCACCCTCCTAAAGAAAAAAAAAAACTCTTTAACAATATACACTAAACAGAGCATGTGCACAGTGACTCCTATAGCTCTGTACTATCAGCAGATGGATTGGGCATAGTAGAAGAAGGGGAGGATCAGAGAAGACAGGATCAAACCGCCCTTTTTACACAATGAGGAGGATTAACCCCTTAGGTTCCACCATGAGTATAACAAGCATGCTCTACTGCATAAACAAAAATGATACAAAGCTGTTTTTGTATCTTCAATAAAAGTTCTTGAGCCTTGCATAAACCAAGGTGTTTAGAATGAGTTAGAATACTGAACTTCATTCCATTCTACCTAAATATGGGCATTAATAGAGATAAAAATGTACTGTTTGCTATAGTATTTATAACCGGTCTAGAAAAAAAACAATTAATTTTGTATCTGTTTTTGTGCTCATACAGAAAATATGGGACGCATCCATTCAAAAACGAAAAAACGAAGTTCTGCATTTAAGAACGACGGTTTGAAGCAAAATCCCGTACGTAACCCTGAACGAACTATTTATGTACCAGATCCAACGGCCAATAAGCAGCAAAGGCCAGTAAGTAGATAGCCAAGGGAAGAAAACATACCTCAGCATGGCTTGCTCCTCACCTTCTCTTTTTTTCCCTTATATCAATCCAATCTCTTCCTGAGGTAATACAAATCCATCAGCCTCTAGCTCTGCAGCTGTTTTTGTACTTGCATTCAAAAGCTGTAAGTTCAACAACACCTGAAGAGTCATTCTCTGGCCTACAGTAGCTACCTCCAGTGAGCTTATGACTGAGTCACAATATGTCAAACATTTTCAAATTGTAATTTTTTGTCTTGGTCCAGGGAGAAACAAATGCAAAACTAATAAAAGCGTATACATCTGATATCGTTCGAGTTTAACACGACCCCTGATCCAGTGGTTTAGGGTGCCAGTGGATGGGGCAATTGAAGTCTAAGCAGCTTGATCTATGTGTTAGTGCCAGTATTTTTGTCCAAATCTCAAAGATAATTTAAAATGTCACTTGGGTTTGATGCTGCCACATTCATGGAAATGTGTGATTGAAATTTAGCCAACAAAAAATGTTTTTTCCATAAAATCCATCATTGTCAGCTTTTTATGAATCTACCAGTATACAATACTGATCAGATTATGAAGCAAAGGGCAAAAATGTGTTTGAAGCAGCACTCTTAGGTTCTCAACATACCTTGTGGTGATCCACCAGACTCCTACTTGCAGGGATACAGGGGAAAAGTACTAAGATGCAGAATCTACAGCAAGGCACCAATTGCTCAATATCTACACTGCTCTAAAAAATTAAAGGCACACTTTTTAACTGCCTCCCGCCCGCCATATAGTAATATGATGGCTCTCTCGTTCTGGGAGGACATCATATGATGTCCTCCCATTCTAACTGCGCATGCGCGGCTCCTGGAGCATGCAGCACGGCGATCGGCGGTGCACAGTGTCCCTCGGACACAGTGCACCACCAATCGCCGCGCTGCGTGCTCCAGGCACCCTGACTGCCATTAGATATTGGGATGAAATCCTTGGACCCATTGTCAGACCCTATGCTGGTGCAGTGGGTCTTGGGTTCCTCCTGGTACACAACGATGCCCGGCTTCATGTGGCGAGAGTATGCAGGCAGTTCACAGAGGATGAAGGAATTGATACCATTGAATGGCTCCCATGCACCCAGGGGGGGCCTTTAAATTAAGTCCTCTGTAGGTTGATAATTTTAATTTCTATCAAGTGATGGGGAATCCTTACGTTCCTAACACGTTACCCAATCCATATCAGTATAGATATCCAGCATGAGATTTTTCCCCATTGAGATCTGATGTGTTTTCATAGTGTTCCTTTAATTTTTTTTGAGCAGTGTATACTAACAAAAGTGTCTGCAGTGATGATTGGTTAGGGATTAGTTTTAGAGCCACACATATTGCTGGAAATGGGGAAAAGGGTTTCTGTATTAGCTGACACCGAGTAGAGCCTGTTTATACTGTATTTCTAAGCCAATCTTGTAAGTCTAAACAGCATAATTAGATGTCAGAGTCAGTACTTGTTTGATGACTTTTATTCCATAATCCCATACTGGAAAGCCTAAAAATATCTTTAATCATTTGTCCATTCATTGACTGTATTAAAGAGCAAAGTAATCAATAGGTCATTTCGCTCAGACATTTTTTTTTTATATTAAGGGTTCTGCTCCTTGCTGATAATACGGATAATTCAGTTTCACTAAATAAAAAAGCTTATGTAAAGTGGTTTAGTTATAGTTGAAGGGTTTCATCTAAGATAAAGATAATGACTTATGTCATGAAATCCTCCTATATGTCACAAATATGTGATGACATCAGCAGTCATTTATATAAGTAACTCCTTTTGTGCAGTTTAAAATCCCCTATTACCTTTTATACTACTATCCCAAGAAAATGAAATATTAGTTTGTGGTTGAAGTTTGAAGTTTAATGCTGTTTTTATTGTGGAAGTGTTGGTGCCAGAGATGTTGGCATTCAATTTTTTTTCAATGAGCATGCAGTCATTCGCGAGGTTCAAAAACCGTACAATACGTTATAGAACATGATAAACAGCATCTCTGTGCATAAATGTCAGGTAACAGGCTGAAGTGGTAATTATTACAAGATACAAAAGATAGAAAACAAGTCTTGAAACACCAATTGGTTCGGAAGACAACATACATAATTAAAGTTGGTCAACCTCTCTGGCTGTACTCCTCTGTTGGTTTCAACCACGTAGGAAAAGTTAAGGCAGGGAGCGGAGGTTTGAAGGGGAATAGGAGGAATGCAGCACCTATCACACCTCAAAAAGTAATAGTCAAAAGCTAAAGCTTTGGTGCCTATTTACAATCCATCAAATTATTAGTGCCAAAAAAGCTTGTGCCAAAAGTTTTATGTTAAAGTATAGTGAAAGCCCACTATCTCATGTGTATGTGTTACAGCCCGTTAGGTTTTTGTAGCTGTCTTTGGCTCCACTTAGGAGATGCACCCTCGCTGTTGTCACCAGGACAGAAGGTGACAGGAGATCCAAAATTTACAGTTGTCACTGGAAAGGGAATAGAAAGGCAAACTTGGAATGGGGACAACTACTCCCATGACGGCTATCTATCTCTTCACATTGGAGAAATTCCCGTTCACTTTCTGTTGTGTCTCTGAAACAGGAAATGAAGGGAAATCTACCCAATGAAACAGAGATAGCAAACAGGAGGGATTCCCCCATCAACACAGTTAGTTGAAAATTGCATCATCTATGGCTTGTCTTAGACACCTTGTCTAATCACAAAAAGGCATATAGTTTTAGGAGTTGTATAGTATTATTGGCAATGTCAGCTGTGTCTTTTCTTGTACTATCCTTGTGATTACCATCCTTTTGAGTGCTAAAGAAGGAAAGAGATGGCCATACTTTGTAACAGAGACTTGCTAAGCTCTAAGCATATAAGGTTACATTTTGCTAGTAAGAATGTACATTTTCTTTTGAGAATAATTCCAAAACAGACATTAACAGTAAAAAACAGAATTTGCAGCTTAGCTCAGTGTTTAGTGTTCCTCTTTAGTAAACTTCAATTAAACGCTTCATAAGACAAGAAAAACAGACCATGTATATAAGAAAGTGGGTGTGGTTCCTGGGCTATATTGTGCTGTTATAGTCTATGCAGAGAGTGTGGTTTAACTGTAGAGTTTTGACACATGCTTCTAATATTAAAGGCTGGAAGTGTGATCACTAGGGTTTGACTTGTTTTTTATACATTCTTTTTTCAGTTTTTGGGTTTTTGAATCAGACATACAAGCAAAACCACATGACCACTGTGTCATAGATGACATGATGATCACATGGCTAGAAACTAATCTGATTGCTTACCAATGGCTATACTGTTTGGGCAGTCATCAGTGATGCTGAACATTTGCCTGTACAAGGCATCCAAAGGAATGTTAATCTACATATTACAGATGCCACAGGGTTAACCATGAAGACTATACACAAATTAAACATTTTGATGAACCAACATCAGAGCTTGGGCAGTCCCATGTTGTCTATATGATAAAGGCCGTCCCATAGGTTCTTTGCGTATATTTTTATGTGCTTGAAGACCAGTTGCCGTAATGTTTTATTAGAAGTATTAAGGGTAAGGAAAAAGTGAGAAGCAAGAGCTCAAAGCTGTAATAAAGTATCTAAATAAAAGACAAAAAAAATCATGAAAATATTGAAGCAACACTAAGGAAAGACACTCTTTAATATAGTAAATAATAAACAGTCAGTGGAACTCAAGCATGGGAGATAGGGTGTAGAAGAAGAATCCCCCTTTACAACATTCAATTAATTCTCTGCAACACATGCACATTTTCCTGTGATTAATTTATTTCTATGCTGCACTGAAATCCCACCAAGGTTGTCAGCCCTGCCAAATTGCAGAACACCTCACTCTCTCCACAACATAAGGGGGAGGAGTTCTGTAGTCCAGCAGGATAGACCTAGGTCGGGCTGATGCACTGCTTTAAATTCAGTGCAGCAGGGACAGAGTTGTCAGATGCAATAAAGAAAAGTACTGCATGTGTTTGTCTGGTGTTCTTCTGCAGACATGCACTTTTAATAAATGTGTTCCCCTCGAGAAAATGTGGACTTGTATGGCCATTGCCATCAGTTAAATCCTTAAAATCCATATTTTCTATTTTAAAAAAAACACTGCCTTTGCAAAAAATATTTTTAGCGTATGTGAAGCATTTCCCAGCACAAAAGAGGAACATTTTTTTTGTCTCACAGAGGAAGTATGTACAGTATATTTTCCATTTGCTTTGCAATTATGTATTACAAAAGTATGATGTCTTCTTGAAAACCTAATGCTTCTTACCAGAGGCAAAATACCCTTAAAACTTTTTCACCTAAAGCTATGTGTACACAAACTTAGATATTTTATTAGAAAGGAGGGATTTTATGTGAAATGGTTTCATCTCCTCCCAACCAGCATTCACATAAAGTTGGCAGCATCAGACCATTAGCTGTCAATACATATCCCAAACCTGTGCAGGGACTACCACGTCTAAAAGGTTTGATACTGCAGTGCGCATTCATTATAGCAGAGTGCAAATCAGAGGACATGCAAATGTTGATGTGTAGAGGTGCATTAGGAACCCATGTGTTATGAAGGGACACATGCAGAAACACAGGAACATCAACGTTTGTCAATGCATCAAGAAACTCATTACAATGTGTACTGTAACACAAGTGTGAATGGGCACTTAGAGTTACTGGTAGGTGAGCTGAAAAATCAAGACCTCCATGAGGAAACTAATCGTAGATGTATACAAGAGACAAATTGGGGCACCTAGTCTTAGGCACCATTTTTCATTTTCGCTTCGAGGATGTTTTGGGTTAACAAAAAAAACAAACAAACATGCTCATCTGTCCAACATCGGCTCTAAACCCGAGAACTGAGTGATTACATGACTACTGATCACTCAGTTCTTGGTCTCCTGGAGCAGAGAATGGTAACTGTCAGCTGCTTTTTTCCACCTGCTCTCACTGGAGCACTGGGCTGATGAGTTGGTGAGCACAGCTGACTGTGGCTCTCTGAGGTGGAGCCAGCTTTCAGTCAGGCTGCTGGGTAGATCCTGACAATAAGGGTGGGATTCTTCCAGAACCTGGAGCAGCTCTGCCACATCAGCTGATAGCGGGAAATAGCCTGCTATCAGCTGATTCAGGGTCATAGAAGAGCAAATGTAAGCACAGTACTGTGACCCACAGGAGAAGTATGGCCAAAAAGCTTTGGTCATACTTCTCTTTTAAAGAACAACTCTACTTTTGTCTAAGTTGTTTTTTAAGATAATGATCTCACCCCTCAAGTGCAGTCCACCTGGTCCTATACTTCCCTCTGGCTATGATCCAATGGATTTCAGTGTGTGGCCCTGTCCGGAGACTTACAACCTTGTGGGCTACATTGGGTACTGCTCCTCAGAGTAATGAAGGGGGGCTGAGGTGCACATGCACAGTATAAGGCCCCTTTCACATGGTGCGGACTGCGGTTGCAATCCACTTGCTCAGCAGGGGGTAGGTCAGCTGAACTCCGCTGAGCAGGCAGATGACAGGTCTGTGCATAGCACACATGGACGCAGACCACTCTCCTCTATGGGCAGTCGGATGTAAATGGACCCGCCTATCTGTGTTCATCTGATCCCTCAAAAAGAGAAGGATAGGGATCCCCTTCTGTCCAGTATTTTGGATTGGATGGCAGTTGGGTGTAAACAGACAGGCCGTTGTTTACATCTGACCCCCATAGAGGTCTGTGCACATGTCGGAGCGGAGCAGACACGGACCTGTCATCCACCTGCTCAGCAGGGATCAGTGGAGACAGATCCGGACCTGTCATCCACCTGCTCAGGAGGGATCAGTGGACAGATCCCCTGCTAAGCAAGCTGATCGCAAATGCAGTCCACCCCGTGTGAAAGGGGCCTAAAGAGGGCCAGGTACGGGCACTTACTAAACAAAAGTCTGTTTGATTCAGAGCAGTGCCATACAGTGACATTCACTGAAATGAGGACAGAGGTATTGGACTGGGTAGGCTGCACTTAGCAAGAAGGGACCAAAGGTACAGTTGATCCTTAAGTCCCTGGTTACACCAAAGCTGATTTTTAAATCATGAGACTTACAGTGAAGTTGCATAATTTCAAAATTGGGTGACCTGCTGATTTCAGTTGCGATTTGCAAGACATCTGAAACAGATGTCTATGAAAATCACAACAAAAGTAGTGCATGCACTACTTTAGAAATCAGTGCAACTCTGACCAAGTCAGAACCACACCAATAGGACCGCTCTAATAAAGGACAATAGGGTGTGACTTGGCATACGATTTGCAAGTCACAGGGCATGCAAATCGCATGCCAAGTTGCACCCGATGTGACCGGAGAGTAAACCCAATTCCAACTTTTTGGCAAATGTAATATTGTAAGTTGAGTCTGCAGTATATTTAACTTTATCTATGGTAAGCATTACCAGTATTTAAATTTTGTTTGTAGGGAGATAACTGCTTTTTTACAATGCATCTGTCTCTATTGGTCTCACAGAGATACTGCGTGGATTTTCTTTAAATCCTAGGGTATTTTTTTGTTGTTATACTGTATATATATGCCTTTTGTGTGAGAAGCTGCATAAAGATAAATTAGCAACTACATTTTCTCAGGTAATTCTACACTGGTGACCAAGGCAAAAAAAAAAAACTGTCAAAGTACTATATGTCTTTGAAAACACATTGATGAAGCAATGAGATGATTATAGGAAATAGGTTAAGTCATTAAAATTATATACATTGGTCTGAATAAACAATTGATTTGGATATCTGGAACTAAATTTTATTAAAATAATTTTTATCATGAAGTTCTGATATCCTTGTCATAAATTTATAGTTACTATTAGAAAAGAGAGTGAAACTGTTATTTGATCATGTCATGGCTCACTTAGGTACCATTACTATCAGTAATTTACTTCTCCCAAATCACGTCTTTTAATTTGTTCAATCCCAATAACCTTAATGCATGTTATTATTTCCGTTTGTATTTGCATGCATGTCATTATGGTAGTTACTTCATAATTACTGTATTGTATATTATGTGTTTTTAAAATGTATGCAATTTAGCCTTTATTAAAGAGCAGAAGGCAAAATGCAGTGACAAATAATAAAATTTTTACTGATCCACTAAATTGAATAAAATTGATTTTCTTAGTGTATGCCCATCATTTCCCTTTGCTTTCTTTTGGTAAAGTAAACCTGGCTATACTTAGACTGAGCATAGGTTTAGAAAAAATTAAATGATTAACACATTTACTGTCAGAAAAAAACACATTTCACACTATTATTAGATCCCTTAGCTATTTATTTAGAGTAGCTGTATCTCTAGAAAGTGCTTTTTACTTATGAAATCATCTTTGTATATTTATTTTCAGTTTGAACTGACCAGGCGTGCAACAGATTTTTTTTTTTTTATTAACAAATCACCTGCACTGTTATATTTTGTAATGCCAAGAAGACTTAAGAGGTTCCGCCTAAAATGTGTCTAGAAGTGAATGGACAGTATGACTCCCTTGATTGGCTTAAAGCAGTATTAAACTCAAAATCAAACATTTATTATATTGCAGCTTACTGATTCTTAGATGTGATGGCTGCATTATGTTTCTTTTTTAGGCTTTCTTTCCTTTTTACCTTGCAATCTGGCCAGTAAATCTGTAGTTTTTCAATAGAAAAAGCTATCCTGCATATGTAGCAGTTACAGGAAAAAGACAAACCATTCAACAATGGCAAAGGTGCTTACAATGATCAGGGTTTTTTTAATGTAACACCTGTATTCCAAAAGAAAAAAAACAGTTTGCTGTAACTGCTTATAAATTGTTAGCTGGAGTTTGGCTTTAATTTGTTATATTTAAATCTGTTAGTACATCTAACACCCCTCCCCCCAGACTGACAATGCTGCTGTCCAAATGTGCCCCCTGTGCTCCTTCATCCAGAGAGTTGTAATATTTGTTTATCAGAGCAGGGGCAGACTGACCATTTGGAAACTCTGGCACTGCCCGAGGGCCCGGGGTCAGTAGGGGGCCCCCATGAGATGCCCCTGGTACCTTTATCATAGGCTTTTTTGAGTTTGGGCAAGGACACAAGGGCCCCATGATCCCCTATTGCCCGGGGGACCTATGAGTTGTCAGTATGCCCCTGGGTCAGAGACATTCACACCAGTGGCCTGTTGGAGGTCATTTTGTAAGGTTTTGAAACTCATCCTGTTCCACATTACACAAAGGAGCAGATACCGGTCCTGCTGATGGGTTATGAACCTTCTACGGTCCTGTCCAGCTGTCCTAGAGTAACTGCCTGTCTCCTGGAATCTCCTCCATGCTCTTGAGACTGTGCTGGGAGAAACAGCAGATGTTCTGGCAATGGCATGTATTAATGTGCCATGCTGGAGGAGTTGGACTGCCTGTGCAACCTCTGTTGGGTCCAGGTATGTCCTCACGCTTCCAGTAGTTACACTGACTCTAACCAAATACAAAACTAGTGAAAAACAGTTGGAAAAGATGAATAGGGAAAAAAATGTCAGAGGCCTCCACCTGTAAAACCATTCCTGTTTTGTGGATCGTCTCGATGTTGCCCGTCTAGTGCACCTGTTGTTAATTTAATCAACACCAAAGCAGCTGAAACTGATTAACAACCCTCTCTGCTGCTTAACTGACCAGATCAATATCCCAGGAGTTTAATTGACTTGATGCTATACTCTGATTAAAAAGTGTTCCTTTCATTTTTTTGAGCAGTGTAGTATCTTCCAAAGGCGAGGTTAACAATGACCATGTATAATTTTGTCTGAGTTCAGGGGTGTATTAAAAGATATTTTAGCCTGCTAAAAGCCAAATAACTCCCCCATCATCAGTCTTACACTATGTTCAAGGAATAATATGAGCCAGGGAAACCTAGCCTGGAACATGGACTATTTCAATGAGACCAATGGGCTGAGTTCAGAGACAAAGAAATTGCCCCGGTCAAAGACCCAAACTTGCATGTCAGGTCCTCCACAGGTCTGGGTGCCGGTTAACAAAGAGCTAATCCTGCTCAGCCAGAATTAAGTACTACACCACACTCCATAAAAGTCATCTCATTAGACTTACTAATGTAGCCAACTTCTGACACAGTCTCCACCATAAGCTACACCGTCCTGATGTGTTCTACCCCAAATGGACTGAGTGGGCTGGGTGTCATCTTAAATCTAAGGGTGCTTTATGCTCTTGTTTAAACAGACATAGTTTGGAGTATTTTGTTTCAGTCAATACTCTCCATCTGTATGACAGTCAAGCTTTAGATTTATTTAAAAGTATTTCAAATATGGAATAATGTGTATGAATTTTGACCACCTGCAGAATTTGTTAGAGTAAATTGCTGTCTGTCTTTGCTCGTGGTTAAGAAATTAGCTGCTAACTTTGTGGTGTGTAAGATGTTTACTTTTGTGTTTTGTTTCTTATTAATCATAAAAAATGTTTTTGTAGTTGCAAAACACTGGAAGCCTTCTGCCTGGACAAAGATTTCCACAAGCAGGTATACCTTTTTTAGTTGGCCTGAAAGTAAGATAAATGTATTGCTACATTTACAGATTTTGCATGTTACATAATTTTCTCATTTTGGATTGTTGTGGTAGAACCAGAGGAGACTGGGAATATTGTTGTAGCTTTATACCCATATCAAGGCATCCACCAAGATGACTTGACCTTCAAGAAGGGTGAAAAATTGAAAGTAATTGAAGAGTAAGTGATTTTCATTATTTGATAAATCTATACTATTAAGCTTTTAAACTTCTTAATTCTCCTTAATAATTACTTTCTCCAGAACTGGTGTTTACCTTTTGAGAGGGCATTGATAGAATGGCCCCCATTCACTGTTTTAATAACATTTGTGGACAATAGATAGTCCAGAATTTATGACTCTGTCCCTGCACATTGGAGTTGCCTGCTAATGAAAACCACTCATAATGTCTATGGCAAATAAATACATTTGGTAACTTATGAGCTCTTGCCCTGCAAGTCCCTGACCTAAATAAAAAGATGGTTCGTAATTCAACCCCTCAGCATGTACTAAAGTGATGCAGGGAGAACAGAGAATCATTCAAATTGCTCTGTATATTGTTTTGATACTAACATCAGAAAACACACTTGAGCCAGTCTGGGTGGAATCCGATAAAGCTGCTGGCAATTTTTGAATTGTAAGAGGAAACAAAACACAGGTAAGCTATATAATGTTAAAGTTGTGTTATATACACTATACTGCCAAAAGTATTGGGATGCCTGCCTTTACACACCCATGAACTTTAATTCTTAATCCATAGGGTTCAATATTGAGTTGGCCCACCCTTTGCAGTTATAACAGCTTCAACTCTTCTGGGAAGGCTGTCCACAAGGTTTAGGAGAGTGTCTATGGGAATGTTTGATCATTTTTCCAGATATGTATTTGTGAATTCAGGCACGGATGTCGAACAAGAAGGTCTGGCTCACAGTCTCTGCTCTAATTCATCCCAAAGGTGTTCTATTGGTTTGAGGTCAGGACTCTGTGCAGGTCAGTCAAGTTCCTCCACCCAAAACTCACTCATCCATGTCTTTATGGACCTTGCTTAGTGCATTGGTGTGCAGTCATGTTGGAACAGGAAGGGGCAATCCCCAAACTGTTCCCACAAAGTTGGGAGCATGAAATTGTCCAAAATGTCTTGGTATGCTGACGCCTTAAGAGTTCCCTTCACTGGAACTAAGGGGCCAAGCCCAACCCCTGAAAAACAACCCCACACCATAATCCCCCCACCAAACTTTACACATGGCCCAATGCAAACAAATACTGTTCTCATGGCAACTGCCAAACCCAGGCACAGCCATTGGATTGCCAGAAAGAGAAGCGTCACTTCAAAGAACATATCTCCACTGCTCTAGAGTCCAGTGCCGGTGTGCTTTACACCACTGCATCCGACGCATTGCACTTGGTGAGGTAAGGCTTGGATGCAGCTGCTTGGCCATGGAGACCCATTCCATGAAGCTCTCTACGCACTGTTGTTGTGCTAATCTGAAGGCCACACAAATTTTGGAGGTTTTTAGCTATTGACTCTGCAGACAGTTGGCGACTTCTGAACACTGTGCACTTCAGCATACGCGGATCCCGCTCTGTAATTTTACATGGCCTACCACTTTGTGGCCTAGTTGCTGTTGTTCCCAGTTGCTTCCGCTTTGTTATAATACCACTAACAGTTCACCGTGGAATAATTAGTAGTAAGGAAATTTCATGGATGGACGTATTGCACACGTGACAACCTATCACGGTACCACGCTTGAATTCATGGAGCTTCTGAGTGACCCAGTCTGCATGCCTAGGTGCTTGATTTTATACACCTGAGCCATGGAGGTGATTGTAACACCTGGAACCAATGATTTCAGGGGTCTCCCAATGCTTTTGGCAATTTAAGTGTATATAAGCTTTTGTTTTTTTATGGCAGTAATATACAGAAAATTAGAACTATTGGCAAAACCTTTTTTTTCTTCATGTTAGACCAGTCCTGAGAGCGACCCAATCTTTCACAAATGTGTGTAGAAGCAGTTTGCATGTCTACGTGCTTGAATTTATATATCTGTGGCCATAGAGGTGATTGGAACACCTGAATCCAATGATTTGGAGGTGTGTCCCAATACTTTTGGCAATATAGTGTATCTTAGTAATGTTTTATTGTACTGTAAGCCTTGAATTAACCATATTAACAAAGGTAGCATTGAGATGTACCTAGATGAAAAAGCAAACCCTTGGATATGCAGGCTGTCTTCCCTGTTTGCATTTCAAGGCTTCATTTGCAAGTTTTATTGGAGCATTCCTTTAATTTTAGGTTGACATGCATTAAATTGTTGAAGTGTCTAACTAGCATATTTCAACATCAGGATGTGTTGTAATTAGAAAAGTATCTTAGGCACATAATAGGATTGAAAGTATGTTAATAAAAGTCAGAATTAGATCACAAGATTGAAACTCAGAACTCATTTATCATATCTTTAAAAAATACTCAAGGGGCACTATATTGTGGAATACACACTATAGTGGCACATCTCCACCACATTTCTTCTCCTCCCTTTCATCCATGATCACCCCTTCTATGAATTGTTACAGATTCCTTTGTTTGATGCTTCATTCTTCCTTCCGTGACAAGAGTATTGATCTCCAGGCTCCTGATTGACAATTTGTATTGCCTATCCAGGAACTGGGAGAAATAGTCTTTATCAACATAGCTGCTGAGTCACCCAGCTCTCACTGGTTTGTTAAAGTCATAGAGGCAGTGTAAATGGATAAGGCAGTAGGGGTTTTTTAATTTAATATTGCTCTATTAGTTTTTCTTTTTGTTTTATAGTGACCGATGTATCATGTAAAACTATATGTATACAACATTTTTAAATTGGGTATATTGCTGAATTGCTCTGTGATAGTGCCTTGATTTCACTGGGCAGCACAGTGGCTAAGTGGTTAGCACTTCTGCCTGGCAGTACTAGGGTCGTTGGTTTGAATCCCAACCATGGCACCACCTGCCTGGTGTTTGCATGTTCTCCATGTGCCTGCGCGGGTTTCCTCCAGGTACTCTGGTTATCTTCCACACTCCAAAGACATGCTGGTAGGTTATTTGGATCCTGCCTAAATTGGCCCTAGTATATGTATGAATGTAAGTTAGGGACCTTAGATTTTACACCCCTTGAGGGTTAGGGACTTATGTGACTGTACAATACATATGTAAAGTGCTGCATAAATTGAAATAAATAAATAAAAGTAATCTGAGTCTTTCCTACAGGCATGGAGAGTGGTGGAAAGCAAAGTCCTTGACCACAAAGAAAGAAGGATTTATCCCAAGCAACTATGTAGCCAAAATTAATACACTAGAGACAGAAGAGTAAGTTCCAATGTATACTTAGGTGATCTATTACGCAGGTAGCTAAAGTCATTGGTACTAAATCTACTATTCATTTTTCAGATGGTTTTTCAAGGACATTACAAGAAAGGATGCAGAAAGGCAGCTGCTGGCTCCTGGAAATAATGCTGGTGCTTTCCTGATCAGAGAGAGTGAAACTCAGAAAGGTTTAACCTTTTCATTTCTCCATCACTCATCTTTTAGTTTTTATTAGTCCTAGTTAATTAATTACCAGCCAGGGTAAAAACAGGCAGACTGAAGATATTTTACAGCCTATTACATAGGATATGTAATATACCAGGAAAAATGCCAGTTTTTAATAATATAGTAATAAACACACTCAGTTTGGTATTGGTTTTAATTGTAGCAGACACCCCACCTGTCTTTATCTCAGGGGAGCTTATCTTCCTAATGGGTTTCAGGTCTTTTGGATTTGGCTTAATTTTGCCTTTGTTGCCTGTCATTTATAGCTTACGTATAAAGCAGTAACTGTCAGTGGCTAGAGATAGTAGTTAGAAATAGAGGCTCATGGCTTTACTATTGACTAGAAGGGCCTATTTATCCCTTTGCATTTTATCATATGCCAATGAATGTACACAGGGTAGTCAGGATTTTAATTGGTGCTAATCCACATCTATAAGTAATATTTTGACCTGCACTGTCTATTTGTTGATGCATTAACATACACTATGCATCAGAAATTCATAATTGCTGTTAACACACATAAAAGCTCATGAAATGCACATTATTATTATTATTATTATTATACAGTATTTATATAGCGCCAAAGGATTTGCTCAGCGCTGTACAATAGCGGGGGGGACAGAACATGAGACAAAACAGTAACAATACAATACACAAGGGGTTCGAGGGCCCTGCTCTTCCGAGCTTACATGGAGCAGCATGAATCCAGCCTTCACAAAAAGTTAATATTCACATATCAGTAACAGTCCTGCTTGCAGTCCTGTGCTGATGGCACATTTTAGGGAAAGAAGGAATGTGTCTGAAATAGCTCATTGAATGGATTATGAAGATACAGGCATATTTACTTGCTTTTGGAATGGATACTTGATAAATTTATGTTGCACACTTGATTTTTTTTAACAATATGTACTTGTTAGAGAATTCTGACAAAATGCTATATGAAGCTTAGCCAAAGTATATCAGCCACAAATTTAAGTCAGATAAATTTTCCAAACCACTTGGCCAATGACTTACCACTAATTTTTGTTGCAACCATTTATTTTCACTGCACACGTGTTCATTGTCAAAATTGATGACTTTATCTCATAATTTCTAGCTTATACTACTAGTTTGGCCTGATATACTGTAAGTCGTAGGTTAATGGAGCCAAACTATAGGGAATTTACCTAAAGGAAACCTGTAAACAATTGGTCTCAGCCAGTAAGATTCTGCACTTTACATGTTGTTAGTGCCATTTATTCATGTATTTTTGTAGCTCATTACATTTATTTTTCTTTTTTTCTCCATTTGCAGGCAGCTACTCATTATCAATAAGAGATTTTGATCCGAAAACTGGCGATGTCATTAAACACTACAAAATCAGAACTCTTGACAATGGTGGCTTTTATATATCTCCTAGAATTACTTTCCCATGTGTTAGTGACATGATCCAACATTATCAGAGTAAGTAGCCTCTACTAGGATTGAATTTGTGTTGATACATGATGTGTGAATCACTACAATAAAAATACAGTTTTATAATAGTAGAAAGTGTAGCTGGAAGACCGTAGACCAGTGTTTCTTCACCTTTTTCATTCACGGCACACTTTGAGAATATACTAAATCTTAAGGTACTCCAGTCTAAAATGGGGTCCCTTATTAAATCAGAAACTTCCTACCCTTCACATCAGAGTCCTCATAACACCACAACCTATTCACATCAGGGTCCTCAGTCCACCCCTTCTTTCTTTCACATCAGAGTCCTCAGTCTACCCCCCTTCCACTTTCTGCATCAGAGTCCTAAGATACTCCCTGCTTTTCACAAGAGAGTCCAACCTCCCAATCTTCACCACAGCATGGCAGTGGACAGGAGTCAGAGCAAGATAAATTGTGGCAGATTTATATCCCGTTCTGAACGCTGGGGCTGCTTTGAATGCCACCCATGCTTTCCATGCTGCTGACGGCCAGCCATCCTGCACCGTAGAAATGAGAAAATGCCAGATGCAGCACAACATCCCTGATGAGCCAAGATGGCACAAGAGAGTGGCTTGGCACCTTGGTTGAGAAATTCTGCACTAGACTTTCAAACCTGACATATTATGCAGCACAAGTGTTTATGTGTATATAAAGGTATTTGTTGCATATATTAGTGTATGTGTGTCTACATGTGTTTCTGTTAACATGCAAAGGTTTCACGGTTTAAGTCAACAAAGCATTATGTTAATGAATTACTTTCATCTTAGTTGGCAACTGTAATTTTTTTTATCATTTACTAGCTTCTTATAAAGTAACAAAGACTTCTATTAAATTCTTATCTGGCTCAAATCCTTGTTTCTATTTATTTAAGCCATTCATCCATGAACATGGCTTGTTTGTTTTTATTGTAAATTATAATGAATCTCTTTAAACTCCAGCTACAAAGTCTTCATTAGTCATTTACAATTATGAAACAAAACCAAATATCTACGCTAAGTAATCTAGCTAATCTTTTGCCCCTTGCTCTGTGGTGACCCCAACAGGTCAAATGACATAATTTCATTAAAAGGGTACTTTTTTACATATTGTTTTCAATGTTACACTTATTCTTGGTTTATATTTTTCATTTTTAATAGAACAAGCAGATGGGCTATGTAGGAAACTTGAAAAACCATGCTATACTCCCAAGCCACAGAAACCTTGGGACAAAGATGCCTGGGAAATTCCAAGAGAGTCAATCAAGCTGGTGAAGAAACTTGGAGCTGGCCAATTTGGTGAAGTCTGGATGGGTGAGCACGTAGACAAATTATTTTTCTTGCATCCAAGAGTGATGACTATTGTGGGTCTTTGGCAGCTTCTCTCAAATAAGGGGTTTCCACAGTTGGCTATGCAGATCAACACAGCTGCACCAAAGTGCTATGAATGAGCCATTAATGGCAGCAGAAGGACAAGGTGAAGTCCAACAGATGATGGGGGCTTTGTAGGTGTGACTACAACAGCCTACGTGTTTATATCATGTATTTAATACACATTCTGCTATAGTGTATAATATAGTATTCCCCTGCTGAAATCACCTGCCAATGAAGTAATAAATACAATATTCATTATCTTGTCTAGTTAAACGTGCATGGACAAAGCACAGGTTTACTTTAAAATAGAAATAAAGTTCCACATTTGTAAACTGTTTGCATTCTTTCTTGAATTTCCTGGTGAGCTCTTTATTTAGCATCCTACTATGAACTGCTGTTACAATGTGGACACAATGACCTCTGCAATTGTGAATACAAGTATTCATTACTATAAAAAGGCTTCTTCCCTTTGTATAAGATTGTTAATGATAATGTACAACTTGTAAAAACAATTGAACATAATATAACAGAAAAAGGGTGGATTTATGAATGGATATTTAAATGTTTAAGCTGGCATGTATTCCCACAGCTAACATGAGATAGTTTTAGAATGTAAAAGGCCAGTGTCTGCCTCTCCTACATTCGCAGCTCAGGAAATGACATGGACAGTTTTTGCAACAGCTAGAAGCATGAGTTTCAAGATGTTTCCTCTTGTTGATGTTATAAAGCTTGATGTTCAATTTGAGAGATTAGTCTGTCCAAATGAATGTAGAATTTGGGGATAATGATGCCATATGTGGATTTTATTGTGTTTCCTCTCGTATGTCAACAGCCAATTATTGTATTTTTTTAGGAAGCATTTTGTAGTTATGGTAACATATTAGCAGTGTGTTATGGAAACAAGTCATTGTACAAATACATATATATTGCATTTTTTTGTCTGTTTGGATTTTCCAATGCTTTATTGTCAAAGACAAGATCATATAAATGCTAGATCTACCTTTTGGTGCTCAGCACGGACATGACAATAAATGGTATTAGGTAGACAATGACTCAAGAATTTTACTTGTGCAAAGAGGTTATAAATGCTAAACTGTGCCTGTATTATCAAATATTTCACATCCTGCATCGGATAAGATCAGGTTCCTACGGTCATGCGTAACAGCAACAGAAATAGCACACAAAATTCAAAATAATATGTTTACCTTATTAAAAAGTATATTAATTTGCTTAGTGTTACTAAAGTCTAATTTTTAAAAAAATAAAATAACAAACTTGTTAAACTCACCTGCTCTGTGCAATGGTGTTGCACAGAGAGGCCCTGATCCTCTTCTTCTCGGGTCCCTCGTCGGCGATCTTGGTTTCTCTTCTTCATGTGTCCCCATAGCAAGCTGTTTTCTATGGGGACACACGGTGTCTGCCACACTCCATAGACACACACAGTAGGACTTTGCTCCGCCCCCACTTCCTTTTTCACAGCATTGATTGACAGCAGCTGTTCGAGTGCCTGTGTGAAGAGGAAGAGAGAGAGGAAGAGATCCAGAGCACAGCACTGGATCTCTTCTCCCCCCTTTTCCCCTTCACACAGAGAATCTGAAAATGCTTTTTTACCTTATTGCAAGGAATGTATTAAAGTGGAGTTCAAGCCAATTTAAAAAAAAAAAAGTCAGCAGCTACAAAAACTGAAGCTGCTGACTTTTAAACTACAGACACTTACATGTCCCTCGGTCCAGCGGTGTCCTCACCATGGCTAGTTTCACCAGCCATATTCTCTCCCCAGCGCTGGCATCTTCAGTGTGGGCACACGGCTATGACACCTTGCGGTTTTACAGCCGGGTGCCTACTGTGCATGCGCGAGAAGCACTGCGCTTTGTGAATGGTCCCGTAGTCTTCTGGGATCTGTAATGTGTCCCAGAAGACTACGGGGAGGGAGGGGGGAGAACAACTTCCACTTCCGATCGCCTTAAATGATCGCAGCAGAAGTGGGAGCGGGTACCTGTCAAATTCAGGTACCTGCTCCCCAAAGGTGTAAATCCTTAACGTGGAGTGGGGGACATTGCATTAAAGCGCAACTTCCCCTTTTGAGTGAAGCTCCGCTTTAAGGTTAAAAAACATTTTTAGGTTTAGTATCACTTTAAGCCAAAAAATTGTTTAAACCAATATACTGCATATCCAGTTGTGCTCAAAAGCTTACATACCCTAGCAAAAATCATAAAACTTTGGCATTGATATTGAAAATATGACTGATCATGACAAAAAACTGTCTTTTATTTAAGGATAGTGATCATATGAAGCCATGTATTATTGCATAGTTGTTTGGCTCCTTTTTAAATTATAATGACAACAGAAATCACCCAAAAGGCCCTGATCAAAAGTGTACATACCCTGGAATGTTTGATCTTGGTACAGACACACAATTTACAGGTTGTTTCCCTCTTCTGTGGCTTTTTAAAATTGCAATTTGTGTCTGTGTATAAATAGTCAATGAGTTTGTTAGCTCCCACATAGATACACTGAACAGGCTAGATACTGAGCCATGGGGAGCAGAAAAGAACTGTCAAAAAATTGCATAGCAAGGTAATGGAACTTTATAAAGACAGAAAAGTATATAAAAAGATATCCAAAGCCTCTAATATGCCAGTCAGTACTGTTCAATCACTTGCAAAGTAGTGTCCTCTACTATTTCAGGTCCCCCTGGGTTACATGACATGTAGACAGGTAACAGAAGATACTTGAGGTCAAAACATAGGTTGCAGTACAATAGATTTTATCCCTGGAAAAATGTAAAATAAAAAAGAGTTTGAGATATGTTTTTTTTACATTGAGAAATAATATATCTATGACATGGTATTCAAACTACAGTATACAACACAAAGACCTTAATGAACGATTTCTGAGACTTTATGTAAAGTCTTAAATTATTGGAAATTCTTTCAGCTGAAGACAACCAAATCCTGGAATACAAGTATCACTATACTTCCCAATGCAGTTCCCAAATGAGAAATATGCATTTCTGCTACTAGGGGACACTGTAATTATTATTATTATTATACAGGATTTATATAGCGCCAACTGTTTGCGCAGCACTTTACAATATAAGGGAGACAATACAATTACAATACATTTCAGTACAGAAGGAATAGCAGGGCCCTGCTCGTGAAGCTTACAATCTAAAGGAAGTGGGAGGTGATACAAAAGGTGATAGCTGTGGGGGATGATCTGGTGGAGGTGATTCAAGTACAGTTCTTAGGTGGAGGTGGGGTAGGCTTCCCTGAAGAAGTGAGTTTTCAAAGATCGCCTAAAGGCAGACAGGGTGGGGGCTGATAATAAAGATATATATCTTCTATAGACCTTGTCGGGTGATTCATTTAGATATTTAAGCCTAATTATACACTCAACGGCCACTTTTTTAGGTAATGGAAAAGCTCCAGTTTAGTTCCCCTGAGGGTTCTATTTTGTACCTCCTATAGTTGGGTGATTGTTACGATACAGCAGATGTTAGTTTTTGTCCTCCTCCCATGCCTTAATTGACAGTTAAATGGGTAAATTTGACAAATTAGTTTATCTTTATAACCTTTAATTGATTATTTAATGTCCTCCGCCATCACTGCATAATGGTAACCTGTAGTCTGGATAGTAAACTGTTTTTCTTTTCCTCCTCTCAGTAAAATAGTGAGACCAGCATCTAGAGTTTGGAAATATTTCAATAGTGCAATTTCTGTTGAGAGCAATTTGCAAATATTGAGAAGAAATATTTTTTTCCAAATGCTACAAGGAAGGCAAAACACACAACATTTAAAATACTTTATAGAATGAAATGATGAGGACCACTATGAAAGTCCAAGGAGCTTTTCCTTCCTGAGTTCTCATTCCAGAAACACTCTTTCTGCTGCTTCTGAATCATCACAAATTTTAAAAAGCAAGTTTATTTACTGAATACTTTGTAGTTTTATTTCAAGCATAATAGTGTTATATACCTTGCATTTAACATTCCAAGTTTATAAAAATTAATTTTAGTTTGTAAAACTGCTAGGCACTGAATTTTTTTTCACTTTTTTCAAAAATGTCCATTTTTCCAGAACAAAAATCAAAGAAAAAACATTTTCCCCATGGCTTCAAAATTTTGTAAAATTTTATATCTCTGGGGAAGGCATATACTTTCCTTTTCACTTCCTTCATTGCAAAGCTGAAGGTGGTGCTGAATTTGATCACTTAATGTGCACTGTATAGGCTGCTGTAATGAACAAAAGATAATGGCATGCACTCATGGCCTAACTCATTGAATGAATTCTGAATTAAAGTGTGTTGCTTTAACCACTTCCCGACCGGCCTTTGTATATAAACGGCCGGACGGTGGCACTGCAGGGTCGGGTGGCCATTTATAAACGGCCTCCCCGCACCCTGCTTGTGCACGCTCCCCGGGAGCGCGTAGCACCGCGATCCAGTGCCCACTGTTTCCACCGGACACAGTGAAACACCGATCGTCGGACGGGACCTCTGTACGAGATCCCGATCATGTGATCACTGATTGGCCAATCAGTGATCACATGCAAAGTAGTAAGCAAGATGTCACTTCTGACATCATTGCTTACTATGTGTGAAATCTGTGAATGATCACAGAGATCACATGGTACAAGGCTATTCACAACAGCCTTGCACCATGTGACAAACTGTGACCAATCACAGCTCACTCAGTAGTTCTCAATGGCTGCAAGAATGCAGACAGAGAGAAATAGAAATGATTGCTTTTACATCCTATATGGGTGTAAAATTAATCACTGTACTGCTAGGGTGACAGTATGTAAAAAAAAAAAAAAAATAATAATAATATAAAAAAAAAATAAAAATTAAAAAAAAAATGTTTAAAAATTATAATTTTTGGTTATAAACTAATTTGGCTTACTTTTTTTTGTACTAAAAAGATAACGGAATAAATTTTGCCCAAGATTTATGATGAAATATTATTTATTTGCAAAATCTTGTAAGAAAAACTCTTTTTTTCAACATTTTTGGACATTTTCATTTACATAGCAAAAAAAATTAAAATTCCAGCGGTGAATAAATACCACCAAAATAAAGTTTTATCTGTCTCAAAAAAATGGTAAAAAATTCATATGGGTACAGTGTTGCATGACCGCGCAATTGTCATTCAAAGTGTGATAGCGCTGAAAGCTTAAAATTGCCCTGGTCAGGAAGGGGGTAAAAGTGCACGGACTGGAAGTGGTTAAATCTTAAGTAATTACTTTTTGTTAATTCATTCACATAAAACCTTTATGTGACATTTTACTAATCATTCATTTCAGGTTTCTATAACAATAATACAAAGATAGCAGTGAAAACGTTGAAAGCTGGAACCATGTCAGTGGAAGCTTTTATGCAGGAGGCAAATCTAATGAAGACTCTGCAGCATGATAAACTGGTCAGACTTTATGCGGTGGTCACAAAGCAGGAACCCATTTATATCATCACAGAATTCATGGCCAAAGGTGAGTCTAACATCCACATGTGCATAATGTAAATGATAAGTTCACTTTTTAAAAAAATAATAAATTCCCATTTTTTTGCATTTTTAAAGCCTGTTGGAGCATGGAAAGCATTAATCTGCTGATCACTGGTGCCATGCAGGATTACTGAAACTGTCAGTGTATCTCCTTGCCTGTACATCCCGTACGGGCAAAGCAGATACAGTCTGACAAGAAGACTCAATTAACTATCACAGCGCTCAACATGTAGCATGTTCCCAAAGATGAACTTATTCTTTAAAGTATGTATATATAAATTGATGTCCTCAAAAGTCAGCACTAATGTCTTAATAATTACTTAGAAGCATACAAAAAGATGATACATAGTCCTCATACAACAAATTATGAAGGATGTGGCACTAAAAAAATAACATAACACCACTTTGCAGATAGAAACAAATTATGATTTTCACCTATAATGGAAAAGGATAAATTATTAGAATTTTAGACCACCAATTTAACAGAGATCAGTAAGCACTTACTCAATGTTCTTTGATGCCACTGGAGCTGGTGAAGTTCTCCATCCACGCTGATTGCTCAGATTTCCAGGTAAGTATTTTCAACCATGGAACCATGCAAGGATGCGGGGAAAGTACATAAGTTGCCATCTGTCTGCAGAGTCAATAGCTAAAGACCTCCAAACTTCATGTGGCCTTCAGATTAGCACAACAACAGTGCGTAGAGAGCTTCATGGAATGGGTCTCCATGGTCAAGCAGCTGCATCCAAGCCTTTTATCACCAAATGCAATGTAAAGCGTCGGATGCAGTGGTGTAAAGCAGAGCACAACTGGACTCTAGAGCAGTGAAGACGTGTTCTCTGGGGTGATGAATCACGCATCTCTGTCTGGCAATCTGATGGACGTGTCTGGGTTTGGTGGATGCCAGGAGAATGGTACTTGCCTGACTGAATTGTGCCAAGTGTAAAGTTTCTGAAGGAGGGATTATAATGTGGGGTTGTTTTTCAGGGGTTGGGCTTGGCCCCATAGTTCCAGTGAAGGGAACTCTTAAGGCGTCAGCATACCAAGACATTTTGGACACTTTCATGCTCCCAACTTTGTGGGAACAGTTTGGGGATGGACCCTTCTTGTTCCAACATGACCATAAACACATGGTTCAGTGAGTTTGTGCAGACCAGTCAACTTCCTCCACCCCAGAGTCCTGACCTCAACCCGAAAGAACACCTTTGGGATGAGTTAGAGTAGAGACTGTGAGCCAGGCCTTCTTGTCCGACATCAGTGCCTGACCTCACAAATGCACTTCTGGAAGAATGGTCAAACATTCCCATAGACACACTCCTAAACCTTGTGGACAGCCTTCCCAGAAGAGGTGAAGCTGTTAGAGCTGCTCAATATTGAATCCTACGGACTAAGACTGGGATGTCATTAAAGTTTTTGTGCATGTAAAGGCAGGCCTCCCAATACTTTTGGCAATATAGTGTACTTTCTGCTTTACAGATACATCCTTTATGAGGATATTTAGCTTAGCAACAGGGTTGTTTAAATTATACATTGTTACAAAACCCATGCATACTTATGTTTCTAATAATTGTTTCCATATTTAGGTATATTTACACTCTCTTGTTTAATAGGGAGCCTACTAGATTTTATGAAGAGCGAAGAAGGTACCAGAGTTATCCTTCCCAAGCTGATTGACTTTTCTGCTCAGGTAAAAGACGCAGCTTAATTTAATGCAAGTACTCAGTGGGGTCTATGTGTTTTAACTTCATGGGTGCGATTCGTACCCATAAGACTGATTTATAGAGGGCAGAAGAAAGGATAGAAATGTTGGTTTAGGTTTATGTCAACCGTCATTTTTTTTTATTTACTAACAACACAAAGAAAATAACTAACAACAGAGACACTTCTCATGTTTTCAGTTATTAAAAACTAACCACATTCTTATACAATTAATTTTTGTTATTATTCATACTAAAGTAAATCGCAAGGCATGCTCTATTTAGAATTGGTGGAAGTATATTGGTGCTTTGCTGTGATTTGATATGTAGAAATATTTAATGCAACTCTGTTACAATAGAATGTCAGAGTGTTGCACAGCAGAAACTGCTTTTACTTTATACATATGGGCTGCCATTGCCAAGTACTCCATAGTAGAAAGTTATTGTTTTTGGCAAATTTTGTTAAAATCTCAGACACCTTTACAAAAAGCTACTTGGAATCTGCGTGTAGTCATAATTCTTGACACTGCATAGATTTTGTAAACTGGAAACTGTAGTGGTTTAATTTACTTTTGTAGCACTACCCCCGTCGGAGTTGCTGACCTTTGGGTCCCCCTATAGTCCTGCACAGCCAAGCAACACGCATTTTCCATTCAGACTTGTATCCAGCAGACAGTAACCAGTCATTGAGCTTGTTTTTTGGGTTTTATTAGGGGAATTAGAACTTGAATAGGGTAAAGGGTGTATGGGATGCCCAAGGGTAATGGCAACAGAGGACAATCTTCCTGAACTATGTACAATTCTCTATTAGCAGCAAAAGAACATATCCTACTTCTTGGAGAGCCAGCCAGCATCTCCTGTAGTACCACTTCAGACCCTAGATACTCCTTATCCAGCTGTTCCGGGTGAATCCCTGGGCAGAGGATCCAGTGCCTGTCACTTTAAGAGAAGACAGTCCAGGGTAGTAGCTAATCCAGTTTCCCACTATAGTGCTCCTTCAACTTATTGGCCCAGGGGGTGCAGGCCTACTCACTCAGTCCTACTCCTATGTTGCTGGGTCAGTGGCTACTCTCAGGCCTTCTGCTGGGCCACTCCTTCCTTGCTGCCAAGGTGGTCCTCGCTCTGGGGGCCAGTGAATTCCAGAGCTTTCCTCCTTTCAAGCTTCCCTGCTGTAGGTGAATCCCTTCCCATCTGGGATCCCTCCCAGGCTCCTGCTCGCCAGCCTCACTTCTCCAGCTTCCACCCAAATTCTCCTGCTGCTGAGAAGACTCAAACACTCTTAAGGGCTGTCCTGGTCCCATACCATGCCTCCTCTTGGGGTTGGCCAAGATCCCTTCATACTGCAGACCAGCCACTCCTCACCTCCACCCCTTGCTTCTAAAACTTTCTCCAAAGTTCTAGTGCAGAGGGAAGTCTCAGAAAGCTGGTCTGCAGAGCCTCTCAGCCCCTGACCAAAAACTGACCCCCTGACTATTACACACACACTACTGCTCAGCCCTTCTAACTGAGAATTAGAATCTAGCTCCCCTAGCTACCTAGGAGGGTGCTACACTTGTTAGTAAGTTAAGTTTTTCACTGATAATTTTGGCAGAGGGGATGAGTCATTCAACTGTGTGTAAACTTGAGGTTTATCTACTGAACTCTGTACACAACAGACTTTTTATCATTACTTTTTATTTTTATTTGACTATCTTGCTTCTTATACAGATCGTAATTGATCCATCTAGTGGACATCTCTTTATTGGAGATGTACTGTATATGTTAAAGTGCATGTAAACCCTAACAATGACTTTCTATTGGATAAGCACAAAAAATACTTGCTAACTGCCAGAAACCTTGTGAAGCAATACCTTCTTCTAGTGCAGGGGTCTCCAAACTTTCTAAAGAAAGGGCCAGTTTATTGTCCTTCAGGGGGCCAGACTGTGCCCAGTGGAAGTTAACAATGCCCAATCCTTGGTATTAGGGCGAGAAATGTCAGTGGAAGAAATAGTGCCCCATTGTTGATGTCAGTGGCAGGAATTTTGTCCATTATTGGTGTCAGTGACTGGCCATAGGGCTGCAATTTGGAGACCACTGTTCTAGTACACTGAAATCTCAAACATTATCATGAGACCTGTATGAGTTCTCTCTGTAGACTATAGAACACCATTCCCCTATGTTATAGAGATAAGGAGATGGTGGGGGTATTCTGTAGTACTAACACACTTCCCATCCTAGGATGACAATGCTGCTTCTCCATACCCACATGGAAAAAATATATTTAAAAACTATTCTTCCCAAATATATTGACATATATTTGAAATACTACAATTGTGTCCGTATTCAATATATTTCAATATATACATATATATATATCGTATGTTGAGATGCGTTTTTATTATAAAATATATAAAAAATATTTTTAAAAATACATTTTCAAATATACTGTATGTCTTTAAAAATACATTGAATCTACATTTTTGGAATGCATTTACTAATATATGGTAAAATGACTTTTTTTATATCTTAAAAAAAATCTGAAGAATATATTTAAAAATATATATTTTTAAAAATATTTTTCATATATTTTGTAATATATAAAATACACATTTCAACATGCAGTGTATATATGTAAATATATTGAATACGGCCAAAATTGTGTTTCAAATATATGTCAATATATTTGGGAAGAATATTTTTAAGATGTTTCAAATATATTTTTTTTCCATGTGGGTACATACGGTACAGTAAGTAACAGTTCTCACTGTAGGACATGAAATGTGTTGTTGGCACAATCACCAAGTGAAAATAAAGGGAAAAAAGCCTGAAGGAAAGAGAAATGAATGCAGCCACCACATCTAAGGACTGGTAAGCTGCAATATATAAAATTATTGTTTGTGGGTTTAAATACACTTTCAGCATCCGATAGCTGGTGAGATAAGCTCAGTTATATAAATATTTTGTTTTAATCTGTCAAGTGTCTATCAAGTCATACACTTACACAGAGAGAGAAGATCAGTAAGGCACTGTCACTAAGGAGTACTTCTAAGCAAGAAGGAGATCTTATGTATATAGTGAGCAAATATTGAAACCTCCAAGTGGGCAGAGATAGATAGATAAAAAACGCTCCTTTTAAAAGAGAATAATCCAACCTTGTGCATTCAACACAGCCTACATGCTCAAGGTTTCAGCTTTTATTCCAGACGCAGCTGGTACTGTGCTTAAATTGCCTTTTGTTGAGAATATGGGAACTCATTTGCTTATCTTTTTGTAATGCAGAAGTAGTCATTCCAAAAATACCGGCTACTGCTTCTCATATACAGAAAGCCTGATGATTTAAAGTGCCAGTACTAAGAAGTTTGACACAGCCACCAATCACATTAAAACCAGCCTTGGAATCGGATTTGTCATGCTGCATTATAATTAACAGCAAGCTACTCCATGCACACTTATCTGTGCTCTCACTTATGTGTACAGACAGGAGCTATCTATATCACATGGGGTCTTTTTCATGTAACATTTAAAGCTGAATTCCAGGAATTCAGCCAATTTCTATTATCTGCTGGCTTACTATGGGTTAAGTCCAACGAGGTACATATCGCTCCTCTTTAATTTATATCTGACAGTTTTCCTGCATGCCAGGAGTGCAGCTATAGCTGCACTCCCAGAGCTCTGACAAGAGAGACAATGCCTTCTTATACACAGGATCTCTGCCTGCACCTTCCCCCTGCTGCCTATTCAAAGAAGGCTTTGTGTTTTGTGAATAGGTTTGCATAATACAAAAGGTGATTGTTAGAAAGAGGGGAGGGAAAGGCAGAGTGGCTGCATATGAAGCTGCAGGAGCTGAAACCAGAAGGTCTAGCACTGGAGTGCCAGACATATAGCAATAGATATGCTCCCCGCACTCAGCAAAAATAAAAATTGTAAATCAAAGAGGTTAGTCCAATGAGGTGGTATGTACCTTCATGGACTTAACTCCAAGTAATCCAGAGCATTTTAAAAAGTGGCTGGAGTTCAGCTTTAAATTCCTAATTGTATTGTTGATTGAAGACAAATGATTCTTAAATAATTGTTAGGTACTTCCATAAACATATGTCTCTGTCGGGGGACACATTAAGTGCTGCACAGCCATCTCCATTCCCCACACAATGGACTTCCATCACTTTCCCAGCCCTAGGAAACTCCTAGGCATGGGGAATTTTAGTGCGTGGAAGTTGCTGATTGATACTGAGCAACATCTTTAGTAGGTTCCCTGCCTGACACCAGAGCTGTGGAGCACAGACTCAAGAGACCTTAAGCTGCTGGCTGTACTTAGAGAAGTGTTGCCACTTATTTTACTGCTGCAGTGCTTGAGTCAGTGACATCAGATTCACACAACAAGCTGTAGCAATGATAGAAGTTCCATGGGTGGACAAACACACAAAGAGCAAAGGATGACAGGCTGGAGCTTTAGAAAATTGAGGAGCTGTGGGGGAGCACTGCCAGTACCCCCTCATAAAGCCTGCCTGCCACTCACCTTACCAGTTGCCACCTCCATAGAGAACCCCCAACACCCACCTTACACAGCCACCCAGCTAACACCCTCCTCACTCCTTAAAAAGCCTTCCTACCTCACCCTTCCAACACCCACCTTACCCCTTCTTACTGAGGCTCCCTGCCATCAACTGAGGCTCCCTGCCACCCCACAACACCTACCTTTATGGGAGAACCTGTTGTGCCTGATAAAATTGTTGGAATCTCTGAGAAAAAAAAGCCAAAGGCAAATTCAGACCATCTGCAGCTGCTCGTATTTAAAATGCTAGCTTTGGGTGGTATGAATCTTTAAATATGAACTACAGGAAAACTGTGAAATAAACCAATGGAATAACTATATGGGATTTGTTTTACCTGCCCAAGCATTTGTATTTCTTCTATATAGTCCTGTGACTTACACAGCTCTGCAGCACAGACCTGTCAGGCTGGGCCTAATTTTTCTCTGCTGCAGTTCACTAACACTTACAGGTCCTGTGTCCCTCCCTAACCTGTGACTGGACAGTGAAAGGAGAAGCAGAAGACTGATGAGCTTATCTCTATGAAACTCTGCTCTCTCCTTCTGTCAGCATGTCTTTTGCTAGCACATGAGCACTTTATCACAAATGATCAACTATTGCTGCTGCTCCCGCTTTCAGTCTGAGCTATGTTGTACAGGGTTTGCAAGAAGTCAATACATTTACTAATGTAAATGTACAATATATATGTAAAAGTACTGAGTAAATTGATGGCGCTATATAAGTACCTATAATAATAAATAATACCAATTCAAATTTAGCTACTTAGACCGCTTGCATTAAAAATAATTTTCAATGCTTTAGTTGCTACAGAACTGAATTAATTTGTATGTCTTATATCTCCCTGAAGTTCACTTTTTTATAGTAGTTTAATCATCTGCTGGTTTGTTATATCTTTCTAAAATAAGACTAAGATTTACCAGGGCAGTCTTTATGTTTGGCCACTCTCATGGGGCCATATTGATGTTGTCATCGTCTCACAGCTGCATTCCCTGGTTCTTTGTTCTACGTTATGGAGACTCTCACGGCAAAGGAAGGCATCACATACTTGATTGTCAGCAGCTGCATTGCGTTGTTTGTGGCACAGGAAGCTGTTTGCAGTAAAGACAACACATATGTCTATTTAGAGAAGTGCCCAGAGTCTAGAAATGTCTCTGAGGATGAAAATCTGTTGGCAAACATCCAACATTTTACTCAGAACTATGATACAAAGTAATAGCCATTGCCTGACTTCCCATTCAATAGATCATTGTGCATGCTTGTGAGCATACTGTTTAGTGTGCTCATGAAGATATATTTGTGTTTTTATGTAAAATACTGTTAGACAATAGACTAGCTATTATGTCTTGTAAAAGTAGGAAGTGGAAAAGTATGCAAACTGAAATGAAACCGAGCGCTGTAAAATGGAGAAAAGTAACCTAGCTAGAGTTACAAAAGCAGAAACCTCACTAAAAGACTTTTGTTACCCTAATCTGGGTTAATAATTATGTGATTGTTGATCATTTATAAGCATTTTAAAAACATTGCATGGCCTAAAGACCGCAGACTTACAATTTTGGCCTGGGTGTTTATAAGACACTTGCTGAGGAACTGTTCAGCTTGTGGCGTTTGGCAATTGCCTTTGCGGCATTACCCATGGGCAGACAGTTGTCATCATTATGGAAAGAATGATGATAGTAATAAGGTTTGAGCCATGTTTTTTCAGTATGTATGACCTGACTCCTAGGACACTTTATAAGGGTGATTTTTGTGCTCCATAAAATGGAGGAATCTGGTCAGTCTTCCTGCAGGGTGAGTTATCATAACAGAAGAAGACCATTCAAGGCTTGCAAAGATTACAACGTAACAATTCATTGACATTTTGAAATACATAAACGTTTATTGTTTTACTTGCCTCAGTATTTGTAATTCCGGTCAGTCATTCTTTTAATTCACAGTATGTATCTTTTGATTAGTGATTTTACCACTCCTCTAGCCTTGATTATTTGACAGCGAACCATCATCTGTATCTATTGCAGCTTTTCTTTATTCTTTTACAAAGGAGGTAATAGCTTTAGGTTTCAGAGAACCCCCACAAAAGTATTATACCTAAATGTCATGCTACAGTGATCAGTAGGTTGTAGAGAGTTTTTAATAAAAGAATAAAGAATGGGATGTACTTAACATTTCCCACCCTATATGACAGAATTATCTTCAATAATCATGTGAACTTGGTGGTCAGCATAGAAGTAACCCCTTATGTTGGTGGCCAGTATAGGCAAAAGATTAAACTGTCACTGCTTTCTTCTTAAGGAACCCCTAGCAACCTCTGGAGGAACAACAGGGTTCCACAGAACCTGGTTGAGAAAGGCTGATCCAATGAGTAGTGAGCAAACCCAGAAAAAAATTGTGGTAAACCAGGAAAAAGCGAGTGATCATTCTAAGGGCTCATGTACACAGGGGGTTTGGAAAACTCTTCTGAACGATGGAAACTGACTGCTGGAAAACATAGGTTAAAAAATGCCAGTTTAGCCGTGTTTGCATACCGCGTTTATGCATGTTTAGCCGCGTTTGCGTTCAGAAGCGTTTTTAAAAGATAACCCCAGGAGACCCTCCCAAATGCCCAGAATGCACTGAAAAATAGTACATAATTAACTATTTCAGACATTTTGAGAGAAAGAGATCAGAAGCAGAGAGAGCAGTATGTGTTGAGATGACCTGTCTTTTCTGGTTGTATTCACTATGGATCCCATCATGAGCATAATTCAGCACGTTCTACCATTTTTCCTTCACGCGAAACCTGAAATTGCCTGCCCTGGTGTGCTAGGTCCATTCGAATACATGGAAACCGCTTCTGATGATGAAAAAAGGCACTGGACAGCATTTGGATATAGAACAGGTGAAAATCGCTTCTAAACACAAACGCTTATAAATGCAGTTAACTGAGTTTTCAAGAGTTTACAAGTGTTTGGCGTTTGAAATGCCAGTAAAATCTACTCCTGAAATAAAGTTTGGTGCGTTAAAAAAAATGACTGTAAACTCAACTGCCTGTAAACAACTGTAAACGACTATGTGTACATGGACACTTAGGAAAACATTAGGGAGAGTTCAGGGGCTGCTGAAAAAAACGCTCAACAGCTCCTGAACGTCAGTTTAGAAACTGCAGTGTACATGAGCCCTAACAGAAGTGTGTGTATTACATATGTAAACATATACTGTATGCATGGAATTATGTAGCTATCTGTTTATGTGAAGTTCCACTTTAACTACAATCAACAAAAGTTTCAGCTCTGCCCTTCTCACATACCAGAGAGCCATTATTGGTCAGTTTGGGGTTTGTGTTGGTTTTTAGGCAATGAGACTAGATTTTGGAGAACACCAAAGGTACTTGCTGTAAGTTTTCAGTGTCTGAGTTCAAGTAGTATTATTACAAACCTTGCAAATTCTAATTAGGCTTTATTCACACTTGAACAGATTGAAGCATAACATAATCTTCACCAAAAGCACTTCAACGGTCAACACCAGGATTTCCATTATATTCAGTGTTACCCTTTCAAACCTGGGCATAGTGTTCCTTGAAGCTTGTCACTCAAAACAGTACACAAATGTTTGCGTAGAAGCATAGGTAACTGCACACGCAACCCCAAGCAGTGAAATTGAAGGCATAAACCATAACATAGACATTTACAGAAAAAATACAGCTGTTGTTAGTCAGATAGGTTGTTTTCAAAAGTGCATTTAGAAGTAAGAAAGTTAAGAAGAATGAAATTTGCACATAAGTGACAGGCTACAGGTACCCCAGACAGATACTCTCTATGGCAATGTCACCCACTTTAAAAACAAAGAAAGACATTTATACAGTAACCGCTTCCCGACCGTCCTATAGCAGATATACTGCTACAGCGCGGCACGGGTGCGCAAAACCACGTATATATATATATACGTGATTTTGCATTTCCGGGTAGGGGGCGCACACGAGGTGCACATGCGGCCTATTCGCACCGCCATTCACGGCTGACAATCACCGGGACCAGGCCAGTGATTGTTGATCATCTCCGACGTGGAGGAGAACTGTTTGTAAACAAAACAGTTCTCCTCCCTGTCAGCTTGTGCACACAGCTTTGGATGGCTGTACACAGCACAGCCATGCAAAGCAGTGTGCTTACAGTGAAGCACACAGACACAGCACATAGTTAACCCTTTGATCCCCCCTCATGTTAACCCCTTCCTGCAACATGCCATTAGTACAGTGTCAGTGTTTTTTTTAGCACTGATTACTGTAACTGTATTGGCGTCACTGGGGATGTCAGTGACACCAAGGCAGTTCCATCCAGTGTCAGAATGCCTGCCATTCACGCACCACCATTCGCGGCTGTCAATCACTGGGTTCAGGCCAGTGATTGCCGAGCATCTCCGACGTGGAGGAGAACTGCTTGTAAACAAAACAGTTCTCCTCCCTGTCAGCTTGTGCATACAGCTTTGGATGACTGTGCAGAGCACAGTCATGCAAAGCAGTGTGCTTACAATGAAGAACACAGACACAGCACATAGTTAACTCTTTGATCGCCCCAGATGTTAACCCCTTCCTGCCCAGTGCCATTAGTACAGTGTCAGTGTTTCTTTTTAGCACTGATCACTGTATTGGTGTCACTGGGGATGTCAGTGACATCAAGTCAGTTCCATCCAGTGTCAGAATGCCTGCTGCAGTTCTGCAGTCCCTCTATAAGTCACTGATTGCCGCCATTACTAGTAAAAATAAAAAAATCCCAGTATATATACCATTTGTAAATGCTATAACTTTCACATAAACCAATTAATTTACACGTATTTGGATTTTTTTTTAGCAAAGACATAGCAGAATACATTTTGGCCTAAATTTATGACAAAATTAGATTTTTTTAAAAATTTTTACTGGACATGTTTAATAGCAAAAAGTCGAAAATATTTTTTTTTCCTCAAAATTGTCATTTTTTTTATAGCGCAAAAAACAAAAACCACACAGATTATCTAATACCACAGAGAAAAAAGCTCAATTCATGGGAAAAAACAGGACGTAAATTTCATTTTGGTGCAGCTTTGTATGACCGTGCAATTGTCAATTAAAGTAACAGAGCAAAAAATGGCCTGGTCAGGAAGGGGGGTAAATCCTCAGGAGGGCAAGTGGTTAATTATGGTTTAGGAAACTACTGTTATTTTTCGCACATTGAGCTGGAGGTCTGCTGTATTTTACATATCACGCCTCAATTTTACACCAGTATTGAGAAAGGGAACTACGAGATGGAATATTCGCAATATATTTCAACAGAACAAACCAAGAGGAAGTAACAAAGACATTGTGCAAAACCAGCTGAAGAGAATGTGTATATATACACATTCAGCTTAAAAAAACTTTTGAAGTTGTCAAAAATGGCCACTGAGGTCAACTACTGAACTGTGAATAAGTGGTTAGCACTTCTGCCTAGCAGCACTAGGGTTGTTGCTTCGAATCCCAACCATGGCACTACCTGCACAGAGTTTGCATGTTCTCCCTGTGCCTGTGTGGGCTTCCTCTAGTTACTCAGGTTTCCTCCCACACTCCAAAGACAAGCTGGTAGGTTAATTGACTCCTGTCTAAATTGGCCCTAGCATGTGTATGTATGAATGTGAGCCAGGGACCTTCAATTGCATGCCCCTTAAGGGTTAGGGGTAGATATGAATGTACAATACATATATGCAAAGCACTGCATAAATTGAGAGCGCTATATAAGTACCATAAATAAACTGTCCCCTTTTTTATCTTTCCCATAAAGTATATGCCCAGCCAAAACCTTTGTTCTAGCTTAGAGAGGGAAAGGGATTTGATACAAAGGGTGCCATCCCTAAAGAATACAAAGGGGGAAATCCTCTTGTTGGTGGGACTTTAAAGGCACAATTCTCTTATATGATAAACTTGAACAGTTAAAAACATTTGTTAAAAGATATGATTGAGGTGAATGTAGCCGTAATAGTGCATTTGCGACAGAAACAATTGAGTACTGTCCGTGATACTTTTTTTATTTGCACTAACATACAATTTTGAGGACAAGCTTTCGGGGAATGTACCCTTCTTCAAGGTCCAAGCAGTACTAATCATAAAACTGTTGGATAATGATTGAGGAATCCCATGTCCAAATTAAGGCTGTTATCTCTTGTGTCAAATAGAATTATCATTTGCTTTTGCGGTGTCTTATCTCTAGTCTCTTTTTTTTTTTTATCCCCCACATCTCTTCTAACATTCTGCTAAAACTTTGTGATTAGTACTGCTTGGACCTTAAAAGATATGCAGTTTTATATTTACAATCTTAAAAAACAAACATAAAGCTACAATACAAATTACAGCGGTGTCATCAAAGATGGTATTTCCAATATAGAAGTGGGTCATGCATAGATCGCACTTGATGCGTTTTGAGACCAACGGCAATCTCTTCCTCAGAAGTGCTCAAGAAGGCATGACGCCTACAACAAACACACACATCAATATACATTTTATAACTAAAAGGTTTTGTTAGTGTTAACAAAGTGGTAATCTTCAGTGTAATTATACACTTATATGATCCCATGTGGGGTAAGAACCACTAAGGAATTAAAAACATATTTTCCATGAGCACAGCCAATGACTCCTCATATATCTCTGGCAGGAATAATAGAACAAGAGATGAAAGAAAAAGAAAAACCAGCAGAGAACAGATGCCACCCAAACGTCTTCTGAAGGGGTCCCGCCAAATGCACCAGCTACAAGACCGCTTGCTCGCTGGTGCTGGTAGGGTGGTACTGCAAAATAGACAATAAAACAGTCAGTATTAATATTGGTTCAATATCGCCAACCCTGGAGGATAATTGAATTAAGAACTGAACGCACTTACTAGGAGTGTGAGGTGATGACTAAAATAATCGCATAAGGAAGTGTTGATAGCCTGGTAACAATCAAGACCAGAATATAGAAGACAAATCGCTGCAAAGTTATGTGTCTAAAGAAAAAGTATATGTTTGAAAACATTATGAGACAATAACACATATACTTTTTCTTTAGACACATAACTTCACAGCGATTTGTCTTCTATTTTCTGGTCTTGATTGTTACCAGGCTATCAACACTTCCTTATGCGGTTTTTTTTTTTTTTTATTCATCGTCTCGTACTCCTAGTGCGTTCAGTTCTTAATTCAATTATCCTCCAGGGTTGGCGATATTGAACCAATATAAATACTGACTGTTTTATTGTCTATTTTGCAGTACCACCCTACCAGCATCAGCGAGCAAGCGGTCTTGTTGCTGGTGCATTTGGTGGGGCCCGTTCAGGAGGTGTTTGGGCAGCATCTCTTCTCTGCTGGTTTTTCTTTCATCTCTTGTTCTATTATTCCTGCCAGAGATATATGAGGAGTCCTTGGCTGTGCTCATGGAAAATAAGTTTTTAATTCCTTGGTGGTTCTTACCCCACATGGGATCATATAAGTGTATAATTACACTGAAGATTACCACTTTGTTAACACTAACAAAACCTTTTAGTTATAAAATGTATATTGATGTGTGTGTTTGTTGTAGTCGTCATGCCTTCTTGAGCACTTCTGAGGAAGAGATTGCCGTTGGTCTCAAAACGCGTCAAGTGTGATCTATGCACAACCCACTTCTATATTGGAAATACCATCTTTGATGACACCGCTGTAATTTGTATTGTAGCTTTATGTTTGTTTTTTAAGATTGTAAAAATAAAACTGCATATCTTTAAAAACATTTTTGAACTGTTCAAGTTTATAATATAAGAGAATTCTGTCTTTAAAGTCCCACCAACAAGAGGACTTCCCCTTTTTTGTTCTAGCTTAGTGAGGGGAGGTTTATGTAAAGAAGTCCCAGATAGCATTAAATTCCAGAGAGATATTCTTATCCTTCCCCACTCAATTAAAAAGGAGTTTTGACTGGACATATAATGTAACCATACCTACGCTCAAAAAAAAACCCCACTGAATATATTTTCAGCTTACCGGTTCTTGGGGGTTTTCTTTTTTCATGCTTTTTTTGGAAAAGTTTTTTTAAACATTCAAACTACATATGGCCTGCTGAGGGGAAGGATAAAACTGAACATTTTTCCAGCTATACCTTGGATTACTCCAAGGTATACTCCATCCCCATATTTCTATATCAATCCTTTCCCTCCCAGAGACATTACTTCAAATCTCTAGCCATGCACATGGTCAACGCAGTCAAGATGCGCCTACCTATGCATTGGAAATCTACCCAAATTCCAACTGTGACAGAATGGTATCTCCATTTAGATAGGACTTTGGCAATGGAAGAACTGATCCATATCTATCAAGACAGGCTGACTAAGTACCTATCCACATGGACTTGCTGACTGCACTTGAATTCAACAAATACTTACTCAGAACTTACTATGAGCACCTCTAAACCCAATACTTGCATTTAAGATTGCCTCTTGATCCACTACGTGCTTAACCCACTTGCAGTGGGGCTTGGCGTGAGGGGGGATTTACCAACAAAGACCCCCCCATCTAAACCTTAGCCATCTGCATTTATAGATTACCTTTCTTTCTTTTCCTTTGTAAGCCGTGTACCGGGGTGAGCTCCCCAGGATACAGTGAAGTCACGAACGAGGAAAGCAACCCCAACACCAGCTTTTGCCACAACAAAATTTTACTTAGATGTGGCAAATATACACAACCACAAATGCTGGAAACATACAATAAATTTACATACACCCAGCCCAAAGACTGAGACCCTTGTGCTGCACAGCATGGCGCCTTCTGATGGATGAAGGTAGAAAGTGTAGTAATTTACCTACTGGCCGGCACAACTAAGCTGCCACACCTTACCTGTTATTACCCTAAAAGAGCAGGAATCAGTGTATGGATGCATGGTATGTGCTAGCCTGCGGTGCAGCACAACAGCTTACAATCTTACAAAATCTACAGTATTCCCCCTCCCATAACTGGTCCTGTAGCACGTGCCTGAGTATTCCTTCTGAGCAAAACGCCAGTATGGCTTGAGTTTGTAGGATTTTATCAGCTCTCCAATGTGAAATGTCACTTTAAGTTGTGAAGTTCTTCCAATAATCAGTAACAACACTTGTGGCCTGACACAAACAGAGACCCTAACTAACTATAGGCCTGGACTCAGTCTCAAGTCGTCAACACTGAAATGAGGTGCGTGCACGATCTTACCGACCCGGGTCTGCTTTTCATCCGCTGGTGACTCTGAACAGAACAAATGTCTCTCCAACAAGCATGCGGTCTTGCCGTATATGTTGCTTAGTTCCTCTGCTCTCATCAGCCTTCCTGGCAGCAATCTCATCAGCATTCCTAGCAGCAATCTCATCAGCTTCCTGGCAGCAATCTCATCAACATTCCTGGCAGCAATCTCATCAGCTTCTTGGCAGCAATCTCATCAGCTCACACAGCCCCTTCATTCAGCATCATCCACAACATGGCTGCAGTCTCCTCTTCCTGTTCACTAAACTCCAACTCTGAGTGAAAAACCCCACCTCTTCATGAATATACAAATATCTATGCAGTCTGAGCCTGTGTTAGAAAAACAGTGACATCTTGTGGCTAAACCGCAGAATGTCAGTCAAAACATTAATTTACTTCCACACAAACAGTGTTCAAACAATGAGAGCTGTTTCCCCATCTCACACCTTCTCCCCCTCCCCTCCCTTTTTTCATCTTTTTTTTCCCCTCTCTCCCCATCTTCTGCTCTATGAAGAGGGTACCACAGCTCCTATAGCACAATTTGGATTGTAACAGTGCTCTTCTATCCCACTGGGGCTTTAGAAACTGAAGCAGCCGCACGCCAGGGAGGAAGGCTCATACAGGAGATACTCTCGCTTACCTTCATTTTTATATTTATACTCATGAACACAAACTTCCTACAAAGGTGTACACTACCTTTAGGCCCCATTCACACCAGAATGCAGTGTCGGAAACTTTAATTTCATGTACCCTGTTCAAAACACACTGCAGTTGCCATCTGCACTGGTTGTTAATGTTAAACTAATGACATCCCAAACGCATTGCATTTGCCTGCACCGGGTCACATGGTACAGAAGTACCATGCGATCAGGTTGCAGGGAGTTTCCAAAAGTAGTGCATGCACTACTTTTGGTGGGGAGCAGTGCAATTTGAGCTCATTCAAAATGAATGGGTTCAAAACGCACCACACTGAACTGCATGTGAATTCCTGGCCCTTCTGTTGGTGCATGTTATATACTTATTTGCCTCATTCCCCTTTTCCACATTCCCCACTTTCCCCCTTTCCCCACACTTTGTTTGACTTTTATTTTGTATCCCTTGTTTTTTTTTCTTATATTTACAAATGTTGTATCTTTAATGTACAATGATAAGCGGTTTGTATACATGGCTTTTATTTGTATTACCATTGTAAAGATCAGGGTATAGGATTATAACTTTTTTTTTAATGGTTGAACTGGATTGACTTTTTTCTTTTTTCAGCCAGACTAACTATGTAACTATGATAAACATATTTTCAGGAAAAAAAAACAGAAAATTCAAAAGAGCCCGAGGGCTTTACTGTAATATACTCATTCTGATGCACAGATTATTGTACTTTGTTTTGTGAACTCTGAATTTTTGGCAAAGTTTCTTTGATTTTAGTCATAAACTTGTTTTACCGGCTCATCAAACAGAACAGACAACAAACATACGAAGTTCGTTTTTAGCTCAGGTTTCTGTTTTCTCTCATATTGACAGGGAAATACCGCACTGTAATGTTAAAGCTGCACTCCGGGTTTATTATGACTTTAAATAGCTTGTATGGACCAAGCTGGTCTAAATAAATAATTTTAATTTACTAAAGGAGAAGTAGAGCCAAAGCTTGTTTTGGCTGTACTTTTTCTGTGGATCACAGGAGTGCAGTTCGTTCTGCATCTTGTGACCCGTTTTCAGCTAACAGTGGGATAAAGTCTGCTGTCGGCTGACGTCACTCAGCCGGTCTAGGCTGGGAAAAGATCCAGATGTCTGGATTGGTACCTGATTCAGCCTCTTGGTGATCTGCTGAGAGCCTGAGCTAGCCTCTCCCTCCCCTTCTACAGCCCAGCACTCCAGTGAGCTCTTGGGGGGGAGGGGGGAGTAGCAAGACTGACAGTCACCAGCTCTCTGCTGAGAACTGATTGATCAGTGGTCTTTGATTGCTCAGTTCTCAGTCTTAGATCCAGCAGACGACAGATGCAGCATTGGATGGATGCTGCATCCGCCTAGGTAAGTATGATTTGTAAAAAAAAACCCCATCAACTTCTCTTTAACAGATGTGCCTGCTGTGTGTGCTGTATAAACTGTATGTACATCAGGGTTCTGGCAATGGTACAAGGACTTCCTGTTAGCTGGCAGAACAAAATTGAGTCAGGTTAAATACTACTCAGTCATTCACAGGAAGCTTTGTATTGTTATGAATAATAAACATCATCCTCTGATTGGTTGAGGTAGAGATTGTGACATCATCTGCCCACCTATCCACCAAAGCCAATCCACCAAAGAGGAATGTTAATTCATAAAATACAAAGCTTCCTGTGAATGGTTGAGAAGCTCTCAGCCCAACTTGATTTTGTTCCGGGAACAGGATGAGAAGTCCTCATACCACTGTTAGAACACAGCTGATGCTCAATACAGTTCATACAGTGCTCCCAGCGGGCACATCTGTTCGTAAAGGGAATAATTTGTTTGGACCAGCTTGATCTAAACTATTTAGGCCTCATGCACACCGAACATTTTTGACACCGCTGTTAGGAGTGCCTCTAAAGACTCCTTTAAATTAGTCTATTTGTCCATGTGCACATAGGTGTTTAATGGCAGAAAAAAAAACTTAATGCAAGTTAGTCCAGGACCAGCAACGTTTTGGCAGAAAAAAAAATTATTCCTGTGTAAAAGTGTCTAAACACACCTTAGGTGCATTTAGTGCTTCAGCATTAACTCATTTCAATAGTCAGAATAAGTTATTATTCTGGCCAATGAAATAAATTAATGTCCAAGTGCTTGACATGCCATAGCCTGTGCAAAAAGCAGAAGGTCCTGCCAGTACAGGATGTCTGCAGAAAACACCATGGGGAGGAGGATACAAGACCATTCACCGTGTAAAAGGCGAGAAGGCAGCAATGATTGGTCTGCATTGCAGGAAGAACCTGCATAGATACAAAGTGTAGGAGTTGTTTCATGCTAAATTACTATACAGCACAGATCTGAAAGAAGTACACAGAGAGACCAAGATTTAAAAAAAATAATACACACGCTTCTAGCATTTGTTGAAGTTCAGCTTTGAGTAGTTTATTTAATTATGCTCATTGCTAAATGTAAAAAATATCAAACAAATATAAAATATTCCATTGGAATTGTTACACAGTTATCACCTGCAGCCAGAGGATAGTGAATAGAGATGAGCGAAGTATTCAAAAATTCGATTCGACTGATTCGGCGAATTCGTAGAAAAATTTCGATTCGAGTCGAATATATTCGCTGTGAATTTAACTTAAAAAAGGGTGTTTCTAGGCTTCAGAGAGACTTAATATTAGTGCTGAACACTGTACCTTTAATTTAAATGCCCTTGGAGTCTGCTGGGGAAGAGAAATAATACTGTCAGGCAGTATGACATGCAGATGAGTGCCGTCGATCTTAGAATCACCGCACACTTCACTCATTTGGGCAGTCACGGGGCCAAAACCAGAGTGTGGAGCCACAGTGTGGCGGTGGAGGCAGCAGCAATGGGAGGCCATACAGCACCCTATGACAAAAATGGAAACCAGCAGCAGTGTGAGGAGACCTGAAAGTGGCACATGGCAGAGTGTGGCGATAGAGACAGCAGCAATGGGAGGCCGTACAGGGACCCATGACACACTCTGGACCTGGCAGCAGCATGAGGAGGCGGTACAGGGGCCCATGGCAGATTACGGGCCTGGCAGCAGCATGAGGAGTCGGTACGGGGGCCCATGGCAGATTACAGGCCTGGCAGCAGCAATGGGAGGCCGTACAGGGACCCATGACACAATCTGGACGTGGCAGCAGCATGGGGAGGCGGTACAGGGGCCCATGACAGATTACGGGCCTGGCAGCAGCATTTGGAGTCGGTACGGGGGCCCATGACACACTCTGGACCTGGCAGCAGCATGAGGAGGCGGTACAGGGGCGCATGACAGATTACGAGCCTGGCAGCAGCAACTTGGACAGGAGGACGTTCAGTTTCTGCACCGTCTGGTGCGTGCTCGCAAACTGTTGTCTCTTGGAAACGGATTCCAAGAAAGACTGCTGACGGAATCCGTGAAGAGGAGTAGCAGGAGAAGGAGCATCTGAACGAGCGGAATATGCCAACAAGCGACAACAGGGGCCCATGGCAGATTAGGGGCCTGGCAGCAGCTATGGGAGGCCCGTAATCTGCCAGCACCCTATGACAAAAAATGGAACCCACCAGCAGTGTGAGGAGACCTGAAAGTGGCACATGGCAGAGTGTGGCGATGGAGACAGCAGCAATGGGAGGCCGTACAGGGACCCATGACACACTCTGGACCTGGCAGCAGCATGAGGAGGCGGTATATAGGGGCCTATGGCAGATTAGGGGCCTGGCAGCAGCTATGGGAGGCCCGTAATCTGCCAGCACCCTATGTCAAAAAATTCTACACACCAGCAGTGTGTGAGACCTGAAAGTGGCACATGGCAGAGTGTGGCGATGGAGACAGCAGCAATGGGAGGCCGTACAGGGACCCATGAGAGACTCTGGACTTGGCAGCAGCATGAGGAGGCGGTATAGGGGCCCATGGCAGATTAGGGGCCTGGCAGCAGCTATGGGAGGCCCGTAATCTGCCAGCACCCTATGACAAAAAATGGAACACACCAGCAGTGTGAGGAGACCTGAAAGTGGCACATGTTTGGGGCATGATTCATGGCGGATTTAGTCAGTTGTGTCAGGAACTGGTGGTTTGAAATCCAGACTAATCCACGCCTGATTCATTTTCACAAACGTCAGTCTCTCCACACTTTGGGTGGACAGTCGTGTCCTCCGCGGAGTTGCAATACCTCCTGCCGCACTAAACACGCGCTCCGATGCCACGCTACTGGCCGGGCATGACAGCCTTTCAAGGGCAAATTCAGCTAGTTGGGGCCAAAGGTCAAGGGGATTGTCTACCTCGGTTGGCAGGGTGCTGTCCAAGTAGGCCTAAGCCTGTTGTTTGAGGTCCTGCTCCAGGTCCACCTGATGCTGCTGCTGCTGCTGCGGCTGGTTAGTAGTTTCCTCACTGCGCTGGTGAAGAAAGCTACTCATCATCGACTGCAGACTGAGGCAGCCGCTGCTGGTGGAGCTGCCACTGCTCCTACCACCCCACCCCTCCCCTGCTGCCATGGCAGCGGAACGCGAGCGCACAGGGCCCACAGTGTCTGAGGATGGACGTTGGCGCAGACAGGCAGAGACCAGCTGACTACATAGGTGGTTTTTATAGTACGTTATTTTGGCCTCCCTCTCAGCAGGTGTGAAAAAGGCCACCATTTTTGAACGGTAGCGAGGGTCCAACAAGGTGGACAGCCAAAAGTCATCCCTCTGTCTGATGGTTATTATTCGGCTGTCGCTACGCAAGCAACCGAGCATGCTATGGGCCATTTGTGCCAAGGAATGCGAGGGACTCCCTGCCTCCATCTCCACAGCATACTGCCACGGTGCGTCTGGGTCCTCTGTCTCCTCCTCCTCCTCCTCCTCTACCAGATGCTCCTGCTCCTCCACTCCTGTCCGCTGAGTGGAAAAACCACCCATTTCACTCAATAATTCCTGAGCACCAATGTCCTCCTCTACCTCCTCCTCTTCTTCCTGTCCTGCCCCCACAGGGGTCATGTGGCGTTGAGATCTGTGCGCCACGTCTACCGCACCCTGACCAGCCATTGTTAACAGCATTTGTTCCAGGACGTGCAACAGAGGAATGACGTCGTTCATCCCATAGTCCTGCCAACTCACGAATAGCGTGGCCTCCTCAAAGGGCCTGAGCAAGCGCAGGTGTCACGCATGAGCTGCCAATGGCTGACATCTAAGTTACACAGGGAGTACCTTTATCCGCTTTTAACATCAGGAAATCGGTGATGGCCTTTCGCTGTTCGTAAAGGCGGTCTAACATATGTAGGGTTGAATTCCACCTTGTTGCAACGTCACAGCATGAGGAGTCGGTACGGGGGCCCATGGCAGATTACGTGCCTGGCAGCAGCAATGGGAGGCCCGTAATCTGCCAGCACCCTATGTCAAAAAATTCAACACACCAGCAGTGTGAGGAGACCTGAAAGTGGCACATGGCAGAGTGTGGCTATGGAGACAGCAGCAATGGGAGGCCGTACAGGGACCCATGACACACTCTGGACTTGGCAGCAGCATGAGGAGGCGGTATAGGGGCCCATGGCAGATTAGGGGCCTGGCAGCAGCAATGGGAGGCCCGTAATCTGCCAGCACCCTATGTCAAAAAATTCTACACACCAGCAGTGTGAGGAGACCTGAAAGTGGCACATGTTTGGGGCATGATTCATGGCGGATTTAGTCAGTTGTGTCAGGAACTGGTGGTTTGAAATCCAGACTAATCCACGCCTGATTCATTTTCACAAACGTCAGTCTCTCCACACTTTGGGTGGACAGTCGTGTCCTCCGCGGAGTTGCAATACCTCCTGCCGCACTAAACACGCGCTCCGATGCCAGAGTGTGGCGATGGAGACAGCAGCAATGGGAGGCCGTACAGGGACCCATGACAGACTCTGGACCTGGCAGCAGCATGAGGAGGCGGTATATAGGGGCCTATGGCAGATTAGGGGCCTGGCAGCAGCTATGGGAGGCCCATAATCTGCCAGCACCCTATGTCAAAAAATTCTACACACCAGCAGTGTGTGAGGAGACCTGAAAGTGGCACATGGCAGAGTGTGGCGATGGAGACAGCAGCAATGGGAGGCCGTACAGGGACCCATGACAGACTCTGGACCTGGCAGCAGCATGAGGAGGCGGTATATAGGGGCCTATGGCAGATTAGGGGCCTGGCAGCAGCTATGGGAGGCCCATAATCTGCCAGCACCCTATGTCAAAAAATTCTACACACCAGCAGTGTGTGAGGAGACCTGAAAGTGGCACATGGCAGAGTGTGGCGATGGAGACAGCAGCAATGGGAGGCCGTACAGGGACCCATGACAGACTCTGGACCTGGCAGCAGCATGAGGAGGCGGTATATAGGGGCCCATGGCAGATTAGGGGCCTGGCAGCAGCAATGGGAGGCCCGTAATCTGCCAACACCCTATGTCAAAAAATTCTACACACCAGCAGTGTGTGAGGAGACCTGAAAGTGGCACATGGCAGAGTGTGGCGATGGAGACAGCAGCAATGGGAGGCCGTACAGGGACCCATGACAGACTCTGGACCTGGCAGCAGCATGAGGAGGCGGTATATAGGGGCCCATGGCAGATTAGGGGCCTGGCAGCAGCAATGGGAGGCCCGTAATCTGCCAACACCCTATGTCAAAAAATTCTACACACCAGCAGTGTGTGAGGAGACCTGAAAGTGGCACATGGCAGAGTGTGGCGATGGAGACAGCAGCAATGGGAGGCCGTACAGGGACCCATGACAGACTCTGGACCTGGCAGCAGCATGAGGAGGCGGTATATAGGGGCCCATGGCAGATTAGGGGCCTGGCAGCAGCAATGGGAGGCCCGTAATCTGCCAACACCCTATGTCAAAAAATTCTACACACCAGCAGTGTGTGAGGAGACCTGAAAGTGGCACATGGCAGAGTGTGGCGATGGAGACAGCAGCAATGGGAGGCCGTACAGGGACCCATGACAGACTCTGGACCTGGCAGCAGCATGAGGAGGCGGTATATAGGGGCCTATGGCAGATTAGGGGCCTGGCAGCAGCTATGGGAGGCCCGTAATCTGCCAGCACCCTATGTCAAAAAATTCTACACACCAGCAGTGTGTGAGACCTGAAAGTGGCACATGGCAGAGTGTGGCGATGGAGACAGCAGCAATGGGAGGCCGTACAGGGACCCATGAGAGACTCTGGACCTGGCAGCAGCATGAGGAAGCGGTATATAGGGGCCTATGGCAGATTAGGGGCCTGGCAGCAGCTATAGGAGGCCCATAATCTGCCAGCACCCTATGTCAAAAAATTCAACACACCAGCAGTGTGAGGAGACCTGAAAGTGGCACATGGCATGAGACACTGTGGACCTGGCAGCAGCATGAGGAGGCGGTATATAGGGGCCCATGGCAGATTAGGGGCCTGGCAGCAGCTATGGGAGGCCCATAATCTGCCAGCACCCTATGTCAAAAAATTCTACACACCAGCAGTGTGTGAGGAGACCTGAAAGTGGCACATGGCAGAGTGTGGCTATGGAGACAGCAGCAATGGGAGGCCGTACAGGGACCCATGACACACTCTGGACTTGGCAGCAGCATGAGGAGGCGGTATAGGGGCCCATGGCAGATTAGGGGCCTGGCAGCAGCAATGGGAGGCCCGTAATCTGCCAGCACCCTATGTCAAAAAATTCTACACACCAGCAGTGTGAGGAGACCTGAAAGTGGCACATGGCAGAGTGTGGCGATGGAGACAGCAGCAATGGGAGGCCGTACAGGGACCCATGACAGACTCTGGACCTGGCAGCAGCATGAGGAGGCGGTATATAGGGGCCTATGGCAGATTAGGGGCCTGGCAGCAGCTATGGGAGGCCCATAATCTGCCAGCACCCTATGTCAAAAAATTCTACACACCAGCAGTGTGTGAGGAGACCTGAAAGTGGCACATGGCAGAGTGTGGCGATGGAGACAGCAGCAATGGGAGGCCGTACAGGGACCCATGACAGACTCTGGACCTGGCAGCAGCATGAGGAGGCGGTATATAGGGGCCCATGGCAGATTAGGGGCCTGGCAGCAGCAATGGGAGGCCCGTAATCTGCCAACACCCTATGTCAAAAAATTCTACACACCAGCAGTGTGTGAGGAGACCTGAAAGTGGCACATGGCAGAGTGTGGCGATGGAGACAGCAGCAATGGGAGGCCGTACAGGGACCCATGACAGACTCTGGACCTGGCAGCAGCATGAGGAGGCGGTATATAGGGGCCCATGGCAGATTAGGGGCCTGGCAGCAGCAATGGGAGGCCCGTAATCTGCCAACACCCTATGTCAAAAAATTCTACACACCAGCAGTGTGTGAGGAGACCTGAAAGTGGCACATGGCAGAGTGTGGCGATGGAGACAGCAGCAATGGGAGGCCGTACAGGGACCCATGAGAGACTCTGGACCTGGCAGCAGCATGAGGAAGCGGTATATAGGGGCCTATGGCAGATTAGGGGCCTGGCAGCAGCTATAGGAGGCCCATAATCTGCCAGCACCCTATGTCAAAAAATTCAACACACCAGCAGTGTGAGGAGACCTGAAAGTGGCACATGGCATGAGACACTGTGGACCTGGCAGCAGCATGAGGAGGCGGTATATAGGGGCCCATGGCAGATTAGGGGCCTGGCAGCAGCTATGGGAGGCCCATAATCTGCCAGCACCCTATGTCAAAAAATTCTACACACCAGCAGTGTGTGAGGAGACCTGAAAGTGGCACATGGCAGAGTGTGGCGATGGAGACAGCAGCAATGGGAGGCCGTACAGGGACCCATGACAGACTCTGGACCTGGCAGCAGCATGAGGAGGCGGTATATAGGGGCCTATGGCAGATTAGGGGCCTGGCAGCAGCTATGGGAGGCCCGTAATCTGCCAGCACCCTATGTCAAAAAATTCTACACACCAGCAGTGTGTGAGGAGACCTGAAAGTGGCACATGGCAGAGTGTGGCGATGGAGACAGCAGCAATGGGAGGCCGTACAGGGACCCATGACAGACTCTGGACCTGGCAGCAGCATGAGGAGGCGGTATATAGGGGCCCATGGCAGATTAGGGGCCTGGCAGCAGCTATGGGAGGCCCATAATCTGCCAGCACCCTATGTCAAAAAATTCTACACACCAGCAGTGTGTGAGGAGACCTGAAAGTGGCACATGGCAGAGTGTGGCGATGGAGACAGCAGCAATGGGAGGCCGTACAGGGACCCATGACAGACTCTGGACCTGGCAGCAGCATGAGGAGGCGGTATATAGGGGCCTATGGCAGATTAGGGGCCTGGCAGCAGCTATGGGAGGCCCGTAATCTGCCAGCACCCTATGTCAAAAAATTCTACACACCAGCAGTGTGTGAGACCTGAAAGTGGCACATGGCAGAGTGTGGCGATGGAGACAGCAGCAATGGGAGGCCGTACAGGGACCCATGAGAGACTCTGGACCTGGCAGCAGCATGAGGAAGCGGTATATAGGGGCCTATGGCAGATTAGGGGCCTGGCAGCAGCTATGGGAGGCCCGTAATCTGCCAGCACCCTATGTCAAAAAATTCTACACACCAGCAGTGTGTGAGACCTGAAAGTGGCACATGGCAGAGTGTGGCGATGGAGACAGCAGCAATGGGAGGCCGTACAGGGACCCATGAGAGACTCTGGACCTGGCAGCAGCATGAGGAAGCGGTATATAGGGGCCTATGGCAGATTAGGGGCCTGGCAGCAGCTATAGGAGGCCCATAATCTGCCAGCACCCTATGTCAAAAAATTAAACACACCAGCAGTGTGTGAGGAGACCTCAAAGTGGCACATGTTTGAGGCATGATTCATGGCGGATTTAGTCAGTTGTGTCAGGAACTGGTGGTTTGAAATCCAGACTAATCCACGCCTGATTCATTTTCACAAACGTGAGTCTCTCCACACTTTGGGTGGACAGTCGTGTCCTCCGCGGAGTTACAATACCTCCTGCCGCACTAAACACGCGCTCCGATGCCACGCTACTGGCCGGGCATGACAGCCTTTCAAGGGCAAATTCAGCTAGTTGGGGCCAAAGGTCAAGTTTCGTTGCCCAGTAGTCAAGGGGATTGTCTACCTCGGTTGGCAGGGTGCTGTCCAAGTAGGCCCAAGCCTGTTGTTTGAGGTCCTGCTCCAGGTCCACCTGATGCTGCTGCTGCTGCTGCGGCTGGTTAGTAGTTTCCTCACTGCGCTGGTGAAGAAAGCTACTCATCATCGACTGCAGACTGAGGCAGCCGCTGCTGGTGGAGCTGCCACTGCTCCTACCACCCCACCCCTCCCCTGCTGCCATGGCAGCGGAACGCGAGCGCACAGGGCCCACAGTGTCTGAGGATGGACGTTGGCGCACAAAGGCAGAGACCAACTGACTACATAGGTGGTTTTTATAGTACGTTATTTTGGCCTCCTTCTCAGCAGGTGTGAAAAAGGCCACCATTTTTGAACGGTAGCGAGGGTCCAACAAGGTGGACAGCCAAAAGTCATCCCTCTGTCTGATGGTTATTATTCGGCTGTCGCTACGCAAGCAACCGAGCATGCTATGGGCCATTTGTGCCAAGGAATGCGAGGGACTCCCTGCCTCCATCTCCACAGCATACTGCCACGGTGCGTCTGGGTCCTCTGTCTCCTCCTCCTCCTCCTCTACCAGATGCTCCTGCTCCTCCACTCCTGTCCGCTGAGTGGAAAAACCACCCATTTCACTCAATAATTCCTGAGCACAAATGTCCTCCTCTACCTCCTCCTCTTCTTCCTGTCCTGCCCCCACAGGGGTCATGTGGCGTTGAGATCTGTGCGCCACGTCTACCGCACCCTGACCAGCCATTGTTAACAGCATTTGTTCAAGGACGTGCAACAGAGGAATGACGTCGTTCATCCCATAGTCCTGCCGACTCACGAATAGCGTGGCCTCCTCAAAGGGCCTGAGCAAGCGGCAGGTGTCACGCATGAGCTGCCAATGGCTGACATCGAAGTTACACAGGGGAGTACCTTTATCCGCTTGTAACATCAGGAAATCGGTGATGGCCTTTCGCTGTTCGTAAAGGCGGTCTAACATGTGTAGGGTTGAATTCCACCTTGTTGCAACGTCGCAGATCAGGCGATGCTGTGGAATTCCGTTCTGCCGCTGCAGCTCAAGGAGGGTGTGCTTTGCGGTGTAGGAATGGCTGAAATGCATGCAAAGTTTACGTGACATTTTAAGGATGTCTTGCAGTGGGATGGTGGATTTTAAGAACCGCTTGACAACCAGATTGAACACGTGAGCCATGCATGGCGCATGGCACAACCTTCCTTGACGCAGAGCAGACACCATGTTCTTTCCGTTGTCGGTCAACATGGTTCCGATTTTCAGTTTGCGCGGAGACAGCCATCTGTCGATTTCTCTGTTCATTACACTCAGAAGTTCCTCCCCTGTGTGACTACGTTCGCCAAGGCATACCAGGTGCAGAACAGCGTGACACCGTTGCGCCCTGCACATGTGATATGCCGGTCGGGTAATGGGACTTGGCACGGGGGTGGCGGCTGAGGACACGGCGGAAGAAGAGGTGGTAGAGGCGGACATCTTTGCCGGACCAAGGACGTGCAAACGTGGAGGCAAAAGCGGCGTGACCTGTCCAAGTTGCTGGTGCGGCTGTGACGGCACCACGTTCACCCAGTGGGCCGTAAATGACATGTACTGTCCCTGACCATAGTTACAGCTCCACACGTCGGCGCTGCCGTGCACTTTGGCAGAGACCGACATGCTCAAAGACTGGCCCACCATGTCTTCTACATGTGAATGCAGGGCTGGCACTGCCTTTTTGGCGAAGAAATGACGGCTTGGCACTCTCCACCGCGGCGCGGCACAAGCCATCATTTCTCTGAAAGGTGCTGAGTCCACCACTTGGAAAGGGAGGGACTGCAGCACCAGCAACTTGGACAGGAGGACGTTCAGCTTTTGCACCGTCGGGTGCGTGCTCGCAAACTGTTGTCTCTTGGAAACGGATTCCAAGAAAGACTGCTGACGGAATCCGTGAAGAGGAGTAGCAGGAGAAGGAGCATCTGAACGAGCGGAAGATGCCAACGAGCGACAACTCCCCTCAGCAGAGGTGTTGGAGCCTTGACTGGCTGATGGAGGGCGATTGACGTCGGGTGACGGAGCAAGTAACGGAGCGGGTGATGGAGCGGGGGCTGGGGCGGGCAGAACCGCCGTATCTTTATCACGGTTTTCCCAGGCCACCAAATGGCGACGCTGCATATGCTGCCGCAACGCTGTAGTCCCAACATGGGCCCCCTGGCCACGCTTGACTTTCTGGCCACATAGTCGACATACGGCTACGTTTACTTCCTCGGGCGGCTTGACGAAAAATTGCCACACCGCCGAGTAGGAAACTTTGCCCCCGATACTCCTCACTGGCTGACTGCTGCTTCCTCCGTGCACACCGGCACCACTACTGGCCGTGGTGGTAGGCTGCAGTGGAGCTGGTGCTCTACTCCGTGGACGTTTGGCTCCACTGACACTGCTGCGACCCTGCTGCTGTCTCCTGGGCAACCCACCGACTGTTTTGCTCGCTGCCAAGCTGCCACCCTCTTCTCCTGATGATGCGGAAGAAATTGCCTGATGACGACGAGGCTGCCAAGTGCGATCAACCTCCTCATCATCAAGTAGGGTCTCCGCCTCACTACTAGCCCCCTCGGCTGCGTCTGGGTCAGGAGACAGACCTGTCTCTAGACCGGCTACCGAGCCACTCTCCTCGCCACTACTTCTTCGCCTGGCTGCTGAAAAGGCGGATGTCTCCCCCCGCTCCTGACCGCCCTCTGTTAGCTCTTCCTCACTGTACAGTGGGGCTGAGCCCACAGCATGCGATACTTCGCTTGGTGAGGGAACACCAAAGGACAGGGGCAGGTAGAGGACACGTGATTTCAGTGGGCTTGGTCCCGGGCCATGCCAACTAACGGTTGTGTCTGACGTACCCACCGACCGTTGGCTGTAGGTGTCAGAGGTGACCTGGGAAGAGGAAGACGACCGAGCCAACCAATCGACGACGGCAGGGTTGTCGGTGGAGACACGACCGCTGGATGACACCGGGAGCACTGGCCTCTGGCTGCGAATAGTGCTGCCTCGACCCCTTCCTCTGCTGCCACGTCTGCTTGCTCCTAAAACATTGCCTCCTCTGCCACTCCTCTGCATGTTGTCTGACATACTCTTTAATTAAACGATTATGTGTCCCTGAGTAACAATTCTGTGTCCCTGAGTAACAATTCTGTGTCTGTGCGAGTAACAATTCTGTGGCCCTAAGTAACAGTTCTGTGGCCCTCAGTAACAATTCTGTGTCCCTGATTAACGTTTCTGTGGCCCCAAGTAACAGTTCTGTGGCCCTCAGTAACAATTCTGTGTCTGTGCGAGTAACAATTCTGTGTCTGTGCGAGTAACAATTCTGTGGCCCTAAGTAAAGTTTCTGTGGCCCTAAGTAACAATTCTCTGGCACTCAGTAACAATTCTGTCTGTCCCTGAGTAACAATTCTCTGGCACTCAGTAACAATTCTGTCTGTCCCTGAGTAAAAATTCTGTGGCCCTAAGTAAAGTTTCTGGGGCCCTGAGTAACAATTATCTGGCACTCAGTAACAATTCTGTCTGTCCCTGAGTAACAATTCTCTGGCACTCAGTAACAATTCTGTCTGTCCCTGAGTAAAAATTCTCTGGCCCTAAGTAAAGTTTCTGTGGCCCTGAGTAACAATTCTCTGGCACTCCGTAACAATTCTGTCTGTCCCTGAGTAACAATTCTCTGGCACTCAGTAACAATTCTGTCTGTCCCTGAGTAAAAATTCTGTGGCCCTAATTAAAGTTTCTGTGGCCCTAAGTAACAATTCTCTGGCACTCAGTAACAATTCTGTCTGTCCCTGAGTAACAATTCTCTGGCACTCCGTAACAATTCTGTCTGTCCCTGAGTAACAATTCTCTGGCACTCAGTAACAATTCTGTCTGTCCCTGAGTAAAAATTCTGTGGCCCTAAGTAAAGTTTCTGTGGCCCTGAGTAACAATTCTCTGGCACTCCGTAACAATTCTGTCTGTCCCTGAGTAACAATTCTCTGGCACTCAGTAACAATTCTGTCTGTCCCTGAGTAAAAATTCTGTGGCCCTAAGTAAAGTTTCTGTGGCCCAGAGTAACAATTCTCTGGCACTCCGTAACAATTCTGTCTGTCCCTGAGTATGAATTCTGTGGCCCTAACTAGCGTTTCTTTGTCCCTAAGTAACAGTTCTGTGGCCCTGAGTAACAATTCTGTGTCTGTGCGAGTAACAATTCTGTGGCCCTAAGTAACAGTTCTGTGGCCCTCAGTAACAGTTCTGTGTCTGTGCGAGTAACAATTCTGTGTCTGTGCGAGTAACAATTCTGTGGCCCTAAGTAACAGTTCTGTGGCCTTCAGTAACAATTCTGTGTCTGTGCGAGTAACAATTCTGTGTCTGTGCGAGTAACAATTCTGTGGCCCTAAGTAAAGTTTCTGTGGCCCTAAGTAACAATTCTCTGGCACTCAGTAACAATTCTGTCTGTCCCTGAGTAACAATTCTCTGGCACTCAGTAACAATTCTGTCTGTCCCTGAGTAAAAATTCTGTGGCCCTAAGTAAAGTTTCTGTGGCCCTAAGTAACAATTCTCTGGCACTCAGTAACAATTCTGTCTGTCCCTGAGTAACAATTCTCTGGCACTGAGTAACAATTCTGTCTGTCCCTGAGTAAAAATTCTGTGGCCCTAATTAAAGTTTCTGTGGCCCTAAGTAACAATTCTCTGGCACTCAGTAACAATTCTGTCTGTCCCTGAGTAACAATTCTCTGGCACTCAGTAACAATTCTGTCTGTCCCTGAGTAAAAATTCTCTGGCACTCAGTAACAATTCTGTCTGTCCCTGAGTAACAATTCTGTGGCCCTAATAACGTTTCTGTGGCCCTAAGTAACAATTCTCTGGCACTGAGTAACAATTCTGTCTGTCCCTGATTATGAATTCTGTGGCCCTAACTAGCGTTTCTTTGTCCCTAAATAACGATTCTGTGGCCCTCATTAACAAGTCTGTGTCCCTGAGTAATGGTTCTCTGTCCCTAAGTAACTTTTCTCTGTCCCCAATTATCGTTTCTGTGGCCCTAACTCTGTCCCTGTCCCTAGTACAGAGCAGTCTGCCTCTGTTCAATAACTGCAGGCAAATGAAGAATTCCAAAATGGCCGCTATTTATAGCTCGACCATTACACAGTGCTGGCTGGCTGGCTGCTGATAGGCTGATGCGATCACATGTAGTTGAGGAATGCATTATGGGTCAGCGCGCCTTGTCTGCGCGCCTTCCCAGACATCCCCGCTCCGTCGCCGCACATGTCAGCCGCCATTTTCTGAAAAATTTCGATTCGCGCGTCCGAATTAGGCTATTTTTCGGATTCGGCACGAATCGAAATTTTTCCGATATTCGACTCGAATTCCACTTCGGATACTTCGATTCGCTCATCTCTAATAGTGAACTCTGTGCTTTCTGCAGACACTTTCAGTATCTGTTTTGCTAAACATACAGAAGACTTCAATGACACATAGGGAAGTGATACCCCTCTCTCTCCTAGACAGTTTCATTTTTTAGAGGTTGCCAAAAAATCTTTAAGACAGTGCTGGGTTTAGAATTATAAAGCTATCTGTGCTTTTCAAACCCTGATGCACCCTGAAATAAATGTTTATAAAAAAAACCTTTAAAGCACAACTGGGGACAGCTTAAAGGACAACTATACTTTGGTACAATTGTCCTTTAATCAATTCCCCCCACCCCCCTGAGTTCAGTCCACCTGGACAAGTACCTTTCTCCGTGCTCCAGCATTCTTTGTAGTGCAGCCTATGCGGTGCTGAACAGACTTTTCTGCAGAAGCATCCCCTCAGAGCGCATGCCTACCATAGCCCTATTTATCCCTATGGGTAAACTGGGCCGTTGGAGGCATCACTATGGCTTACCCATACAAAATATTTTTCTAATCAAAATTGGAGGCAAAATTGGTGGTCCTGCACACCCTATAAACACTGATATTTTTGTCTTTTTCTTGTACTGCATCATATGATTCTTTACATAATAATATTTTCAACTATAGTGTTGGCTATGTCTCTACATTGATGGATGCAGTGCCATTGTTGCCGCTGAATGCTCTGCTGCATCTGTTAACGATAAGAGTGCAGGATGGATTGACCTGCTACATTGGAGTTTAAGCTCAGTCTCAGTATTCAGTTCAAACTTGATTAATCTTTTACAGATTGCAGAAGGAATGGCTTACATAGAAAAAAAGAACTACATCCACCGGGACCTCAGGGCGGCCAATGTACTAGTCTCTGAGTCTCTAATGTGTAAAATTGCTGACTTTGGTCTGGCTCGAGTCATTGAAGATGATGAATACACAGCACAAGAAGGTATAGTTTCTGTCTTTTGATATGTATGTAAAAGTAATCTTTGTCTAAATTTATTCTGCCCCATAGACATTCAGTTCTCTTGGCTTGGAGGAAAGATCTACAGGTGTCAACATGTTGCAGTACATTACCATGCATTGTAGGTGCCTTTCTCTGAAGAATGTGCACTGAACAAATCCCTCAGTCCCTCCTAAAGGCAAGCAGAACAATCGTGGGATCAGCTTAGATATTTCCCAGCATGCTGGAACATTTCTGCAGCTAATGAGAACGTTTGATGCTTGTGCACACTCATTGTCATTCATAAAGGCATCTATATTCTACTTAATTATCAATAGTGATGTTCTAACCCACTGCATCCCATGCAAAATGCCCTTGGTAACCAAAACTATATATTTTCTGCATTACTTGCAGGCTTCAGGATAACTTTTCATGTTCAATATAGATCAGTGAAATAAGAAAAGAATTGTAACTTTACATCTTTCATTTTTTTAGGTGCAAAATTCCCCATTAAATGGACAGCTCCAGAGGCCATCAACTTTGGATCCTTTACAATTAAATCAGATGTCTGGTCCTTTGGCATTCTCCTGGCTGAAATAATCACATATGGGAAGATCCCCTATCCAGGTATTCTGAAGAGCACTCCCACAACCACATCTGTTACTTAGAAAAATCTTTGCATCAAGAAGACGTAACCAGGGCACAGTGGCATGCCTTTCCTTTAGTGGTAAAGATTTTAAATGCCGCTCCAACCACAAGCCCAGACTCCTTCCTTGCCCTTGCTGTAGGTTCCAGATAATGGTAACACTGGCAGTCCTAGCAACAAGTGCTGTTTATTCTGGCAACACCTCTTTGTAAATTGCTTTATGTAGAGGCCAGTACAGAAAATCATGCTGTTTCCCAGTACGTAATTAAACAGAGATTGCGTTACATCATACTGTAAAGAATGCTAGTCTAATAACAATATTCCCATAGTCACGTACAATTTAACATCATTACCTGTCAATAAAAGTGAAGCTGTCCATTAAGTGCAAAAAGAGGCAGAGGAGGAATAAAGTATACACTTCGTGCTTTCTCATTCCACCATACCACAAATAGCCAAGAGATCTACAGGAAAGTGAATTTGTTTTTTTGTACTTAAAGCAGAGCTCCAGTCTCCTTGGCAGTTTTCTCTAAAAGGCACCCCTGTGATTCTCTTTAGTTGCACAATATAAATAGGATACTGTTATAAGTGTATTTCTTCTTACTTGTAAAAGTTTGGAAAATAAATTTAATCTCCAAACACGGAAAGGTTTCTTCACAGTGAGAGCTGGGAAAATGTGGAATAGAGTCCCTCAAGAGTTGGTTCTGGCCAGCTCAGTGGATTGCTTTAAAAAAGGCCTGGATTCTTTCTTAGATACACAGAATATTACTGGATACTAACATTTATAGGTAAAGTTGATCCAGGGAATATCAGATTGCCCCTCGGGCGACCAGGAAGGAATTTTTTTCCCTGCAGGAGCAAATTGGGTCATGCTTTGCTGGGTTTTTTTTGCCTTCCTCTGGATCAACTGTGGGTATAGGATTATAACCTTCTTTTTTTCTTTTTTTTTTTTCTTTTTTTTTTTTTAAAGTAGATGGACTTATGTTTTTTTTCAGCCACACTAAGTATGTAAATATGATATTCATCCCAGGATCCCAGCAGACAGGCAGCGGCCGTTACTAGTGTGGGCACCCAAAACCCACTCCTACTTGCTTCTGGGATTCCATGCAGCCAGCTACCCAGCATGTACCTTCCGATTTTGAAACTGCACAGTAAGGACACAGTGCTGCACACTGTTACTTACAGATTCCCATAACAATAGCAGTGTTGGCGGAAGTTTCCTCCCCGTTGTTATGGAAACCTGTCAATCAACATAGAACCCGGAAAGAAGGCAAGTGCAGTCTGAAGGTTCCTGAGATAGATGACGGTGATATCCCAGGAGCCCTAGGGAATCACCTAATGACGATATCGTTTAGGCAGCCGATACCAGAAGTGTAGACTAAATGTAGAAAAATAAAGTATTTAAAAAAAAAATAATAATTTCCATTACAGACTGTTCTGCGGGTGAGCATTGTGTTGCAAGAAACATGAAAAAATGGGTGGAACTCTGCTTTAAGATGACTATCTATGTACTTACATAGTAATAAAGACTATTTAAAATATCTAGAAATGTAATATTCAGACTAAACAATGGGTTTTATCTGTCACATATCTCAGAGCAATCAGATTCAAACTGTCATTTTTAAGTGAATGTTAGAGAATGAAAGTTTGAACCTGATTGCTATGAGTTGGCTAGACATGGATTGCCATCTTTCCACAATATTTGGAATTGTTATAGCCAGCAGAGGCAGGTGGATACAAATCTGAACTGGAAATTGACAGTTGAGGAACAAAATGTTGACTAAAGCATTGTAGGACAATACAGACAATTGTGGACGAAAGTGTAAAGAAAATATCTCAAACCTGGCATTTAAACTGATGAAAAAATATAATTTACATAGTTAAAAAAAAGCATACCAGAACAATAAATAGATCCAGCAATTAAAGCAGGTTGACTTCTAAGTACATTTTATTTTCATTAAAATTCAGGTTTACCCCTCACAAGCTTCCATGACTAGGTGACTAAACATGGCTTGCTCTGGACTGCTCTGACCATCACCATCTTAGCAACTATAAATGACCCCACCATTCTGGAGTTAAATGGCCATAGCAGCCTTTTATTAACAAAATTATAAATAACAGATCAATAACATAACATCACAGTGCAAGAAAAATTGAGCCACAAGGTCCTGTTAGGCATCCAGATAAGACAAAGTACCTGAGTACTACTTAATCAGACCTCCAGTAGTAACACCACCTACTCAGAGACAACAAATCTCAGATACCCATCGCACCAATTGGGTCCAACAGGAGTACCTTCGATGCATCCCTACAAAACTAATAGTAAACTAAAAAGGACCTTCTACACCGTCATCAACCTGAGAAGATAAACAACAAAACCAACAAACCCGTTACACACCATTGTGGTCAATGGAAAGGAGGGAGGTTGGGAAGTCTTCCCCCACACAGACCTCCTCTGATTGCTGTGTGCAAAAGTATTGCACAGAGCGGCCCCCAAACTTCCACTTCTGGGGTCCCCGCTGGCACTTTTGGCTCCTCCTCTTTTCCACGTGACACCATAGGAAGAACTTCTTATGGAAGCGCTCGTGCAGGTTTGCTCCCAAACCGTGCTGTGAGTGTCCATTGACATACACAGCACAATCCTGCCCCCTGCTCTCTGGTCACTGGATTTGATTGAGAGCAGCAGGAGCCAATGGCTCCCGCTGCTTCCTCTATGTTCTGTGAACGCATGGCGAAAGGAGAAAACTGCTACAGATGGAAACAGCTCTAGATGGAGATAGAACTCTGGTAAGTATTTAGAAGGTTAGGGGGTGATACTGCTACTGGGACATTTTTTACCTTTAATGCAGGGAAAGCATTAAGGTAAAAAAACATCTAGCCTTTACACCAACGTTACGATTTTAAATGTATTTTCTCAGCATATACTCAGCCAGGGGCGGACTGACAACTCATGGGGCCCCCGGGCAATAGGGGATCATGGGGCCCCTGTGTCCTTGCCCAAACTCAAAAAAGCCTATGAAAAAGGTACCAGGGGCATCTCATGGGGCCCCCTACTGACCCCGGGCCCTTGGGCAGTGCCTGAGTTTCCAAATGGTCAGTCCGCCCCTGTACTCAGCATGAATTACCAAGGTTTGTGAAACATTGTGCAAATACTGTATTTAATAAATGATTAAGGTTTATGCTTTTCACAGGTTTGGAGGATGAGTAAAAAGAAAATGGTGACAGTATCCCATTATTTGTAGCATGGATTAGAATAAAAAGATGCCCATACCCCATTAGTTGTAGGATGAGTGAAAATAAAAAGGACAATCATGTCTCATTATAGGATGAATGAAATGAAAAAAGCTGACAGTATCCCATTATTTGGGCAGCCCAGTGGCTAAATGGTTAGCACTTCCACCTGGCAGTACTAGGGTCATCGGTTCAAATCCCAGCCACGGCACCACCTGCCTGGAGTTTGCATGTTCTCCCTGTGCCTGTGTGGGTTTCCTCTGGGTTCCTCCCACATTCCAAAGACATGCTGATAGGTTAATTGGCTCCTGTCTAAATTGTCCCTAGTATGTGCATGTATGAATGTGAGTTAGGGACCTTAGATTGTAGGCCCCTTGAGGGTTAGGGACTGATATGAATGTACATATATATGTGTAAAAGCGCTGTGTAAATGGACGTGCTATATAAGTACCTGAAATAAATACATTTGTAGGATGGATAAAAAGAAAAAGGTAACAGCATCCCATTATTCCTAAAATGGATGAAAAGAAAAAGACAACAATATCCCATTATTCATAGGATGCAATAAATTCCTAGTGTGCAATAAAGCTGTGATCCAGTTCTTAGGAGAGTTTGATGTTTTCCATCTCTTCTTAGGCATGAGCAATGCAGAAGTGATGGCAGCACTGCAGCGTGGTTACCGGATGCCACGGATGGACAACTGCCCTGAGGAGTTATATGATATTATGAAACAGTGCTGGAAAGAAAAAGCTGAAGAAAGACCCACATTTGATTACTTACAAAGTGTTCTAGATGACTTCTACACAGCCACAGAGAGCCAGTATCAACAGCAACCCTAGATCATGGACAAGATTGCTACAATGTTCCAGAACTGACTGAGCAGCTTATTCCATTTCTCTTTTGTCTATACTGCTGGGAAACCTGAACATACTGAACAACAATGGCCAGCAGTGTACATTATTCATGGATATTGGATTTGTGTGGCTTTGAAGCACACAGCATGGCAGTAACATTCCTTCTGCTATATGGCTCCAGACTCTTGCAAGCTCTGAAAACGTACACAAAAGACTTGTATATCTATTCTGCATCTTCTGGTATTTAATTGATGAATGTGGTGCACTTATTAAAGGCACTGTTTACCTGCACAACATGGAAAAAGCTGTGAGCTTATTCATGAGAATACAGATATCAGATCACACAAAAGAGACAGATCCACCTGGTGTAGGCCAATATAGGCATTCATGTGACTTGCAGCTCTTTCTGACCCAAAATACACACCAGTATGTTTGAATGTACATAATTATTCCTGTAGAGCAGTACATGTGACCCTTAGATTATGCAAGGATACATAGTGTAGATTTCATTAAAAATTATTTTTTTTTACATACACAATCCCACTTTTTAGGCAACAGAAACTGTTCTGAATGCTAACAAAGGCTTATGCAAAGGAAGAAAATTCACCCATATATCGATAGGTTTCAGTGTGCTGGTGCTCCTTTAAATTCAAGTTCCTAATATTCTCCAAACTCAGTTCCTTGGGGGTTGTCAGTGGATAAGCACAAGGAGGCTGCCAGTGGGGTCAGGGTTAAAGCAGGCAGGGCAGAAGAATTAGTGTAAAGGCAGTTGTTGAGAAGATCAGTCAAAGTAGTAGGCTGGGGATGTGGTAAATACACAGGGAAGGCTGTTGATGGGACATGTTCAATACAAGCTGTGGCAACCAGATCCCTGCGGAAGAGTACACATGGGGGAAATAGTTGTCAAGCAGAAGGTAGGAGTTACTTTTGTGCAATGCTGGGAGTAGATGGGGCATGCCAATAGTACTTTTATAAAACTCAGCTACTTAAGTGCACAAGAGTCATAGCCACAATAAGGTATGAGTAGTCACGAAGGGTTAGATCTAATTAACATTTGTAACATAAGAGGAAGAACATAGTATAGCATCAAACCCAGAGAGAAATTGTATTATATTTTGGCTTACTAGTCCTTAGATGTGGTAGCAGAATATGTTTTCTTCATTTATTTTTCCTGGTGATATGCACAGGAAGAGACAAGGACACTGGATTTCTGGAAGGATCAACTTGTATTTTTCTGTACAAGTAAGCTATAACATATTACATTTTTTTCATTAGTTTATATACTGTATCTTTTAGGCAACAGAATGAGTAATTCTATCCCATACATCAACACAATGGGATTGATTTACTAGAGGGAAATAGACTGTGCAATTTGCATGTGCAGTTGCACTCTGCAAGGGCGTTTTCTCCAGAGCTTAGTAAATGAGATGAAGCTTCACTTTGCAAAGAATACCCAAACACATGCAAGGAAAATAAATAAAAAAAAACAGCATTTTTCATTGCACATGATTGGATGATGGCAGTCAGCAGAGTTCCTCCTCATTTACTAAGCTATGGGGCCAGTTCCCTTGCAGAATGCAACGGCACTTTCAAAGTACACAGTCTGTTTTTAGTAAATCAAACCCAATGTGTCATATCACGGTTATTTAAAATACATGTGAAAGTTTGAATGGTTTGAAATGGTCAATTATGACCTAAAATTCATGCAGTATCATTTTAATGCTGCATGTACATTAAAGAGATAGTAATATGTACATGTATTTTAAATAGTGTAACAAAAAAAAACACTCGGCTATATGCAGTGTTTTTACATTGAAGAAGTAATGAATTGTTTGCCGAATGCCTAGGGCAGTTTTTCAGCTGGAATTGCTTGGAAGTGCTGTGAAATAAATCCCCATATTATTCAACTCTGTAGTAAGAGACTCATCCACCACTCATTTTTGATCACTGCTTACACTGAGGTGCATGTCAACTCAACCTTTTTGAGTCCACAGTGATGTATAAATGAAAGATACCAGCATTTGGCTGTAGAACCAGGCCGCATAAGCTGTGATTGCGTCGAGAAGGTATGTGGTGAACAACCAAAAAAGACCTGAAAAGGCTAAAAAAATTGTACCATTTCTTGAGTTGGCATTTTATTTTCTATATTGAACATTTAAACTGTGTAATTAAAGCTTAGCTACTGCATGTCTATTTAAAGTTGAACTCCAGGCAGATATAAAAGTCACACATTAATGTAGCTCAGTAGTATTAATTAACTCATTAAATATATTTTAAAATGCAAGCTGTGTAAGTACCTGAATTTGACCTGATAGGGTGGGGTGAAATACATTGAAGGCATGGCCTAGATGGAGCTAGGCAAAGGCTGCTTTTACCTGTAGGACTGTCAGGCTTGCTTGGAGTATAGAGATTGGGCCTCTGCTTTCCACATTGAACATATTGAGCCGGGATGAACACCCAAGCCAGTGCCCTTATTGTGAGTCTATCGAATTTGGATAAAGGAATCTGAGCAGCAGCCCAGGTTTATAATTCAGGTGTACAATGTAAGTATCTGAATTTGACCTGGTAACAGACTCCAGCAATCCATGGTATAGCTGAGCTCAAAACCGGGAGATGAAGAATAAGCCAATCAATTAATTTGCTGGCAAGACGCACTTTGATAGAAGGGGATAGCGAGTCAGATGAACTCATCAGGCTGCTGCTTTTCTTTTCACATGTTTTGCAGGTATAAAAAAAAATGTACATTTATTATTTTTTGTTTATGGAACCGCTAAAGCACTGGTGTCAAACTGGCGGCCCCCCCAGCTGTTGCCAAACTACAAGTCCCATGAGGAATTGCAAGATTTACAGTTACAAGCATGACTCCCAAAGGCAGAGGCATGATGGGACTCATAGTTTCGCAACAGCTGGAGGGTCGCCAGTTTGACACCCCTGCTCTAAAGCATTGCACCAGTGATCAGTAGATCGCTGGTGCCATGCAGGTCTCCCCCTGACCTGCCCATATATCTAGCTGCTTGCTTGTACATCCTGTACAAACAAGCAGATACTACCGATAGGAAGGCTCAATGAACTACCACGGCACTGTGGAGTACTGTGGTAGTTCATTGCAAACTACAAGCTGTCAGTTGCAAAGGATGCTGGGCCTTGTAGCTTTCATAGAATAGCAGCTTTTTTAAAATTGTGACAGCTAGCGAGGGTGGAGAAGATCCCCCGCTAGCTGTCACAGTGGGCATCGGGGGATGGGGGGGTCCGTCAGATCCATGCTATGAAAGGTGAACTTATCCTTTTATAAAACTGGTGCAGACTTGATCTGGTGCAACTGTGCATAGTAACTAATCAGCTTCTATCTTCAGCTTGTTCAACTAAGTTTTGACAATAAAACCTAGAAGCGGATTGCTTACTACGCACAGCTGCAGATTCTATGTGCACCAGTTTTGGTAAATCTCCCCCAGTATGTAGAGCAAAGGGACAAGACTTGTGTTACTTACCTGCAGCAGAGACATATTAGGTTCCCTGCCCTACCAGACAGTGCTGTGTAGCAGAACTGTATAAATAGCAGCACTAGGAGAGGTAAACAAATTTTTGGAGTTCAGCTTTAGTCTTTCACTAGCCCTGTAATTTTAACTATAAAGAATGAAGGAGTCCCTTTTTCCTACAGGCCTCTGTGTGACTACAAGGGCTGCTGTGGTGGTCTTTCTATATAAAAAACATTTGTTGTATGAATGTGTTGGTCATTGGCAGAGCCATCACAAATCTGATACGTTTATTTTCCAGGACTGTTGGCTCCATCTAGTGGACATAATGCAGTTATTTCCTGAAAAACCTCAGTCCGGAAGATACCGCACTATTGGCACTAGATGGTGCTGAAGATCCTAAAAAAATTAACCCATAGGCAAAATATTTATTTTATTTATTCATTATAGGTACTTATATAACCGTCAATTTACACAGCGCTTTACATATATATTGTACATTCACATCAGTTCCTAACCCTTAAAGGGTGTACACTCTAAAGTCCCTAACTTACATTCATACATACACATACTAGGGACAATTTACAAAGATTTATGATGGTTGTGCAAATGAATGACACATTGACACAGCAATTTTGTTTTAAAAATAGACTCCCTTCTGCATTCATCAATTTGGATTATTCAGTTGATTCTTTGGATTGTTGTCCAATATGGATGTGCTGTCCTTATTAGGATGTACTAGGGGAGATTTACTGAAACTGGTGGACTCAATCTGGTGCAGCTGTGCATGGTAGCCAATCAGCTTCTACTGTCTACAACAAAACCTGGTAGCCGATTGGTTTCTATGCAGAGCTGCACCAGATTTTGCACTCCAGTGTTAGTAAATCTTCCCCTGTGTGCCAGACCCATTACTGTATTAGTGATGAGAGGTGTATGCTTGGGTTTCAAAATAAATCATGTGACATAAGTGGCTGGAAGGGCTTGTATTCAAAGTGTGAAGCATATATTAAAAGGTCTTGCATCTTCCAGGTTAGAATATGTCACAGCATAGGAATAAAGCATAGCAGATGGACTATTAATCAAATTATAGCCCCAGACAGCATGTCCATAGGTCTGGCACTATACTGGGTTGGTGTGAACTCAGTGGTGGACACAGACAAGAGCTACTGACGCCACAAGTTACAGAAAGGTAGTTGAAAATTTTCCAACACAGCATTAAAAAATGCACACTCCAAAAAAAACAAAACAAAAAAAAAAACCACAACTTTGGGTAGGCCTTTACTTCTAAATGTATCCTATACAAATTCTGTGTGAGCCTTGCTGCAGTACTCTATTAGTATGGTATGTATTTGCAATACTGCTACCAATGTTTATCTAAGCTTTCCATAATGTTACCATTTACACAGCTGTAGTCTATTGAGTACTTATAAACAGACTTGTTGTTTCAGTGTGGTAACCTATAGTACCTAATATTTTAGGACACTTAAAGTGTGAAAAGTAAAAAATCTAGTTGGTTGCTATGGGTTAAGCTTGCCATAGACAGCAGAAGGTAATCAAATATACAGACACAATCAACACTCAAGCATCTGACCACTGGATCCCTAAACACGAAAGTGTTAACTTCAGGCAATGGTTCGTGTATACTCTATGCAGACAGAGAATGGGAGATTAGCTGCAAACGGAACACCAGAGTGATCAGACAAGGTTTTTCATCGTCTCCAATCACTATTTCCCATTTCATGACCTAGTCAATGTTTGTGTGCATTAAAGATTTTCTCCAGTAAAAACATCTGGATAGCCCATGGACACCATTACTGCAATTTGATATGAAATGTCAGTTAACCCATTAGATATGCATAATGGTGGTTGCTATAGGAACCATGGATAGATATGTTAGAATATACATAAATAATGGCATTAGTCCATAATGATTGGCCAAGATTCAGTTCAACACACAAAAAGGTCTACTCCTACTTTACAGAATGATAGATCCATTCTAATAGCAGTCCAGTGTTAACATTTCTGTTCTTCAATCAAGCCATATATGTAATTTATATTTTTTTATACTAACCCAGGAGTTACTTTGATCTTAGGGAAATGTCTTATTTTCCCCTCGCTTTATTGTATATAATGTGTGGTTTCCATTGTCATTTTTACCTTGAAAATAATATTTTAAAATGAGAAGCTAATGGTATGAAATATATACCTTTGCATACTGATTATATACAATGCTGTAAAAACAAACTTGTTTAATTAAAACAAAAACATGCCCAAATCCATGGTTCTCGTCCAGACTTCCTTTCCTCTCACACAGACAACCTGGGAGCTGGCTACAACAGCTCGTCTCCACTTTCAGTCAAAAGTCTAAAAATGTAAGCCACGTTCCAAAACTCAGCTCTTCTGTGTTTGATAATTGTAAAAAAAAAAAAAAGCACACATTGATGCCCCCACCCAAAACCAACCTTTCTTTATGTGTTTCACCACTGCTGGCTTGCTTACAAGGATAGGGGTAGTCTAGTTTCCTTTATCATGGAGTTGGCAAGATGGTCAGTTTTCCCATACAGTTATATTAGAAATCTGGAATATATACAGCAGTGTTTCTCAACCTTTTTTTGGTCAAGGCACCCTTTAGAATTGCGCACAATCCCAGGGCACACCAATCCAAGGATCTGCTCTATATCTGAAACATGCAAACAGTGCAAGCATGATCTTTAAAATTGTGCAACATCAAAACATATGGTACCCTGCAATTTAGCTGACGTAAACGTGCACACATTTGCTAGAGGCATGGGGTGTCATTAAAAATTAATGGAACCCAGCCACGTCTGCCAAAGGCAGCACATTTTTGTGCAGCACAGGAAAACAGTTTTACACTTGTTACCACATTGCACCTGTGAACAAGGTCTAAAATGTACTCGGAGTTCAGTGGTCTGTAGGTTGTAAACTCCTCTCCCCCAAATTCCCCCCTCTTGGCACAAATCCCCTTCCAATCCCCCCTCCTAGCACAGACGCTCCCAAATCCTCTCTACTAGCCCAAATCCCCCCTACTAGCACAACCCCCCCAAATCTTCCCTCCTAGCACATTCCCTCCCCACCCCCTAAAATCACCTTCCCAGCACAACCCCACCAAAATCCCTAGCACAATTTCTGAAATTGTCTGTGGAGTAGTGACAGCACCAAAGAGCAGAAAAGAGCCAGGAGGGGGTGTGGATTGTGCTCCCTGTAGAAGATTGCTCTGAAAAAGGGGGCCAGAGTCCCCCAACACGCATCAGCTGGTTGCATCATCCATCTGTCAGTCAGATTGGACAGGAGACTAATGCAACTTCGTGCCTGTGTACTTTATTGCCTTTAGCCTACTGGGTTTGTGAGTATGTTTTTTGGTTTTGTTTTTTAATCTATTTCACCAATAAAAAAGTACCCAAAGATTGTGCACTAGGCATTTGTGCCCTTTCTGTTCTCGTTATGTTTTGTGGTTGATCAAACATGCTTCCACATTACATCCGGTCATGTGGTACACTCACCTATGTTCTACTTCTGTTATCCTCTAGATTTTCCTTAGAAGGATAAGTGCACCTTTTGCACAAAAATAATAAATGCACTTTTTTTGCTAGTAAAGTTATATTAAGTCACACTTTGTCACAAAACTGATGTGGTTCACACCGCCTCCAGGGTCATGCTTCTATCAGTCAGAAGGACTTTGTGGCTTCATCCCTGATTGGCAGATTCCTTCTCCAAGATGTAACCCTTTTCTAATCCATATGGAAGACCAGAGGCTTTTCAGTAGTACCCGAGATGTGGCAATCAAGAGATTGACTTATTATTCAGGACAGAACTTTCTCAACAAGAAACTACATTTCCAAGACCAAGCCTTACAAACCTGAGAAAGAAGTAGAAGCCCTAGAGAGTTAATTCCTCAAATCCAATAAAAAGACAAGTCTTCTACTTCTCCTGGATTTTGCCAGGGAGAGGGAAGTCGTTTTGATGCAAGGTCTGGTCAGTCCTTTTCATTGGCAGCAAAGCTACATCACTTAAAAGGAGGTTTGGGCAAACAACTTGATCAATGTATAGGGAGTGGGAGATGGAGAAAAAAAAAAAAAAAAATTACTCTCCATATCCTTGTGAACACAGTTTTACTGGTACCACAACCTTATTGAGAATTGTATTAAATTGGACTCTAACCAAGAATAAACTAGTGGGACTTTGAAGGTACCAAACCATATAAATAAATAAAATTATACAAAAATGTAATGACCATTCGTAAAATCGAACACCTTTTATTGGGTTAAAAAGAACCAACAGGTGCAGCATGATCATCAAACATATACATGGAAAGTCAAAATACAATGGGCGAGACCTGGTCACAATAAAGGCTACTGAGGTCTTAGATGCAAAAAAGGTGTCATGGGCATCAGCTACATAGAGCTGACAGCTACAGCCTCAACAAATATCAATGTACTTTTCCAGAAAACAATCCTTGTGATCTGGGGTCCGATGCATTAACCTACATCTTTCCTCCAATAACCATAATTTTCAGTGTACTCCAGAAGAATCATCAGGAGGAGATGGCAGTGACCTTCTAAATCAAGGACAATATGTTCACCTCTGCCCAGAAAGGTAAAAGCTAGTAGCTTGGAAATAGAGAGGCAGAAGTTGAAGAAATTAGTCAGGTGGAGGTTGCTCACAGAATAGGAGAGCGTGCTGTAATCACTATTTGCTCCTATGTGCGAACATATGGGTTAAGGACTACCTCGCTAACAAGATTCAATTCTATCTGAACAGACAAGTGAGCAGACAACAGGTCCAGTCTGGTGAATGGAATGTAGATGTTCTGAATGTGAGAAATGGGTCTTAAATGGCAATTATCCCACTTTAACCCTGACCACATTTTTAGGTTTCTGAAATTAGGATTAATTTTTTTTTTTACATTTTTATTATTTTCATGATGCTGTGGTTGGAAAAGAAGCCAGATCACATGCAACTCCCAGGAAAAACATTTTAACTTCATGTCAAGGCCCATTGGGTCATAAGTCCATTGGGTTCCAAAATGGGTTGTGTTGTGGACATTGCATCCGTGGAAACCCACAAAAAGTTTGCCTGGTAACAGTGTTTGCCGCCTCAAAGTTGCCTGTCCAAACTGGAGTTGACTTGGCTGTTTACCTAGCAGCATGATTCTTGGCTTCACATAAAAGGATGACGTTTTAAAAACTACTGACACACACACCATCTGGCAGCTCAGCTTGGTTTAAGGCATAGAAAACCAGAGAAGGTGTTGTAGGCAGCACCTAAAGCTATCTACTTGCCATCTGAATAGAAAATTTCAGACACTATATGGTTACTTAAGACAATTTATTAAAAATTGTGATATACAAAATAGCATTGTAAAAACAGTTTTATTTACATAAATAGGAGTAAAAACAATACACAAATATATACTAAATATATACACCAAAATTAAGCGTCTGGTTTTGTCATTTACGAGACAAAGGTTTTTTCCTGGTTAGGATTGTGGTTTCCTCTGTTTTTTCCAAAAGTTTAGTCTTTTTTGGAGTACCAGTCATGGTATTTCTAATATTAGAAAATAGGCCTTTTTTAGGCTTTGGTTCACACAGATCTACTGACGACACAAGCTTCCTGCTTTCATCCAGCTGAGCCTGAAGTTCGTTCACAGAAGTCTCTAGCTGAATGGCTCGTTCTGCCAGACTCTGGAGACCTCGCACCTCCTGTTCCTGCAAAATACAAGGAAGAGTTCACTTCCGTATGGTAGTCTTGAACTAGACTACAGACTGCCACAAACATTTATACAATAGTAATACAGTTATCTTGTGTCAATCATACCCCATTACTCACATAATATTCAAATCAAGCACTGAAAATGGTTTACACTGCAGTAATTCAGAGCAACCAGATTTTAGTAAACTAGTCAGTGAGATTTATGACCAATTATACTAGTTACTAGGAGAGAAGGTTGAGGTTCACCACGGAAAATAAGGAACTGCAACTTATCAGGTTCAAAACCAGTAATAAGGAACAACCTATATGGCAAGAGAAGAAAAAAAAAAAGTGGAGAACCCGCTTAGAAAGGAGTGTATAGGAATGTCAAGCATTTGGGTGTTCATTCATTTTAAATGGCCAAAATAAGTGAAAATTCTGGCTAATGGAATGAACGAACGCTCAAGCGATAAACACTAGCGTTTACACACAAGACTTCAAGACATTGGATAAAGTGCATTTTGTTTAGTTATTCTGGACAAACTCTATAAATTGCTTTCATCTACGTATGGCACATAAGAAAGGACCTGAAACTTTGGAGAGATTCTGTGAGATAACTGACGAAAGGTCAGAAGCATAGGTGGAGTTATATCTCACACCTGTATGGACTAAATAAGGCAATGCAAAGTGCTGTAACCCAGTAACCCATTAGAATCCCTCCAATCTAATAGCAAATAGCAATCTATGGGAGTAGGCAAACCCAAAGAACGTCCTATTTAATCACTTTTGGTCTGCTAAAATAGATAATTGAAAGTTTGTTATACCGTATTGGTCTGATGAGGGGAAAAACAAAACAAAAACGAAAAACATGCAACTAGTAGCCATGAAATAGACAATAGCTAATGTGTGGCTAACACCTTTAATGTTATATTGGACATTACTTAATGAGAACCAATTTCAAATTTACAGGGTACCATGCCCAAGTTCCATAGGGTCTGAGAACCATGGGTCTATTTTCTACCAGATGGCTTAGACTGCTGCCACCACCTTGGAATGCTGAGGTATATAACCTACTCTTGGCATCACATGCGGAAGCCAAGATAACATTTAAGAACAAGAGTCCTTAAATTTTCTAATAGTGGTGTAAAAATGCGAGTCTGGCATTTATATTTGATAATTGATGGTTTTATATTGTGTCTTTATTTTGGTTGAGCAATTTATGCTTTGTGTGTTTTTACAGCTTGCGGGGGTCTGTCATGGCTTTTGCAAACTGCTGGAGTATTGGTTATGCTGGGTCTTGTGGTCCTCCCTTTTTCACCTTTTTTATGCAATTGAGTTTATTTTGGATTGATTTGGGATGGACAGCAGGACATGACACTTACCTGGATACTTCAAAATTATTTTGCACATAGTAGTATAGCCAAGATCATATGTATTTATAGTGAAGCTGTTAATTGTGGTGACTGGGAAGCTGATCCTGATTGCTTCCACTTGTATTGTAAGTATATATGGGGTGTTGGAACTATGAGACAGGTGGTTACAAATAAGTGCAGTTTATAGCTCAAAAAAAACAAACATCTCACTATCTCCACAGTGTTTTATGATGTTTGTATTGATGATTCTTTAAGAGATCGGAGTGGTGTAGCAAACTCCAGACTCTCTTCACAGGTGTCAAAATGACATTTGTTTTTGACCACAGTGATAAAATTTGAAGGAGCAGGATGGAAATTTTTTTCTTAAATTTAGGTGTTAACAGTAAAAGTGAATTTCATTCCATTCCAAAGTAATGAAATTGTGAAGACTTTCGAATGACATTTGTCCAGTTGATTCTGCAAAGAATTTTCATATGAAAGAATAATATAGGTGATCTACTAGTGTGTAATCTGCTTTAGGGACATTTTCTGCTGCCTGTCACCGTGGAGTAATCAACCTACCGATATTAAGTAGGACCAGTAGTCAGGGGAAAAAAAAAAAAAAAAGTTAAAAACTCAGGCTGGTTACAGTCTAACTAAATATAGTGTGTGTGTTTTGTGTGTGTTTTTGCTAGTGACACAACAGCATCAGGCAGTGTCCCTAAATATTAAACTTACCTGATTAACCACTTCCTGACTGCACTATAGCCAAATGATGACATCCTCCCAGAACCGCATTGCCTGGCACTCTGATTGTTGTGTCCTTTAAATACAGCTGGTCGCATAACATGGTAAAGGGCCAATCACAGCAGCCCTTTACCACGTAATCAAGGACATCTGATCACCATGTAAACACCTGCCGGTTATCAGCAGTACTACACTGTCTCAGCATGAGGAAAGTACTGACAATAACTAGCAAGTGTGAAAGGAGATCTACACTGATCAGGGCACAGATTATCAGTGCTACCTTAACAGTGCTGCCAATCTGTGGTCAGCCAGTGCAGCCTCATCAATGCCCACCAGTGCCGCCTCATCAGTGCTGCCCACCAGTGCAGCCTCATCAACATACATCAGTGAAGGAGAAAAATTACCGGTTTGCAAACTTTTATAATAGAAACTACCGATCGCTGCACGGGACCTCTGTGTGAGGTCCCGATCATGTGATCACTGATTGGCCAATCAGTGATCACATGAACAGTAGTTAAGATGTCACTTGTGACATCATTGCTTACTACTAGTGAAATCTCTGAATGATCACAGATCACATGGTACAAGGCTATTCACAACAGCCTTGTACCATGTGACAAGCTGTGACCAATCACAGCTCACACAGTATTTCTCAATGGCTGCAAGAATACAGCCAGAGAGAAATAGAAATGATTGCTTTTACAGCCTTTATGGGTGTAAAGATTAATCAGTGTAAATAAAAAAACAAAAAACCATCAACCCCCACAAGTAGTACTGTACTGCTAGGGTGACAGTAAAAAAAAAAAAAAAAATTTAAATGAAAACATTTTTGATTATAAACTAATTTGGGTTATTTTCTTTTTTTTTTTTTTTTACTAAAAAGATAATTGAACACATTTTGGCCAAGATTATAGAAGAAAGATACTTTTTCATTTATATAGCAAAAGAAAATAAAAATCCCAGCGGTGAATACCACCAAAATAAGTTTTATCTGTCTCAAAAAAATTCTGAAAAATTAATATGGGTATAGTGTTGCATGACCGCACAATTGTCAAAGTGACAGCCCTGCAAGCTGAAAATTGGCTTGGACAGGAAGGGGGTAAAAGTGTCCGGACTTGAAGTGGTTAAATATCACCTAAAGAAAGCTCTATTTGTTTGTACCCATATGAAATTTTTAGAATTCTTTTCAAACAAATAGAGCTCTCTTTAGGTGATATTTAACCACTTCCTGTCCAGACACTTTTACCCCCTTCCTGTCTAACCCAATTTTCAGCTTTCAGGGCTGTCACTTTGACAATTGTGCGGTCATGAAACACTATACCCATATGAAATTTTTAGAATTCTTTTCAGTGTTGCATGACTGCGCAATTGACAAAGTGCGACAGCACTGAAAGCTGAAAATTGGCTGTCAAGGTAAAAGTGCCCCATAGGCAAGTGGATAAACAAGTTTGTTGGTTTAATTCCAATACTTTCTCAATGTTGACTAAATAGTTTACCTTTATTTTCATGTGCTGCTTTAATATTTCATTTTCTTCAGTCAGTCGTCTTATCTGTAAATACTTTTCTTCTTTAATATTCTTTAACTGCAACTGCAGACCGACAATGATCTATCAAACAAGAATTTTTTCTATATTAGACAGGCTACTGTATATACCTACCCCAGTGTAGAAAAATACACAGAACCCTGGAAACACTTTTTCAGAAGGCAGAAGTTTTGAAAAAAAATGTGATGTTCAGCAAAGAGCTCCATCATAAATCATAAGTATAATTTCAGAATGACTATCCCATAGGAATCTTGATAAATAACAAGGGAGGAGGGAGGAAAGGAGGAGAAAGAAGAAAAGTGACCTAGAAGAATTGGGGCTATCAGGCCTCCTAGTTTATAAATATGCATGAATAAAGCCTTATGCCAAAACTTAGGATCAGTAGTATCAGCGTATACAACTATACCTTACACTCTCATTATCAGAATTTTTGTTAGGACAATTGTGTCACATAAGTTTATGAAGTGGCAGGGCCACATTAACCATTGACTGCCATATGTTAGGGTTGGAGGGGGAAGTCTGACAATTCCATTTGGAAAGTTTTTGTAGTGTTGTAGGCAGCATGGAACACAAATCACTTTTTATATGTTGTGTCACAAATACCTATAGTATAAAAGAGAGTCTACAGGGATTATCAGGCTGCTCACCGCATGGATATGTGCCACCACAGCTCATACCAGGTGAAAAAAAACAAAAAAAAAAACCAAACATACAAAACGCAGTGTGGCATATAGGGCACGCAGCATCTCTCATATTATAAAACAGTCTGTGGGGGTGAGCAATAGACTCTGTAGAAACTTCAACTGTACAGGTCTATCTCTAGTCAATATCAAAAGGGAGGCCTTACATATACCTTCCTCTTAGTCATCAGTCAGCATCAGGGTATATCCTGTCACCATGTCTGAAAGTGCTGAGTAACTCTCGAGCAGGGGCGGACTGACCATTTGGAAACTCGGGCACTGCCTGAGAGCCCGGGGTCAGTAGGGGGCCCCATGAGATGCCCCTGGTAACTTTTTCATAGGTTTTTTCAAGTTTGGGCAAGGACACAGGGGCCCCATGATCCCCTATTGCCCTGGGGCCCCATGAGTTGTCAGTCCGCCCCTGCTCTCGAGGTATCCAGATTTAAAAAAATACAAATTTAAAAAAGGAAAGTTTTAACTTTATGCTCAGAGATTAAAAAATGCTCAAGATTATGGGAAGAGTACTAGGACCTGGGAACTGGGCAGCATGTGGAAGTTGGAAGAAAAACATCCAATGGGACATGTGGTGCAAGGATTTCAAACTGTCATGGTATTTAGATACCTCTTCCCCTCCCTTCTTCCCAGGCATGATAATACGCTTTTATGCCAGACTCAGAGGGGTCCAGTAAAAAATAAAGTGTGAGGGTGGGAATATACAGTAACCAGGTGTTCACTGATCAAACTTTAGCACTCGCTTGCCTCCACACCTGGAATGTAATTTTCTTAGGAAAAGTAATATTGGGGTTAGAACAAAGACTGCAAAATACTAGATTACTCATTTCTGAGTAGGAGCCAAGCAGCACAGCCTCCAGGGTAACAGCAGGATTGGTGATGGTTTGGGAGAACCACCAGTGGTCGCCAAGACAGGGGGGCCCAGTGTTATTTAAGAAAACAGGGAAGGGCTAGACCACATCGGGATAGTGTTAATCAGAGTAGTTTTAGTAATACTGGGAGTACCACCTGCCCACATAAATGAGTTAATATGATCAATTTTATTAAAAAACTATTGAAACTGGAACCAGGATGTGGCAAAATATACACAGAAATTTAGAGAGAAATGTCATCTTTATAGGGTTAACATGACCCACAGGAGTTAATGGTAGAGATTTCCACACCACACATTTGAACTAATCAAGAAATTATGGGTTGAAGATTGAGGAGATGGGAAACCCATACAAGGGGGGCACCAATAATGGGATGGGGAGCTGAGGGGTGCAGTGGGAATTATACGGATTTATCCCAGTTGATCCCAATACCTGAATAGTCCCAAAAAGGGGCCAACAGTCTCTAGAGCTGCCACTAAAAAAAAAAAAAAAATGCCTTCTTTAACCTAGGCAGAAACAATTGAGTACTGTTCGTGATACTTTTTTTATTTGCACTAACATACAATTTTGAGGACAAGCTTTCGGGGAATGTCCCCTTCAAGGTCTAAGCAGTACTACTCACAAAGTTTTAGCAGAATGTTAGAAGAGATGTGGGGGATAAAAAAAAACCCCAGACTAGATATAAGACACAGCAAAAGCAAAGACTGGGGGGGGGGGGGGGGGTTGGGAAGGCAACACTAACAGAGGGAGTCATGCTTGAGGCAATAGTCATAAAACTTGGATAATGATTGAGGAATCCCATGTCCAAATTAAGGCCGTCATCTCGTGTCAAATAGAATTATTCTTAGTTCAAAAGTTTCTTTCCTGAATGGATTTGAAATTTCCCTTAAGAACTAAAATATTGGAGGTCTCCCAAAGTGTGGTCTGGTTGTGAGAAATGGTGTCCCACAGGTGTGCAAAAGTCATCTTTTTGTTCCTTGATGGTATGTCTGTGCAAATTCATCCTTGTTTGCCACTTCTGTCCTGTTTCGCCAACATAAGATCCTTTGCTACATTTTCTGCACTGGATAAGGTACACAACATTACTGGAAGTGCAGCTGTATGATCCAGAGATACTGAAGATCCCTTTTGAGTGTCTGACACTTTTTGATGGATTGATTTGGTTGCACAGTTTTCAGCGTTTTCTATTGCAGGGTTTGCTTCCATTATTTGTGACATCTTGATCAGAAGGACGTTTCCTACTGATTAGTTTATTTCTGAGATTAGGGGGTTGTCTGAAGGCCAGTATTGGTGGTTGCTGGAATATTTCTATCAGAGTTCCATCCTCTGTTATGATGGGTTGTAAAGCTTTGATTATATTTCTTATTCCCTCTAGTGCTGGGTTGTATGTGGTTACTAGAGGTACACGGTTGTTTTTTTCTCTTTGTACTGAAGTAGATTTTCTCTCCAGTTTCTCAAGGCTGTGTTTATGCTGATAGTTTTGTCCTTGTAACCTTTCTTATGGAAGGAGTCTGCTAGTGTCCCGAGATGTTTATCTCTGTCTCTTGGGTCAGAACATATCCGGTGGTATCTAATGGCCTGACTGTGTATGATGGCACGTTTCATGTGTTGGGGGTGGAAGCTAGAAATGTAGAGGTAGTTGCATCTGTCAGTGGGTTTCCTGTATATTGAGGTGTGAAGCGTATCATCCCTGATGTATACTGTGGTGTCTAGGAAGTTGACGTGTGTGTGAGTATTCCATTTTTAGTTTGATTGATGGATGAAAAGTGTTGATCAATGAGTAAAATTGTTGTAGGCATTCTTCACCATCTGTCCATATGATGAAAATATCATCAATATAGCGATAGTATCTGCATGGTTTTTGTTCCATGCTGTTCAGGAATTTTTCCTCCAGGTTATTCATTATTCAACAGTTTTATGACCATCACCTCAAACATGACACACTTTGTTAGTGTTGTCTCTCCCCCCCCAGTCTTTGCTTTTGCTGTGTCTTATCGCTAGTCTTTTTTTTTTTCTTCATCCCCCACATCTCTAACAGTCTGCTAAAACTTTGTGAGTAGTACTGCTTAGACCTTGAAGAAGGGGACATTCCCCAAAAGCTTGTCCTCAAAATTGTACGTTAGTGCAAATAAAAAAAGTATCATGGACAGTACTCAATTGTTTGTCGCAAATGCACGAATACGGCTACAATCACCTTAACCTAGGCATTAATTATTCTTGGAATCATCTTCAAAACTTACACCTTATTTTTTGATTGCAGTCTTGAAATTTTTCATCAGTCTGAGTTTTAGGAGATGTGGGGGCAAAAATATCTTGGTCAGATGAACAAATTGTTCATGTGCCACATTTTTCTGCCCTGGAACCAATTGCTTTTGGAGTATCTATTTCTTTTTACTGCAATGCAACTTTTGCGAGACTGTTCCATTCATACATGCAACAGTACTTTGTATATCCGAGCTGCATTCCAAGCAGCAGAGCTACTGTTTGATCTCCACAGATATTCCAGTTGTGCTTGGTGTACTGGATGTGCATGCAGCTGTGCACAAAGCAGTTCCATGTTTTCATATGTTCTTTCATGCGTGCAGTATAGCTAGCCGGTATTACAAATTGCAAACACAGGATTTCTATAAAACGGTATGCGATAGGTCAAAAATTACAGCTTATTCTTGTGATCAGCCAAAAATCTTTAAGATACACCAAAAAAAGTGTTCAGGAAGCAAAACCTTTGTTGTCCAGTATAACCATCTTAAAGTTACTTGGATCACCACTTATTGAGTTAATTACAGATCGATATTTTACCTTTTCTTTTTCTTGGCTGCGTTTGGTTAATGCTTCAATGGCTCCAGACACGGAATCCTTTTCTGAAGGACAACAATATAGCGCAATAAGGATATTAAACTAGTTTCCTGAAGTGTAATCCATTCCTCACAGCACATCTGAGATGTGAAAAATAACGCTAACAAAATAGGATTTCATGCAAAATTATACTCTGGGTTGACACACGTGCAAGGAATCTTTTCCCATTAAATATCTTGAAGCATCTTTATGAAAATTCCTCCACCCCCAACCAAATGGTTGAAAGTGGCATTGTAGCAATCCCCTCCTTTAATATTTAACACACAAACATGCGCAACACTTTAAAAAGGAAGCCCATCATAAGAATAGGCTGCCATTACAAGACTCCTCCTGAAGCTGTTAATTGCCTGTTGGGACACAAACATTCCAGTTTCAACCCAGAGTCTGATTTGAAACAGTGGTGGATGGGGCAGACTGACCATTTGGAAAAACTTGGGCACTGCCCGAGGGCCCAGGGTCAGTAGGGGGCCCCATGAGATGCCCTTGGTACCTTTTTCATAGACTTTTTTGCATTTGGGCAAGGACACAAGGGCCCCATGATCCCATATTGCCCAGGGGCCCCATGAGTTGTCAGTCCGCCCCTGGTCTTGCTATACAATGAATGTGGATTCTGCTGTACATGCATGGCTCAGGCATGAGACCTCAAAAGGAGTTTGCACAACTCCTAGCAGGCCACAAGGTGAAGGTTCTATGAGGTGCTGGGACAGACAAGTCAAGAATTCAAGGTTGGGGGGATTTATGTAAAAACGTGTAACTGTACTAAAACTAGAAAAGAAGTACAATTGGCTTTACGGAAACATTCTAAACATTCTGGATTTCCTCTTAAAAAAAGAAAGTATGCACCTGTAATGGCTTCATCGTCAGACTGTCTCTTCAGTCCCAGTGCAATCTCAAGTTCTTCTATCTTTTGATCCCTCTCCTGTAGATACAATGTAAAAGTTAAGAGGTCTACTTTAGAAAGTGGTATTGTCTTTGCTCAAGAATGTTGCTTGAGACTGTCACACTATGCCCCATGGGGATTGTAGAAGTAGATGTGTAAGGGTCTCTCCAGAGGCTTTGGGTTTGTGTCGATGGTACCAGTTTAAGTTTCTCATATGGAAACGCAAAACCCACTTCGAGTGGAACTTTAATCAGAAAACTAGGTCCTGCTAGATCACTTCAGGAAGTCCTTTTTGTAGGTATAGATACGCAAAACATTAAAAGTACATATACTGTTTAAAATCCAATAATTCTTCTGGAACTCCCTACCCCAATCTGACTGACCATCACCTACCTTGTCCAGTTTTAGACCATTCCTGAGAACTCTTCTCTTCAGGTGAAGCCCATCATGCCTATTCCTATATACACCTATGCCCCCCCCCCCCCCATCAGCTCATCCTACAGTTATTACCTTTTGTATCTCCCTCTTAGATCATAAGTGGTAAAGAGCAGGGCCATCTGATTCCTACTGTATCAAGTTGTATTGTATTAGTACTGTCTGCCCTTATGCTATAAAGAGCTGCATAAACTGCTGGTGCTAAATAAATCCCAAATAATAATTCACTGTCTAACCCCGCACCATACATGATTAGTTGCTATTTTTTGCACTCTGCCAAAAACAGAGGCCAATCTGCTGACAGCCTAAAGATTTACTGCTGCTCAGGGGATCTGAGCTTGAGAAAAATGGCAGCCTCCAGCAAGAAGAAACAGCAGCAATGCTGGAGGCAATTTACAGCACATACTACATTATAGTAGCATAATTATTAATGTGTAATGTATTTTCCTTACTAAAGAACTTTTTTTAATCACATTATGTGTAAAGTTCCGCTTTAAAGCTCATTGACATGCTCAAGACTCTACCTATGTGAACATTTGTGGTTATCTGTAATAGGTTTTATACTCCTATGTCATTATGACATCTCCAGTGGGATACCAAGTTGACTTACTGAAAAAAATTGAGAGTCTACCATATTCATGAGCATTTCCACACACTTTCCAAGGTAAAGTGTTAACTTGAATTCACAATTGTAAGCTGAATTAACCCAAACTCCATTGACTGTACAGACCGATATCAGCAAAGCAGGAAAAATTATGCACTGACCTCTACTTTTTCCTGTTCAGCCTGGAACTCTTCATATGGCACATAATTCTCATCCAATTCTTCCACTGCTTGACGGTAAGCATGATTCTTTATGGCTTTCTTGTACATTTCCAGTCTGCTTTCCAGTTGTTCCTCTGTGGTTTCTTTAAAGTCTTCAAACCTTTTACTAGTGTTAAAAAGCAGTGCCAAAATACAATACTTCAGGTCACAATAAGAAAAAAAAATTTTTTTATAATACATACTGTATATTTTAGTTCTCAAATAAATGAACAGGACAATTATCAAGTGTGATGAAAAACAAAAATAAATTTAGCAACTGTTCAGTTTTATCTTTCCAAGTTCACTTTTGGACCAAATACCTCCAAGTCTCATCAAGATGAACCATCTGCTGATACATTGCTTCCCCCATCTCCTTTCTGATCTGCAGTTCCAAAAGCAGTTTGTTTTGTCTTTCAGTCATCAGCTTTTCCTTCAGTTCTTCAATCTTTCTCAAAAGATCCTATTGGATTAAACAGTCATGACACCACCAGATACAATATAAAAAAAATGTTTTATACCAATTACAATCATATTTGCTTTATAAAATCTCTGCTGCTCAGATAAACCACTATATCTAAAATTGCATGCCAAGAATCAACATAGTCAAGCCTTGAACTATGGATAGGCAGAGGATGATTGGACTGGGAAGGGGCCTGACCACCCCTCCCCCAGTATATGGAGATACTTCCACATTTAGATCTTGATCAGAGTGGTACCCGTAGTGACCGACAGTAGCTGGGCATAATACAGCCAAAAACCATTCTTCCAGAACAGACTTTCTTGGCTGTCAAGATGTTATGTAATAAAATCCAAAGAGCTGAAAAGGAAGTCAGTGCTAGAAGAAAAGCGGCTATTTTGATGAATAAACCTGAGATTTTGAACATACTACACTATTTTGGGCATTTGTTTTCTGGGGCTCCTATCTGGAGCTTTCACTCCCATAGAGAAAGCACTTTTGCCATTCTGAGAGGAGGTTTTTTCCTGGAGAAGGGAACACCTGGCTTACCTTAAGGGGATCCCCCGGACCTGTTACAGGAGTCTGTGATGACCCACCGTGAGGGAGACGCCTGGCTGCCTGGATTCTGATGTTCCCATTGCCCGTGATGCATAATCACACATGCGCATAACCCATGCGTTTCCGGTGAGTGCGCATTTCTGTTACTCTGATAAAGTGGAAGCCGTGGGATCCCGTACCTCTACAGTTTATCATTGTGATACCAGATTATCACTCTATTGACTTTTTATTCTTCTTAGCGCTGCACTTCATTATTTTAGTTTGACTGTTTATATTTAAGGCATTATGGTTGCCTAATGTGTTCTAGCTGCTGACATCTTTTAGAGCGCTCACTACTTATTTTATATGTACTTCTATTTACCATTATCAGTTTGTAGCTGCTCTTCATTTGTTTTTACTTAGTATCCTACTGTAATATGGGGGACATTTTTGATCTCAGATCCTCAAGGGGCGCAATCCCTGAGGATTTCTACACATTAGATAATGATGACAGTGATGACTTAAAGGGACTCTTTGTACATCTAAAAAATCTAACTACTGCCGAAATTAAAACCTTATGGGATGTATCTTTCTTGGAAAAGTATATTAAAGAACAGATGGTTCCCAGATCACTCCGGTGGGACGTACGCCCAGATTCGGAGGATCCTAGTAGCCATTTTGAGTGGTACCAATTTTTTAATAACACTGGCATTGACCTTCTAAAGTTTCTCATTATACGCAAAAAGAAAAAGTTAGCTTATTTGGATAAAGAAATTAATTTAGTGCGAGAGAAATTAACCCCTTTTAAAGATAATGAGAAATATAAATTTGAATCCGACAAATTAAAGGTTCATATGGAAGGGGTGGAAAAAGAACAGAAAATTAAAAAGAGGAAAAAATATAATAGAGACTATAAAGATTATTCTGACAAAATGGTTTTTGATTGGCAGAAACAATTAGACCCTGTTAACCAACCAGTCCCTAACCACATACCTCCTATGATGGGACCAAATAAAAATCAAAGCAGGCCAATTATGAGAGATCATGAGTATCAACATTATGTTCCACCTACCTACAATAGATATGAACCTTTGCAGAACGTTCATGATGATAATATAGGATCACGAGATTTCCGTTGGTATTCAAATACCACTAATGCTCCATCTGAAAATCACCATCCCTATCCTCATAATGAATATGATAGGTCGTATGGGAATCAATACCCCTCGGGGTCGTATAATTATGACCAATACCAACCTCAACAGTTTAAAGGGCAACATAATACACAATACTCATCTCCCAGGACTAATAAAGGGGGTAAAAACTACAACAGAGGTAATTACCATAAACCCAAACATGACAACTCCCGATCAGGACCAGCTAATTATAATAACAATAAGAACAATAATAAACCATTTAACAATAACTTCAGACCACCACCCAATTCGGATTACTATTACAACCAGCAACAAAATCCTGATTACTATCAACAAACTACCAATTATCCCCATCAGCCTTTTTTAGGGGTGAGCAATACAAGAAAAAGAAGGGACACAGGAGGGGAAAGAGAGGAGGGAAGAGAACAAATGGACACTCCAAAGAAAAGGAGGGTGTAAACACACAAGGTATCTTTAACCTTAGTGGAACTAACCTTACAGAAAAAGAGCTTCACTTGCTTGATAAAGGATTGAAATATGCCCCATCAAAAAACCTTAATAAGTTTGAAACCTATATGGACATACATAAGTTCGCATGACAATTGTCCCTGAAAAGGTATTTTGCGAATAATCCTATCAATAGGGATGTATCGATTGGAATATACACTCATTCTAATCTACGCAATGCATCCACCTATAACCCTCCCCCACAAACTCACTCGTATGTGAATCTATTTAGAGACAAGGTCTTGAAAGAATTGAGGGAAATACCATTTAAGAGATCTTTTGACAGAACAGGCGACACTAAAGCCATTAAATCATTATTAGAAAGGAAGAATTTGGTAATAAGACCAGCAGACAAAGGTGGGGGTGTAGTGGTTCTCAACAAGGAAGACTATATCAATGAGGTTAACAACATTTTGAGTGATAATACCACTTATGTTCGTTTACCTAAGGATCCTAAAATAGAGTACAAACGTTCTCTTAAAAACATCATTAACAAGGGGTATGTAGAGGGTATTCTGAATAAGAAAGAAAAGTCCTATTTATGTCCAACAGCACCCAAGTTACCAGTCTTGTATATATTACCGAAGGTTCATAAGGACCCCATAAAACCACCGGGGAGGCCAATAATAAGCGGTATTGGTTCTTTATCCTCTAGGATTGGTGAATATGTGGACTTTTTCCTCCAGCCACTCGTTTTACAAACTGCAGCGTATTTAAAGGACACCAAACAGGTCCTAAATGAGGTCAGCTCCCTAGTTACTTCTCCCGACACCTTTTTGGTTACAGCGGATGTCGCTTCTCTATACTCAAACATTAACCATAATGATGGCATGGAAGCGGCTGATTTCTTTTTAACACAATACAGTCCCTTACCTGTCACCCAGAAGAATTTCATTCTAGAGCTTTTAGAATTTGCTATGTTAAAGAACTATTTTTGGTTTAATAAAGACTACTATCTGCAAACAAGAGGCGTGGCAATGGGGGCAAAGTTTGCCCCCTCCCTGGCAAACCTATTTATGGCTAGGTGGGAGGAGGACCTTATTTTTGCCAGAGATTGGCCTGAACTGTTGTTTTACAAAAGATATATCGATGATATCTTGCTTCTTTGGAATGGGGAGGAGGAGTCTCTCATAAACTTCTTTAACTCATTAAATAATAATACCCTTAACATCAAACTCACATATGTTTATAGCCGTGAGGAGATCAATTTCCTAGACTTAACTCTTGTCAACTACATGGGCAGGATTACCACTAGATCTTTCTTTAAGGCAACAGATCGCAATAGCTTTATCCCTCTTGGGAGTTGTCATCATCCCAATTGGCTGTCTAATATCCCTAAAGGACAGATAATGAGGATCAGGCGCAATTGCTCGGATTATGAGACTTTTCACGTTCAGGCCAATATCTTAAAACACAGGTTTCTAGAGAAGGGATATAGTGAGACAACCCTTGATCATACTATTCGGGTAGTGGCGCAGATGAATAGAAACACCATGCTGACTGATAAAACAAGGAATAATCAAAAGAAAAAAATCTGCCCATTTGTCACATCCTTTTCAACCCAATATAAGGCAATCAATAAAATAATGAATAACAATTGGGGTATTTTAAAAATGGACCCGGTTCTAACAGCAATACTACCGGAGAAACCGGAAATTGTATTTCGGAGAGCAACTGCTGTTAGGCACATGATTGCACCAAATGTTGTGGATCCTCCTAATAACATTTCTCTGTTTAAGGATCTAAAAGGGTTTCACCCCTGCAATAAATGCATCATCTGTAAGTGTGACAATACCAGAAAGAGGAAAATCAGTACATTCCAATCATCAGTTACTGGAAAAATTTATAACATTAAACATTTCATCTCTTGTCATAGCAAATTTGTAGTGTATTTACTACAATGTCCCTGCCACAAACAATATATTGGCAGGACAACAAGACGTCTACGTGACCGTTTACGCGAGCACGTCTCCAATATCAAGAAGGGTTTCAGGGAGCACTCATTATCTAACCACTACCGCCTCCACCATAATAAAGACCCTTCTTCACTCAAATTCATTGGGATTGATGTAATCAGTAACCATTGGAGGGGTATTAATAAAACTAGGGCAGTTTCCCAAGCCGAAACCAAATGGGTGTTTGAGCTCCAAACTTTACATCCTCTGGGCCACAACATTGAGGTAGACGTCAATTGCTTCATTGCTAACAACTGACGGTCTCATTTCATATTTTTTATTTTTCATCTAATCATATATTGTGACTTGAGCTTTCTTTGTACATTATGTTTTATTTATGTTGGACTATCACCTTGGGTTTATTTCCAGCATGAGAGTTATTTTCCCAAGCTTATATCATTTTTCTATGTGTATAACATTTTAGTGTTTGAAATGTATCATGGGAGATTTTTTTCCATATGCTTAAACTTCTAGTATTTGACATTTTATCATATACCTACTCTGACTGTTATACCAGTCTTTTTTATCATTAATTGCCCCCTCCCGCCCTGTTTCTTGCGTTTATTTGGGCGACGGGCGTAGGAAGGAGTATACGGTTTCTATTCACTTTCTTCTGGTTTTAAAGTGTTTTGGGTTTTTTACCCTTTTTTATCCTGATTTTCTGTTGTTTCCATATATCATTATTATGGGGCTTCTATTCGATATCCTGACTGGGTCTGGTATTGTGATATTAGATATACTATTCTGCCAGATCCAATACATGATATATTTAACATCTGTGTTTTAAAATTTTATATCCTCATCTTATTTCCTTATTGTAACATGTATGCGTTTGTATCTTGCATCTTGCCGTGGTCCGTTATATAGCTTATGCCATTCACTGAGGGGATCTCTATACCCCATAGTTCATTTTTGTGCACTGTTAATATTACAGATACTGGCACTTTCACTCCCTATAAAGGTATAGCATCTACTATTTATTCCCTGGGGTCTGTGACATATTGTTTACAGTTCACTCCCTGGGGTCTGTGACACAGTTAACAATCGTGTCTGGGTTTTTACATTGAGACTTCTCTGTCTCCTCCTCATTACATGGTAGATCGCGGATCCACGGCAAAATGGCGCTGCCGTGCTCGCGCATGCGCAGTGCGCGTTTGTCTTCGGGAAAATGGCCGCGGCTCATTGCGCATGTGCCAGTTCCCCTATTTCTTACACTGGCGTCGGTCACGCTGCTGTGCAGTCTCCCCTCTGATGATGTGCCTTTAGCACGAAAGGCCTAAGGAGGAACTGTACAGAGCGTGACGTCATATACCCGCCGGAGCCACGAGGAGGCCCGGCGTTCTACACCACTGGGGGTCAGTACTGCATCTGTTTACTCTATGTACTTCACATACCATGATGTACCATATGCTTACTGTCCTGCTGCTATTTTGATGAATAAACCTGAGATTTTGAACATACTACACTATTTTGGGCATTTGTTTTCTGGGGCTCCTATCTGGAGCTTTCACTCCCATAGAGAAAGCACTTTTGCCATTCTGAGAGGAGGTTTTTTCCTGGAGAAGGGAACACCTGGCTTACCTTAAGGGGATCCCCCGGACCTGTTACAGGAGTCTGTGATGACCCACCGTGAGGGAGACGCCTGGCTGCCTGGATTCTGATGTTCCCATTGCCCGTGATGCATAATCACACATGCGCATAACCCATGCGTTTCCGGTGAGTGCGCATTTCTGTTACTCTGATAAAGTGGAAGCCGTGGGATTCCGTACCTCTACAGTTTATCATTGTGATACCAGATTATCACTCTATTGACTTTTTATTCTTCTTAGCGCTGCACTTCATTATTTTAGTTTGACTGTTTATATTTAAGGCATTATGGTTGCCTAATGTGTTCTAGCTGCTGACATCTTTTAGAGCGCTCACTACTTATTTTATATGTACTGAAGTGCATTGGTATGACTTAGCAAATGAAACTGAAGATTTTTTTTGGATGATGGCATTTTATATTGCAGAATCCATATAGTTAACACAAAGTCAGTCATTTTGTTCAGCACAAAATATTTCCTTGTTTAGTCCTCATGAACACTGCTGAGCTTTTGCTGTTTTTTTGCCAAAGCCACTGAACACAACTCAAAAGACTGTCAATGTACACTTAACAGAGTTAAGGAGCAACAGAGTTTAGGGGCAGTTAAACGTTCCTCTTCTGAATGCAGAAAAAACACGTTCAGGAGAGGAACTTTTGGCCAAAATACGCTAAATGCGGCAAAGCCACATGTAAATGCAGTTAACTGCTAGCCACGTTTAGCAGTTTATCTATGTCAATGGAAAATACTCTGGCCAATCAAGTGAATAAAAGTCAAAGAGCTAAATGCAGTACTGCGTTTATACACATTTTTGCCACCTTTAGCCTTTTTCTGCTGAGAGGAGAGTTTAACGACTAGGTGAGTTCATGTGTACGCAAGGCCTTACATCTGGTTGGTTGGTTGTGCTTGCCCCCATTCCAAAAGTTCTAATTTCTTTCCTGTGTATAGGTCCACTCAATAGCGAACGTTTACTGCATTTTTCTATACCAATTCTACAGTACATGGAGAGAATAGGTCTGACCCAAGATAAAAAGGATACAACCAGACTGCAAGAAAAAAAAAAAAAAAAAAAAGGGCACGTTTAGATAACCTAGGTACTAGGTATAATCCTGGACTATTCTTTTAACCCCACATCCAATCAATGCCCAAAGCTTGCTGCCTCAACCCATGCAGTATCTTTGAAATATGCCCCTTCCTAACCAATGAACCCACAAAGCTCCTAATTAGTTCCCTGGGCATCTCTCATCTCGACTGCTGCAACGTCCTGCTCATAGGCCTTACCTTACACAGGCTACCCCTCTTAAGTCCATGAATGCTGCTGCCAGACTCATCCACCTTACCAACTAACCAGTGTCTGCTACCCATCTCTGCTGATCTCTCCACTGCCTTCCGCTCACCCAACTAATTAAATTTAAAAAACTAATTTACAAAGCCATCCACAACTCAGCCCCCAACTACATCATTAATCTAGTCTCAAAATACCAACCAAATCATTAAGTGTTCTTGCATGGCAAGACCACTTACTGTTATTTCACATATATATTATAGCCAAATTTACCACCCTAACCCCTCCCACAGTTTTTACACTACATAAACAGTAATATACCGAAACGTGCGGATTGTTCCCGATTGGTGTGCTATTACTTTGTGGAATGTTTCACGAAATATCGGCGTTTTTGTGGTGAAATTGGTCCCATAGGAATTAATGGCGGAATGTTCAAAACTAGAGTGGGAGCTGACCAAAGCTAGAGTGTGAGCTGAAATATCAGGACATGATTTCTAAATTGCCATCACTCATTTTCAAGGCCACCTACACAAATCTTATCAAAACGTTCAGCTATCCCTGCTGCCACTAAGAATGTCCACGGCTAAGCCATAGTCCTGACAGTTTTCACAATATGATCATTTGTTTGCAACTCACCCTGCCCATTGACATTCATTGGAACTGCACTCTAGCCACCTCAAATTTGAAGGGCAATTTCTAAACTGCGACCATGCCTTCATTTTTAATATTTCAGAGACATACTATGCATCAAAATGTAGGTCTGGGTCTTGTGATTCTCACAATATACAGCTCTTCCCTGTAGGATTTATAGTTTTTAAAACTACGACCATTTGATCAATTGGTTAGTGTAATGTTTACTATCTTTACTCACTCCAAACACTCCACACAGTTACTCTGCCCACTCCATAAAAGTTACTCTGCCCAGTCCAACTTTTTCAGTTACTCCAACCACACAACAGTTACTCAAGCCACTCCACCCAGTTACTCCGCCTACTCCAGTTGTAGACTACTGGTGGAGGCAAGAACACTTCACACAATTTCCCCAGAAATTGTAGCTTTTCTAGTTCTTTGTTCCTCCCAAGACCTTCTACGCTTTAGCTCCCTTGTCTCCTCATCCCATGCTCACCTCTAGGACTTCTCTCGAGCCTCTCCTATCCTATGGAACTCCCTACCCCAAATTTGTCTGACTGGCCATTTCCTACTCTGAAGAAAAGGGCTTTCAGGGATCGTCTGAAAGTGAACAGAGGCCTATCCTGCCCCCACCTTACCACTGTATTTCTATTTTCTCCATTGGCTCATCCCCCTACAGTTATTATCTTTTGTATCCTTTGACCCTCCCTCTTAGACTGTAAGCTCTAATGAACAGGGCCATCTGATTCATACTGCATTGAATTGTATTGCAATTGTATGGTCTGCCCTTAGGTTGTAAAGTGCTGTGTAAATTGTTGGAGCTAGATCCTATTTAATAAATCACCAAAAATTACAGTAGATAATTTGATCTGACTGAACTATTGGGGAATTGTAAGGCCCCTTTCACACAGTCTTTCTGAGGTCAGGTCCTCCTGTCAGTTCCTAGGTGGACCCGATTGGAAACTTCATGCAGACAGATGTAAATAGACTTGTATCAGTTTACCTCTGCCAACCATCCAGTCCTTCCAGACAGGAAAAAAAGAAAAAAAAAAAAAAAAGAAGGACACAAATCTTACCTCCAACTACCCATAGAACCATCATGCTGTCAAAATTCCAACAAAACCTAAATTGGCTTGGATATATGTTCTTCTGATTCAGAATGGGATCTGCTCACGGATCCCCTGCTGAAATGAGTGGAGCACCAGCGTGTGAAATTTAACATGTAATAAGCACAATAGAAACTGGTGTGACTGAAAGGACCTGCAGACCCTTCAGTGGTTCTTAATACAAGAATTAGGTTTGCAAGCTAAAATGTATGACAGATTCTCTGGTTTCCAAGTGTTTAGAGAGAGAAATTAACGGCTTTATAAGCGACTATTGAAGTTTATTTGTAACTTTTTTGGAGAAGTTAATTGGGGTTATTAAATTGATATATCAGTATTTTTTATATATGTAAGAATGAATTTTTTTAAGTTGTTAAAGCTCTGGTATTGTAATGTGAACCGCTGTAGTGGTATTCACCCACTAGATAGCAGATGTAAAGCCTGTCCTATTTAACCCTTCAATTGTCCATTTAAATATACATGTCCACCTGTCTTCAGGTATGGTCACACCCTCAGAGGAAGTTGCAATGATGAAACGAGTCAGAGCGTGACCACTCGTGATCATTCGTGATGTCAGCACGTTCAAAGGAAGTGACAAAACCTCCCTCACACGGAAGTGCAACAGCGGGCTGTACACAGAAGCGTGGTGAGAAGTCAGCGTTACTATTCACGTGGTGAACATTGCTTGAATTTATGTGATGCGTTCATTTTTATGATTTATGTGAGTGATTTTTTTTTTTTTTTAAAGGGGGGGGGATATTGGCAATAAAGTTTTTAAAACGGAGTCATGCTATGTGGTGCATTTGTATTTTCCATTTATGCATTGGACCCATTGGGATTTGTCTGAATGGTGGTGACCGGCGAGCTTAAAAAGGAGGCTATAGCATTATGCTTGGTATTCGCCATAATCTGGTGAGAGTTCATTTTGATGGGGTGTTAGTCACTTAAAAGATAGAGGTGTTTGAGTGAATCTTTGGAATACAAAGACTGTCCTCATAAGAATTATCAAGGTGGACTTTACTTTCTTAAATACACTTTGTTACACCTTGGTGGAAGAATTGACAACTCCTATTCCATCCCTATTCCTTATTATACATGTATAAATTGTATTACTAATTTTGTGTGATATGAAGTGAAGCGCTGTTTCATGAGAATTTCATTATACTCATTTTATTACAAGCTAAAATGTGTCTTAACCACTTTGTATCCAGGTGCCACCTTTAAACTCCCTCAGGGTGTAGTTAATGCCAAGTTGTTTGATGTATGAAATTGCTTATTAGACCACCCATTTACCTCTGGACTCATAACAGTCGTGTCCATCTCTTCAGCCTCATCTTCAGAAAGAAGGTCTTCAATAGTTACATCAGCATCAATCTCTGTGATGACTTTGCCATCTTTTCCAACTATTCTCGGAGCAATGAAATCAAAGTTTCTGGGCTGAATTACCTGAACAACCTTTAAATTAAAGAAAAATGTTATTTAAAATGGCTAACAATTTCCTTGAGTGGCAAAATCCTGAGCAGATAAATAAATAAAATGCACACAGTATCTGCCGTCCAGATATGGCCTCACTACTTTGTTTTGCATGACCTAACAGATGACCACCTAACTATTCTTTCTAAACTAACGCTTTGTTTACCCAGCAGAACCATATTGCCCAAGTCAGTTAAATACTTCACTAGCCTTGGCCATTAAACAGGTTACAGGTTGCAAGCTCATGGCATGCGTGTAATGAGAAGTAGTTCTGGTTGCTCTGTGAAGGTACATCTACAGTCCAAATGAGGCAGGAAAAACACAGCTGATACACCCTACTGGGGTTGCTAAACTATTAAGCAACGTCTCTCTCTCTATCCATTCAGTCGTATCCGACCCTTGGCGATTGCATGGGCCGTCACTCGTAAGCGACTTTTTCCATTAATTCTCTTAGCAATTATTTTACAGGGTAGGTTGCCAGGTCTTTCCCCAACCCCTAGTTAAGCAATGTATATACCACCAAATAAAATGCTTTTCCTTAGTCTGATTTACACTGTCAAGATAAATAAGACTACAATGATAATCCAATGAAGTCATTAAAAATAACAGTTATATTTCCTATTCAAAATGCCCAATACTTACTTGTTTAGCAACAGCAGAAAACTTCATGACATGCAGGGTTTCATCATATGTAGAGGCGCACTGATTGATGTTGACAATCATACAAGCCTTCCCCTTACCAGAAAAGAAGGGCTGGAAAAGCCGGGTTAGCTTGCTTTCCCTGAAGGGAACATAGCTTGCTTTTCTAAACGTGTGAAAAAAAAAAAAATACATTTCAGCAAATGCCATATTTGGGCACGGGATCAAAAATGTGTAGAATTTAAGAAGAGTCATTATGTTCTAAATATTTTAGCTTGACCTAGTTATTCCATGACAGGTATTTTACTTTTCACAGTTAAAAAAAAAAAAAAAAAAAAAAAGAACCACCAAAAGCCAAGGAAACCTAGCATAGGCCAACACAGCCTCAATATGTCCATCCACAGGCTTCTGAGGTAATTCTAGTCTAGGAATACAAGAAAGCATCTTTTTTGCCTTGATCCTTTTACTTTCCCCAATATTGTTTGATAAATGCACATTTTTAGCAGTATGTGCATGACTTAACTTTATCAACATTAAACATTTGCCATGGAATTGCCCAAACAGTGCATCCAGGTGTGATTGAAAATTAGAGACCTACAGTACATTGAGTGACCGTTGTCACACAAGACCAGGGAGTGTGTCATGGGCACGATCACCAGGTAAAAACAAATGAAAAAGGCCTGTAATAAAGAAAAATAATGCAGACACCACATCAAACGACTGGCAAGTTGCACCATTACATTTTTGTTCTTGGCTGTACATGATGCTACATCATATTTAGTGAGAGGACTAGACCCACATCAATTTCTTTGCCCATGGTTTTTAGTTATTACCCATAGCTTGTGTTTGTGTTGCATAACGTTTAAATGACAGGATAACTGTCTGGCTCAAAGCAGTGTATACAGTTTACCACTATAGGCAAAACTCTATATCCATGCACATCGCCCATTTTAAAAAGCTATCAAAGACCATTAATAACAGCCCCTGAAGGGGCTTCTGGAAATAACCCAGGTCTCCCTTACCAGTTCAGAGCCTGCCAGGCCCAGATAGTTTAAAAAAAAAAACCCACTGACAAAATTCAGGCTCAGGCTAGGGATGTCTTTTGAAGTTTTAGTGCATATCTTAAACATAGGCAGGAAGGAAGGTTGAGGGTGCAAAATACTCAAACACATGCAGGTCTTGAGGACAGATTTCTTGAAAAATCTTGATTCAGCAGTATTGGGCCCTATAGTAGCAGCCTCTCAATGATACTGAAGAGAGGACAACATCCAGTTATCCTGAGACTATATAAGCAGGAACCTCTGGCATGTCACTCTCAAAGCACTTACACACCTGGAGCTATAGGTGAAAGGTCCTAGTCTTACTCACAATGTCCAGACGCAGCCCCTAACCAGTTCACCTGAAAACACTCTTCGGTGAAAGGTTTCCTCTCCAACCCAGCTTCTACAGGCAGTGTCCTTCGGGCCCTCATTTATAGTATTTGCTGAGGCCTAACAGCAGTAGTTCTTCTGCATCACCCTCCCAGACATTTATCTGCTCTAAAGCGACACCTTCTGAGCTTACCTCCCAAGGATTGGCTGAGGTGAAAAAAATATTTATATCACAGTAGCTGACCCTCCTACTCTATTTCTGGAAGCTTCTTCCAGAGGCAGTGAGGAGCAATCAACTTGACCAGACCTAGAAAATAAATTGCTGCTCAGCTGGGTACAGCGGAGCCAAAAGCTAAAATTTAATCAACCTGCTTTTTTTTTTTTTTTTTTTTTTTTTAAAGCTAGTGAGAAAAGAGATAGAAGGCGTATTGTTTAGCTGTAGTTGATCCTAAGCTTGGTCAACAAGCATAATAGCTTGAACACAGGCAGTGAGCAGTAAGAGTTTGGTTCATTCTGGGTTGCCAGGCAGAAGTAACTTGGTACCACCTGAGGCCAGGGTAGTTGCTAAATCAGGGGCTAACTGGTAACTTTTGGGCCAGGGGAAAGCACAACTCAGAGGCCAAATGGTGCAGCGACTCTGCCCCCCCCCTCCTGTTCCCACCCCAGGCACTCTCTGCTCAATTGGACTCCTTTAGCGCTGAAGCATAGCTTAAAGCTTACAGCTTCTCACTGAACCTGAAATCTTTAAAGTGGTTGTAAACCTCAGACATGTAATATGAACAAAGTCCAACCCTCTAGTGTGTACTGGTCTCAGTCCAGAGCACCAAGTGTCATTTGTGTCTGCTGCCTCCGTCCACTATCAGCATAGTTACTTACCAGGCCCGACCCTGCTTAGCCTCTGAAATAAGACAAGATCAGGCGCACTCAGGGTGATGTGGCCGTAGGCATGAATCACTTCTGACAAGTTTTCCTGACACCAAGAGGAAAAGACAAAAAGGTGACCGGGGTGAAAGCTCCAGAATGCAGACTGACCATAGTTAGCTCTGTTCCTGTGTGCAGGAATGTGAGTCTCTTCCCCCCGATCAGCTCTCAGATCTCATTGAGCTCTGCAGAGTGTAACCATCTATCTGAACTCTCAGACAAGGTTTTTACATTCTGGACTTTGTTTTATTTGCAGCATTCTCTTCTCCTCATCCATTCAGGTACAACTTATGTAGGAGCATTGGTTTCATATCTGTATATCCTGGGGATAGTCCCTTTACTGGGTATACGAAGGAGTTTACAACCACTTAAAGCTATAAAATATGCTTCAGTGTGATAAAAGCACTCTCAGTAAGGTGTAAGGGGGGGGGCAAGGCGAGAGAAAGGGGGCAAGACAAGAGAAGAAACTGTGGCACTACAAATACCAGCATAGCAGGCTCCCATTCCTCAGCTTGCTGAGCCTGAGGAGACATCCATCAAAGCGATCACTACAGCCTGTCAGCTTTCCCCCTGTACTCATTTGTCACCGAGGGTAGAGAAGGTGACACTGCTGTTGGTGCAGGGTAGCAGAGGAGGCAGGGTTATCAATGTAGGGTGGCATGGAGGACAGGACAGGTCTGTCCATGCAGGATGATTGAGGGGACAAATTTGTCAGTGTAGAGAAGCAGAGGAGGAAAGCATGTTAGTGCAGGGTGGATGAATGGACACAGCCGTGTAGTGTGGGGACTGATCAGTGGTTGATCAGTCAGTGCAGCTGTGAGATGTCTGGTGTCTCCTCCTCTCAGTCACTTCCTCCTCCTCCCCTCTACCTCCGGTTCTCTGTCCTCCAGCACTGTGCCATCCTCTTCCTGGCTCCCCTTCTCACAGCTCTATGGGTCCTCAGGGGCGGACTGACAACTCATGGGGCACCCGGGCAATAGGGGACCATGGGGCCCCTGTGTCCTTGCCCACACTCAAAAACACACCCAAAAAAGCCTGATGGAAAAGAAAAAAAAAAAAAAAAAGGAGTACCAGGGGCATTTTATGGGGCCCGCTACTAACCCCGGGCCCTCGGGCAGTGCCCGAGTGCTTGAATGGTCAGTTCGCCCCTGGTCCCCCCTCACCTCAGACTCAGTTCTTCCACTGTCACCATCAGCAGGGCAGAAGCTGGAGGGGGTGGAGCACTAGGAGGCGGAGGAGGTCTGGAGAATAGTTACAGCCTCCTCCGCTCTGAATTTGGAAGTCTCTGCATATAAGTCACTGGTTGCTAGATGCCAGGCTGTCCTAGCAACCAGTAATTTGACATGGAGTGGGCAGCCGGAACCGGGTCTCCAGATGGGTACTAGTATTTGTGTGAGTGACCAAAGATTCTGAACTGGCCCTGATGGGGCCCCAATTTGCTGGCAGCACAAGCTCAATGGGTGTTAAAGACAGTCTTGGCTGTGGCCTTTTTATGGGGCATCAGAGTGGCCTACAGGGCAATTATCACCATGCCCCCCAGCCGCCCCTGTAACAAATGCATCCTTAGTCGGATGGGGTGCGTGGTGGGCAATTGCTTGGCATTTACTTTATGCAAGCTTTCAATGCCAAAATGAGAAAAATCCCTCTTCGAAATTTCTTGATGCTGCTACAAGGCATAGTGAACTTACTTGGGGTTCTGACTGTGTTTCAGAGCTGCGATACATTTTCCAAGGATGAGCAGAGAATTATTTATGTTTCCTGCTTCTTTCAATCTGTCACCAACAGTTTGTGTTTTATTGCAGCGCTCAGATCCAGCCAAGTCGCACAAAGACATTCTGCACAATGGCAAAAGAGAACAGTTACAACGTGATACAATGAACCTGCCTGCACTCTGGGCCATTCTGATACTTTATGGTGCAGCATTGGTTTAAAAGCCCTGAAAATTATTAGTCAACGTTTACCCTGCACAAGTCTAAAGCAAAATGTGAAAAGAGAGCAATAAAAACAAAGAACCAAGCAGTGATGTACAGTTCTCATGCAATACAAGCAGTATTTGCACTTACTCTGACACTCCAAGAACACTGGGATCATCACCATTGCTTAATTTTAGGAGCCGAATTGTAAATATACTGTGGCTGGAAAACAAAGTATAAATGCTTAGATAAGAGGAGCAATTTAAACCTAAAAAATACAATTTCTCCATTTTACCTCTGATGCTCTATGGAGATATTTAAATAGCAATTCCTTTTTCTTCAAGGTGAAGTCTTTTAATAAAAACACATTAAAAAAAAAAAAAAAAAAAAAAAGGAGAGAATCTTTCAAATATAGAGCATTTGAGAACAGAATAAAAACCAGGATGGCTATGCTGTAATTTGCCAAGTAGTTGCTAGTAGAAGCAGGTTTGTTTTGGCACTTTGGAACTTCACTCTCCCAAATCAGCATTGACTAATTTTTAATCCTTATGCTGCTAGCATTAGTAAGTGGATAGGAAATTATATCATTTACTGGTTTTGCATTTTTACATTTCTTAAGTTATTTCCTGGTTTCCAGACCTAGGCAAGTGATGTCATACATCCTAGGAGTCTTCAGGAGCGGTTTTCTCAGCTAAGCACACCCTCCTATTTGCATGCCTGAGCTAAGAGCAGACTGATTTCAGGAAGGAAATGATACACGATTCATCTCCCCTTACTCAAGATGGCCATGGCCAGCCACCTTTATATGTGCACTCCTAGACAGGACTACAGCTGCACGTGCCAGCTAATTTGATATCTACTCTGTCACCAGTCCTCGACAGCAGCACTAGAACAGGAAATGTACATACTATATACAGTATTAGATATGATCAATAGCATGACAGTCGAGCTCCTGCTAGCCAAAGACACAACAGAAAAGATTTAAACTGTCTAGATTTCAGAACCTACATTACGAAAGAAGCCAACACAACCTTAACCGCTTCCGCGCCACCCTATAGAAGACATACTGCTACAGGCAGGGGCGGACTGACAACTCATGGGGCCCCCGGGCAATAGGGGATCATGGGGCCCCAGTGTCCTTGCCCAAACTCAAAAAACTACAGGGCAGCATGGGTGTGCAATATCACACACACACACACACACACACGATTTTGCAGTTCCAGGTAGGGTGCCCTACCTGCATCGCCATTCACAGCCTTGGCTGTCAATCACCAGGTCCCGGCCAGTGATTCCCCACCAGCACCCTGCAATCTCTGAGTATTACCGACAGGGGAGAGATCTGTATTTACATACAGGTCTTTCCCTGGTCAGCTCCTGCACACTGCTTTGTATGGCTCTGTATAGCAGAGCCATACAAAGCAGTGTGCTTACAGTGTAAAGTGCACACAGCACATGTTAACCCCTTCCTGCCCAGTGCCATTAGTACAGTGTCAGTGCTTTTTATTAGCACTGATCACTGTACTGGTGTCATTGGGGATGTCCGTGACACCAAGTCAGTGTCAGAATGCCTGCCGCAGTCCCGCTATAAGTCACCGTTTGCTGCCATTACTAGCAAAAAAAAATTAAAAAAATTCTATATATGCCATTTGTAGATGCTATAACTGACAAACCAATTAAAATTTACACGTATTGGGATTTTTTTTCTTTAGCAGAGAGATGTAGCAGAATACATTTCAGCCTAAATTTATGATGAAATTTGGATTTCAATTTTTTTACTGGACATGTTTAAGAGCAAAAAGTCAAATAGGTCTATTTTAAAAAAAATAGCGCATAAAAAAAAAATAAAAAAAATGCACAGGTGATAAAATACCACCGAAAGAAAGGGGTGTGTGTGTGTCTGTGTGTGGGGGGGGGGGGGGGGGGGGGGGAAGGACGTAAATTTAATTTTGGGTGCGCCATTGCATGACCACACAACTATCAGTTAATGCAACGCATCACCGTATCGTAAAAAGTGGCCTGGTCAGGAAGGGGGAGTAAATCTTCTGGAGGGCAAGTGGTTAAAGGGAAACTGCACTCTTGTGGGAAAATTAAAAAATAAAAAAAATTGTGTAGGCAATTGCAACACAAGTCGTATTGTAATTTAAGGTTAATATAAATCATTTTCAATCTGCAGCTCTGCAATCTTCTGTAAAATGCAATTCATAATGGCAACTTGCTTGGAGGCCTTCTGTACGCATTTTGTGTACAGAACACACCCTAGAAATGTAATTTCCTCTGTGTGATCGGCTGATTTTTCCAGAACTCTGCACTACGATACAAGTCTGATTTTGTGCATCCCCAGCAACAATAATGCCATTTTTAGCAAGATTTTTCTAAGATATTCCCATCTAATGGGATGCAGACCCTGCCACTCCGAGCCCTGCAGGTGCAGCAGCTGAGAGATAACTTCTATACAGATTCACCCTGCATATGAATACAGACAAAACCATTTATTCGCAGCAACAAAAAGGTAGGAATCTGCAACAAAGTTTTTTAAAATTCCTTCAATGTACGCAAGTCACCCAGAAGGAAAGGTTCTCTCAATAAAAAAGTGGACTTCCTCTAAAGTATATCTATTAATATTTTATTATTATTCTACAGTATTTATAAAGCACCAATAGTTCGCTCAGCGCTGTACATTACAAAGGGGGACAGAACATGTGACAGTACAATAACAATACAATGCAAAACATGAGGGAATTGAGGGCCCTGCTCTTTCGAGCTTACAATCTAGGAGGGAGGGGATGGTGGCACAGGAGGAGATAGCTGTGGGGGATGGAGTGGTAGGAAGAGTGGAGGAGGTCGGCAAGTTAGCAGGGGGTGGGGTAGGCTTCCCTGAAGAGATAGGTTTGCAGGGTGCACCTAAAGAAGAGGAGAGTAGGTGATAATCTGATGGGTTGGGGCAGGGAGTTCCAGAGGATGGGTGACACCCTGGAGAAGTCCTGGAGATGGGCATGGGAGGAGGAGACCAGGGAACTAGAGAGAAGGAGGTCTTGTGAGGAGTGGAGTGTGCGTGCTGGGCGGTACTTTGATATTAGGTCAGTGATGTAGTTCGGGGCAGTGTGGTGGACGGCTTTGTACGTCAGTGTTAGGATTTTGAATTTGATCCGTTGCGCAGTCGGAAGCCAGTGGAGGGATTGGCAGAGGGGGGTGGCGGAGATGGAGCGGTTGGAAAGGTGAATGAGTCTGGCAGCCGTATTCAGGATCGACTGAAGCAGGGATAGTCAGCGGCAAGGCAGGCCAGTGAGGAGGGAGTTGCAGTAGTCGAGTCGTGATAGGATGAGGGAGTGGATGAGCTGTTTAGTGGTTTCAGGGGTTAGGAACATGCGTATTTTGGCGATGTTGCGGAGGTGGAGTCTGCATGAGTTTGTTAAAGATTGGACTTGTGGCTGTAAGGATAGGTTGGAGTCCAGAATGACACCAAGTACTCTGGCCTGGGGGGCAGGTTTGATGGTGGCGTTGTTGGATGTGACGGAAAAGTCAATGGGGGGTGTTGTCCGGGCTGGGGGGGAAGACAAGAAACTCGGTTTTGGAGAGGTTCAGTTTAAGGAAGTGGAGCGACATCCAGTCTGATATGTCGCTCAGTGGGTGTGTGATTCGGGCGGAGACTGAGGTGGGAGGTTGAGAGATAGATTTGTGTGTCGTCGGCATATAGGTGGTAGTTGAAGCCGTGAGAGTGTATGAGTTGGCCAAGGTAGGAGGTGTAGATGGAGAAGAGAAGGGGCCCGAGGACGGAGCCTTGAGGGACTCCAACAGAGAGGGGGAATGAGGGGGAGGTGGTAGCATTATAGGCAACGCTGAAAGAGCGTTGTGACAGATAGGATGAGAGCCAGGAGAGAGCAGGGAGTGTAGGTTTTTTTTTTGAGGATGGGGTGGTCGACTGTGTTGAAGGCCGCAGAGAGGTCAAGGAGTCGGAGCACTGAATAGTGGCCATTAGCTTTGGCGGTTAGCAGGTTGTTGGAGAGTTTGAGTAAGGCAGTTTCGGTGGAGTGTAGGGGACGGAGGCCGGACTGTAGGGGATCGAGGAGGTTGTTGTCGTTGAGGTGAGAGCTTAGGCGGGTGTAGACTAGGCACTCGAGGAGTTTGGATGTAAATGGAAGCAGGCAGATGGGTCTGAGGTTGTTCGGGTCATTGGGGTCCAGGGAGGGCTTTTAAAGTATGGGGGTGATGTGTGCATGTTTCATAGGGGAGGGGAAAGTGCCAGAGGAGAGGGAGAGATTAAAGATGTGGGTGAGGGAGAGTAGGATGGAGGGAGGTCATAGGAGTTGAGGGGATAGGGTCGAGGGGGCAGGTGGTGAGGTGGGCATCAGAGAGGATCTTGGAGACTTCCTCGATGGTAGTAAGGTCAAAAGGTGTGAAGCAAAACCATTCATTTCATAAAGATTAAGGGGAGTTAAAACTGCTGTCCATTTTTTGCAGACTGCCTGCATCCAGGGCCAATCACTTGCATATGATAACTACATGAGCCATTACACGCGAGTGGCTGCGATTAGCTGCAGGAACTGGCAGCCTCCTATTGCTTTCAATGGGGTTGCCTCCCACAGCTAATCAAGGGAACCCCTACTGGAAATCTAAATCTGAGGCACGGTGCATTTCCAGGTGTGAATGCACCTATAGGGAGATCTTTTCACTTCCTGTTGGCACAGCAGAAGAGAAAATCTCTCACAGGAACAAGTGCTTCCATTGAAGATTTCCCTTCTATCCCGGTTCTGATGGCAACTCAAATTTTTGAATTTAGGCTCACTTTCATTCCTGGTGACACTGGTGATCAGGACAATTAGAAGGTGTGAATCTCCATAATTGGCTCTGCCTTCCATAGGACTGGTTCCTTGAAGCCTCTTTGGTGCTCTATCCATTAGTCGCAGCTCTCACATCACAATGCAGAACCAGCAGTTATGCATTCTAAGTGAGGAAGCCGAGTGCCCCTTAACATGCATTGGACACCGAGCATTGGAGAAGAAGAGTGTCAACTACCAGGGGCACAATGAATAAAAAGTAAAATTCGCTTTCTCTGGTATTGTAGGAAAACACAAGCATTTAACCCTTGTTGTGCGGTAGGGGGGGTGCCCACTGCAAGGGTAGTTCTTTCAAATTCTCTGGGGTTCAGCTTTAAAGTATGTTTCAGACCCCCTGCATCTTGCAAGTGGACAACTGCTTTAAAGGTGAAGCATTCCCAAAAATGGATACTGCTGTTTTTTTTGTTTTTTAATGATCAATTTGGGAACAAGTACACAGATTAGAAAAGTCACAACACCTTTGAGTTGATAACCTAGTAGGAGCTTGCGCAGAAGTATTAAACCCAGAGGATCTGCATGATTGATACATATGAGAAGGCAAACAGTGGCTTTAGTGTTTGAGTTACAGTAAACCATAATGAAAAGTGGCAAAAAGGCGGTCATTGCTGACCTCTTCCAAAAAAAAAAAAAAAAAAAAAAAAAAATCCTTGTTGCATGACGGTTATCCTGACCATCTGCTTATAATAAAACTCCCAAAAATACAGCGTTTTCTGACTTCAGATATTATATATGTAGTTCAGGTCAGCTACTCAAGTACTGAAGTTACTGAAATTCAGGCAACCAGTGTTTCCAGAAGGTGACCAACAATGTCAGCCATCACATTTCAAAGGTTTTATGTTTAAGCCACTTAAATATGGAGAAGTTATATATGCTATATTTCAATGCCAATTTGGAGAATATGGCAATATTACCTTCTACTGGACTGCTGGTTCATTTTAGTAGATGCCAGGCTTCGATTTTTGTTCCCAATTTGTAGAATCTTACATGCCTCCTCTGTACTGGTGATATTGAACCACTTTAAATCTTAAATATAAAAGAAAAAAGGCTCAGATTTTACTTATTATGGACCTTGCTTTTGTGCACTGGTGTGCAGTCATGTTGGAACAGGAAGGGGCCATCCCCAAACTGTTTCCACAAAATTGGGAGCATGAAATTGTCCAAAATGTCTTGGTATGCTGATGCCTTAAGAGTTACCTTCACTGAAACTAAGGGGCCCAAGCCCAACCCCTGAAAACCAACCCCACACCATAATCTTTCCTCCACCAAACTTTAAACTTGGCACAATGCTCTCAGGCAAGTACTGTTCTTCTGGCAACCGCCAAACCCAGACATGTCCATTGGATTGCCATCTGAGAAGCGATCGGTCACACCAGAGAACCCCTCTCCACTGCATGTGCTGACCCCACTGTCATTTTACATGGCCTACCACTTTGTGGCTGAGTTACCGTTCCCAGTTGCTTCCATTTTGTTATAATACCAACAGTTGACCATGGACTATTTAGTAGCAAGGAAATTTCACAGATTGACTTATTGCACAGGTGGCAACCTATCACAGTACCACGCTTGAATTCATGGAGCTTCTGAGTGACCCAGTCTGCATGCCTAGGTGCTTTATTTTATACACCTGAGCCATGGAGGTGATTGGAACACCTGGAACCAAATGATTTGAGGGGTCTCCCAATGCTTTTGGCAATTTAAGTGTATATAAGCTTTTGTTTTTTATGGCAGTAATATACAGAAAATTAGAACTATTGGCAAAACCTTTTTTTTCTTTATGTTAGACCAAGGGAGGGTTAAAACACCTGTCAGATTTTGTTTCACCATCTGTGTCTCATTGCGGAGATTTCCCTTCACTTCCTGTCCCATAGCCAAACAGGGAGTGAAAGGAAATCCCCATAGAATTCCTTGGGGACCCCCAGGTCACCAGAGCTAATGCGCCCATTGGAGGATCTCCCTTCTATTACTCTTGTGGGGACAACCAAAAATTTGGGATTTTGTTTTACTTTCAACCGGACTTAGAGAGGTTGAATCTCCATGGAGGTTGAATCTCCATGATGGGGGCAAAGACAGCAATAGAAACTGACAAGCATTCTAATCCCTCTGCACTCTATCCAAAATTGGAAAAAAAGTTTTGTCTTTAGTTATACTTCAAGGTTACTATTAAAAAAAAAAAAAAAACCTTGAACACTTTAAATCTGACAAACTTAACAGGCCAATGATAACTTCTGGAATAAATTTAGGATTACCTTTTACATAAGAGATGCCAGCTTGGTCATCACATATTTTCAAGGCTGGCCTCTTTTGGTTTTTTGATGTGGGGAACTGATCTAGCAAGTCATAGACGTATTCATTGTATATCTCAAAGAACGATACCCATGCAGAGAACTGATGAAGACTGTCCCCTTCATCTAACAAAAATACAAAAATACAAAAATACAAAAAACAAAAAGAACAAAAAAAAAAAACCAGTAACATTTTGGTTTTCTGCATTGAAGGTCACATTCTTTACTTAAGTAGATAATCTAAAAACCAGCCTGATATGAAACCAAAATCTGAAATTTAAAAAAACTGTCAGTGGTACTTTGCCTTGCTTTCCGAGTCAAAGACCTGAAACAGAAGGATACGAAGGGTGAAGGGGGCTAGATCTTATTGGAAGGCCACTAGTAGCAGCAAAAGTCTGGAGCATATTATGGGTCAAGCAACGTGGAATCAATCAGCAGGGAGAAATTTAGCTATCCACAGCCAGGGGCATATTTACCACAAGGCACTTGCCTTGGGTGGCATTTTTCAGAGGTGGCAGCACCTCCCCTCAGAAAAAGGGATGAAAGAATGGACACGCATGCCATGAGAACCAGGTGGGATCCAAGAGAGGCTGTGGGCTGCTCTATGCTGTATGTAGAGCCTGACTCTCGTTCCCAGGGATGTCTGGAGCTTTGAAGAGGAGTGCCTCTCTCTATCGCTCGTGGGGGGGGGGGGGTTAGTGGAACGCTCTCCCGAGTGGTGGGCAGGAGTGTTTGTCAACAGCAGGCTCTCTCCGCGGAAGGGGGTGGTGGTGTTGATCGGTGTCCAAGGGGGCAGATGATTTTTGTGTTGCCTAGGGCAGCACAAAACCTAAATGCACCACTGTCCACAGCTACCAGATTTTGGTATATTTAAGACACAATTGTGTCGGGGGGGTTGTTCATCTTGCCATGGATCATAGCCATGTAACCATTTTTTACTTCAAGCAGAATAAGAGTGGAGTTTTCCAGGCAGATGCCATTGACTGCTTAGCAGCAACTGTAATTTGTCAAAGTAACTTAAATTGAGCAATGATAACATCTGGAGGGCACCAATTTAGAATAGCTATTGCGGGGTCCAGAGCAACATATTTGCCCGACATTGTAGAGAGAAATTAAAAACCTTGGTCCAAAATCTGTGGGCTACAGGGCATGTCCAGACATTAGATGCATTCTCAAAGCCTTGCAGCTATAAAAGCACTCTGAAGACTAGTTCAGTACAAACTTAGAGATGCGTGCTGTAACCAAGTACCAGCAGGAGAAGACCTTGTATGTAGGCCCCCAGCACAGCAACATTCACGGAGCCGGACTTGCTGGCCAGCCAATATTTTGCTTCAACAGTAACACTGAGGTTGGACTCCCACTTGCCAACATAAGATTGAGGTTGTGGAAAGAGCTCAGAAAGCATTGTAGGGTATAAAGGGGGAAATCTGTCTCAACACATGAGGATCAAGCATGAAACGGATACAAGGAAGAGCTAGTCAGGAAGAAAAGGTTACAATCTGAAAGTAGCAAAGTTCTGATAACAGTAATTGAAACGTAGACATGGAAGCCTTGGGAAAGGGAGAACCCCATCAGGGCCTGCTAATCTGTGAAATCAGTTAGTTTAAGATCTACCCAGATGCAGGAGGCGGCTAGAGAGGTAGCAATCAAGTAGAATAGGGGGTTCAGCATTAAAGATGACATAGGACAGTGAGATGAGAGGAGACCCACCCGCTGTTTAATGCAGTCACAAATCATGAGAGAATGTGAGGTGATGGGGTTTGTAATGAAACTACACCATTTCAGGCCAACCAAAGGAAGTTTGTAATTGCCAACGAGCCACACAACGCCACTTTCAGACTCGGCCCTAGAGGGATTTCCATTGTTGCATACAATTTAGCATTTAGTCAGTTGAGCCATCTGAACAACACGTTAACACTTCATCAGATAGGGGAGACCCAGACTGCCTCTTGCGTTAGACAAATAAATGTCAGGCTTTGGAAATTTTCAGGCAAAAAAAAAAAAAAACCATGTTGCTGGAGTACACACAGATAATGTAGGTACATATTAGCAGATAGGACAAGGAGGGTAATAAATAAGCGCTGTCTTTAGCATTAAACGCATTTACCTGCCAGTCCTCCACTGTATTTCCCCTGTCTGTATTGGTTTAACTTGGTTCAATAAAGTGGATTTTTTGAGTGCAGCCGGACATCCTTTGTTGTCACCTATGCTGCACACGAGCTGGCTAGCACCTATAGGAGAGTTGTGCTTGGAGATTGGGAGTCTCTCTACCTTGCGCAGCAGTAAACATATAGGACAATGAGAAGGTACAGAATTTTGGGGAGCAGGGTCATTTTAAACAGCGATTTTACCGAACCATGAAATACGTAGGGGTGATCATCAATCCATTTTTTGTTTGAGAAGGTTTTTTTTTTTTTTCCTTTTAAAGATAAAAAAATTTCATCTTTTAACAAAAAATAAAAATTAAATTTTTTTGCAAGTGGATTCTGGGGGCTCTAAAGCATTGCACCAGCGATCAGTGGATCGCTGGTGCCTTGCAGGTCTCCTCCTGACCTCTCACTGCATCTGCTTGCAGATACATCCCGTACAAGCAAGCAGATGCTTACTGACAGGAAAGCACAATGAACTAACATGGAGTTCCACAGTGCCATGGTAATTCATAGGCAACTACAAGCCAACAGCCGCAAAGGCTGTCGGAACTTGTGTTCTCATTCACAGAGCTGCCACTAGCGGTCACAACAGGGATTGGGGGGTTGCGGGGGCCGGTCTGATCGCAACATGTTACACACTGAATATGGGTGTAATTGTAACATGTTACGAAAGGTGAATTTATCCTTTGAACACTATTTTACCACTTTCCTAGTTCAAAGCTTTATAATAGAACAGGCCCTCTTCATTAGCTAGCCCAAAATAGCAAGATTTTTTTGTGCACGGTACACTGAAGTCAATGGGGGGAAAAAAAAAAAAAAATGACGGGGGGGGGGGGGGCATGCTGTCGTCTAGCTTTGACTTAATAGTTTCCTTTGTTGCTTTTTTTCTCCATCTTACAACAGAGTAAAATATTTCTTCCAAGAAGCCAGAGCTCTCCATGTACAAGCGAAATCTGAGAATTATGCCTTATATTTGTAGACATTGATTGGACTGTGTGTAGGTAGAAGACAGAAAGGACGGAAAAAGAAAGGACGGAAAAAGAAAGGACGGAAAAAGAAAGGACGGAAAAAGAAAGGACGGAAAAAGAAAGGACGGAAAAAGAAAGGACGGAAAAAGAAAGGACGGAAAAAGAAAGGACGGAAAAAGAAAGGACGGAAAAAGAAAGGACGGAAAAAGAAAGGACGGAAAAAAAGGTTAAGGATGGAAAAAGAAAGACGGAAAAAAGGTTAAGGATTGGTACCTATGGGGAGTGGGTACCCAAAATAGACAGGTACCTGCTCCCACTTCTGCGATCGCCTAGGCGACTGTAAGCGAAAGTTGTCCTCTCCCACCGTAGTCTTCTGGGACACGTGACAGACTACGGGACCATTCACAAAGCACAGCACTACTTGCACATGCGCAGTGAGCACCCGGCTGTGAAGCCACAAGCTGTCACAACCGGATGCCCACACTGAAGATGCTGGTGCCAGGAACACAGGGCAGCTGGTGAAATTGGCTGCAGGGGAAGACACCGTGGGACAGGTAAGTATCCATTTTTAAAAAAGTCAACAGCTACAGTTTTTGTAGCTGATGACTTTATGTTCACTGGAACTCCACTTTAATGCATAGAATGCATTCATGTAGAAAAAAAAAAACAAAAAAAACTGCCTTTAGAAGCACTTTAATTTCTAGGATATAGGGAATGCGTGATGATCTCAGGTTAAGGTTGCCAGAAAAGATGAAGTAGAAAAATCAGAACTAAAACCTAAACAGATCACTTTACTATAAAATATGTAGCTACAGCAGTCATTGTTCAAATTTACCTTTTACAGGTGAAGCTTCACCATTAGAGGCCAGATTACGAAGATTTCCTGAACTGGAAACAGTCCTCATACCATCCTGTAATCAGAGTTTGAAAAAAAAAATAAAAAATAAAAAAAACACACACAACACCAATGCAAAAAACACATTTAGTATGCGTGTCTTCAGCCTACACTGCAGTCCAGTTTTACTTCTGTACAGCACAAAGCAAATGCCACAGCAAGCACTCCTGGTGTCAGGAAGAACCAGAGGCATGCAGAATGCTCGTCGAACCAGGTGTGAAAAAAAGCCTTATGTGGGCCACACACTTAAAATTTTTGACAGTTGAAATGAAGGATTCACAAATATGATCAAAATGGAGCAGTGAAATCCATCACCACTATATTGATCGCAAAACAAAACAAACACGCAAAAAGGGGGCAGAAACCCAACTGTATGGCAAGGACCACATTTGTAATATTTCTGTATGTATACATATGACAACAGCAGTTCAAAAAGAACAGAATGTAGCATACAATTTCTAGGCTTACATTTACCAAAACAATAATGCCATCTTGTGGACAACTTTGTTTACAAATTCCATCGTTTTAGATGGCCACTAACCTCCTTCAGGCTGGAAAGTAGGGCTGCTTTTGTGGCTTCCTCCTGCTTGACTTGTGCAGGCTCTAGTTTCATGACATCATTGCCAAGATAGGGCTTTAGAGTCATCTTTGGGTACTGTTGACCTCTGATATGACCAAAAATCACATCAAGTGAACGAGGAAGAATACCACCATCTTTTGGAGTTCCTGCAGAGGCAAAATAGTTTGTCACTGTAAGGGTTCACGTACACAGGGCTTAAAATGCCTCTTAGAGGCATTTAAGTTTTGTTAGCTTCTAAAAAAATCTTTGTTACCCTATGTGCCGATACACAGGAGTGGATTAAGGAGAGGAGCTTTTCGGCAGAATAAATGTTTAACACGCATAAAATCTTCTAATTGTGCTTAAACCCTAGATGCACTTGCTTGAGGGTTCATTAATTCCAATGGCCAGAATAATTATTCTTGCCAATTTCATCCATAACATTTCAAAACGCTTAACACAGCTAAACACGTGTGCAATATGCATCTTTAGGCGTGTTTTTATAGGCTGCTTTTTCCTGCCAGGAAAAGGAGTTCAAGTGAAAAGAACAAAGGCCTAATCAAAAGAAAATTCATTTAGACTAACCAGTAACTTGCTTTCCAGTAGTCTTTCAGGACAGCACCCAAGAGATTGTAGCTCCTCCCACCAGACACCGGAAACACCTGTAGGACTACCCACTAGAGGGTCATTGTATTTTTGGGTCCCCCTATTCCTGCACAGCCAGGCATTTCCAGCTTGCATCCGCATTGTGAGCTGTCCATGGGCTTGTTTTTGTGGTTGTATTGAGGGGAAAACAACTTGCATGGGGATAAGGGAATATGGGATGAAGGATGGTGGAGAAGGATCTGGGCGTTCAGGTAGATCACAAGATGAATAATGGCATGCAATGCCAAGCTGCGGTTTCTAAAGCAAAATCTTGTTCTATTAAAAGCGGTATAGACTCAAGAGAGAGACCATTTTACCCCTGTACAAATCATTAGTAATACCGCATCTGGAATATGCAGTTCAGTTTTGGGCACCAATTCACAAAAAGAACATTGGGGAACTGGAGAAAGTACAGGTGTCCTGGGCTGGGCGACGCCCCCCCTAGATTTCAGTGGCACCCTACCTCCCCCCCAGGATATCTGGAGGCTGTGAGGGACCAAGTGCTTCTGACCATCTTGCTGCTTGACCATCCATCTGCAGAGCTCCCAGAGACTCTGCCTTGCATCTATATCAGTTTAAGCCTCAGTGCCGACACCACTTGCCGCCCATGGTTCTTTGCAGAGTAGAGCTCCTGTAAGAAGCACAAGCGAGGGTCCCGAGAGGGGTTTTGGAATGTGCAGCACTTATGGGGAGAGCTGGGCACAGGAGGTAAGGCAATGAATCTGAAGGAAGGAGGCCACTAGGTGCAGATGGGTGAGAGCCATGGATTTTTTGTTGGGGGGGGGGTAATTCTAGGTGCAGAGGGGGACAGGAGGAGGGGGTGGAATGCTATGTGCAGAGCTGTGGTTGGAGCCGGAGTGCAAAGGTGAAAGCTGTAGATGGGGGGTGAATAGTGGACAGGGAATGCAGAAGAGAAATGTAGAAGTGGGCATAGAAAAGATGTGGATGGGGGGAGGTGATTAGGTGAGCTATGGACAGGAGATGCAAAGGTGAGCTGTGGCTGCAGGGGTACATAGGTGAACAGTAGATGGTTACTTTTTGGGGTGTTTCTTAAGGAAGGAGGCGTTAATGGTCCCCGGACTATACATTTAACTGTTGTACTCAGTACTCTGGTGTACATTACATATTCTTGAGCTCTGCATTCTGTGTGCTGCACATTACAAACGTGTTCACTGCACTCTTAACACTGGTTATACATTATATAGTCCTGACCACTCTGTATGCTTGATTGCATACAATCAAGTGTTTGTAAAGTACACCACAGTATACTGTCCTACAGTTAAAAGTTTGCAATATACAGCACAGCTTACAAAGTACAATGGTCAGAAGTATGTCACACATGACCTAAATGTTGAGAGTAGGGGTAAGGATTGTATATTGATTCTAAAATGTATAGTACAATATTATGCATTGTCTTAAGTTTTGAAATCAGGCCCCTTGAATTTAATGCACCCCCAGATCAGACAGGCTAGATCTGGCCACGGTTGTAGCAGAGTACCTCCAGCCAAGCTGAAACACAAAACCACAACAAAAGGATAATACAACAGAAGGAAGGGCAGTCATTGCGGTCCTGAAAACAACTACTGGAAAACAAATTAACCGTTAAACTTGAATTTTCCTAAAACATCTTTCAGGACATTACCCGAGAGGATAAACAAGAACCTACCATTTTAGGTAAGGGCAACAGCTTTGTAAGACCTTTCTGCCAAAGGCTTAGCCTCACGCTGATAAGAGATCCAATCGGTAATAGCAGATTTGTTCCAGGGTGGCACCAGCCCTTTCTGCCCAAGTGGCTGAGAGAGCTCTAGTGGAGTGAGGGGACCAAAATCCATCCAGACATAGGCTTCCCGATAGCCATCATTAGCCATTTGGCTATGGATCCCTCAACTTTCTAAGCCCTTCTTGGCGCCAGTATACAAAACAAAAAAAAAAAAAGGAGTCTGAACTCCTTAAGTCTTTGGTTACCTCAGGTAACGCAAAACTTATGATTTAAGGAATTAAAACTTTTTTTCCCCCTGATAGATATGGACAAGATGTCTGGAGGACAATGTCTTGAGAATAGAAGCAGCTTTTGGTAGCAATCCCAGATTGGTCTTTAAAACAAGACTATATGGAAAAATTGGGAGGGGGGCTTCCTAATAGAGCACGCAGTTCGCAGATTCTGCATGCAGAAGTTACTGCTATAAGAACTGTCTTTAGGGTAATGAACCTCAGGAGATGTGAAATTTAAAAGTTAAAAACAGACTCTGTTAGAGCCTGCTCTTCTGACAAGATCCCATTTTGGAATTACTAACTGGCACAGGTCTAATATCAGGCTAGAGCCTTAAACCTAACAAAAAAGGCTCTGTTGAAATAGAACTCCACTAAAACACCCTTAAAAGCAGCCACCTGCACCTTGAGGGTGCAGACTACCAGACCCTTGTCCATACCCCTCTTATAAAAATTGTAGAGGAGAGATCTGCTGACGACCAGAAGAATTGTCTAATGTATTGACTGCCAGATGGAAAAGCGCAGAGAACCATGCTCTTTTGGGTCAAAAGGACACCATGAACATGACTTAAGTTCTTTCTTTGGATCTTACTTAGCGCTTGCAGGATCACCTGAAAGGGGGAGGGGGGTACAATCTCAGGTGCTGTCCTGAAATATTTTGGGAAATATAAAAGTTAGTGTAGCTTATAGAGTTACCGCAAAGCCACATGTCACCACCTGTTTCTTTTAACCTTTTTCTTATCCACCTCCCATCAGAAGTACTCACCAACGACCTTTCTAAAGCCAAGTCAAAAGCTAGCTCTAATAAGTAGTACTATTGTCATGCAAGAGAACTTTTTTCCAGAGAGGCATTTCTGTGCCTATCTAGTGTGTGAAAAAAGCCACACTGTTGCGTTACTCATCTGTCAGCATGCAGTAACAAAACAAGACACACGAGACTATATTCTGCAAGGTGGTCTAATCCTTGGGACAAATGAAAAAAGGTCTACAAAAAGGAACACGCCAACATAAATCCAAAGCAAATTAAATCTTCAATTCACCTAAACTGTAGCAGCCAAAATAGGCATCTTTCCTAAAAGATCCTTCAAATCCCTGTTGAAGGGGAAAAAAAAAAAAAAAAAAAAAAAAAAAATTTCGGGTTCATTGAACCTCCCTTTTAGTTCTCACAAGAATGCTTGAAGATTTGGTCAAAATGACCACATGCCATGTCATCAACAAAAAGTAGTTTCTCCAGCCAAGTTAAAGTGAGTTCACCTTCACCAAAAAACTGCCTATGCAGGTAAGGGGTGTCTGTGGATAAAAACAAACTGTGTCTCTAACTGAAGTTGAATAATGTCCATGCTATAGGTTTAGGCCATTTATGTACCTTATGAAGTCTGACTACAATACTACCAGGACATTGCCAACTACTTCCAGTATATTGTCATGTGAGGCATAGTCATTTACTGCTCACCCCCACCATCACAGTAGAGAGCTTTTTCGCTGATTCAGACCCCCTTACATACTCTCTCCCCCCCGATGTAGTAGCTCTGAGCTCAGTGTCTGAGAGCATACGCCTGTGATGGAGAAGATTAGCAGTAATGACTAGGCCTCACTTAGCAGCGTCTTGGATATTCGAGTCAGGCTTCATTGAGGTACATAAATGGCCTACACCTATAGCAAGGGTAGTCAACTTTAGCTAGAGCTGAACAGTTTGTTTTGATCTTCAGACACCCCTCATCTGCATAGGCAGTTTTTTGGTAAAGGTGAACTATCCCTTTAAAGCAATACGAGGCGTGAGGGGTAGGAGAGTTTAAAAAAAAAACAAAAAACCATCCTGTCAGCTCATACCGAAAATTCCTATGCACTCTCCCTAGAAGACTGAATGAGAGAAAATTCTAAGTCTCATAAAAGGAGGAGATCATACCATGGAGTCCAATCTTTCAGCATACAAAAGTTGTGCAATACATTTTTAAAACCTTCTTACCATGTACAGAAAGTCCCCATCTAGCCCTTTATCCAGTTTTTACTATGCTCAATATCTTAAAGGCAGGTAGTTCTTGTAATGATCATGTGCAATAGGCACATGAAACTATGTGGCAGCCATGTTGTTCATGTCACAAGTCTCCCATGCCATTTTGTCAGTATAAGCAACATAGCTGCAGTGACCTTCCCCCTACCTTCTCCTTCAGTTCATTCAATACACAAACTCTTAGACACTGCCAGAAACTTCTTATCAGACCCTCTCACGCCTATTAGCCGAATCCACACCTTAGTATAGAAACCCTAGTAAAAACATCGGACTCACAAGCCTGAGTAACTAGAGTTTTAACAGATACCCACCTGGTCCCAGGCCTGTCAGTCATTCAACAGTCGTAAATAGCTCAGCTCTGGTGGAATAGCCAACAATTCATTCCTGATTGAATGGCTGTTAGCAAAGACTCTAAAACTTTAGTATATTTCATAACATTTGAAAAAAGTACACTACAGCCAGAATAAGCACATTAAAGTGCCTTGAAAAAAAAAGTATCCCTTGAAATTTAAATTTTTTTCATGTTACAGCCAAAAACGTAAATGTATTTTATGTGATAGACCAACACCAAGTGGCACATAATTGTGAAGTGGAAGGAAAATTAAATTGTTTTACATTTTTTTTTACAAACAAATATCTGAAAAAGCGTGGTATGCATTTGTATTCAGCCCCGAGTCAATATTTTGTAGAACCATCTTCGCTGAAATTCCTAGATTGTAAGCTCAAAAGAGCAGGGCCCTCGAACCTCTCGTGTATTGTACTGTTTTGTCTCATGTTCTGTCTCCCTCGCTAATGTACAGCGCTGAGCAAACCCTTTGGCGCTATATAAACACTGTATAATAATAATAAGAATTCCAGCTCCAAGTCTTTTTGGGGTATGTGTCTATCAGCTTTGCACATCTAGGAGTGAAATTTTTGGCCATTCTTCTGTGCAAAATGGCTCAAGTCCTGTCAGATTGGATGGAGAGCATCTGAACAGCAACATTCAAGTTGTGCCGCAGATTCTCCATTGGATTTGGGTCTGGACCAGGGCCCGACTGACCATTCAAGCACTCGGCACCGCCCGAGGGCCCGGGATCAGTAGGGGGCCACATGAAATGCCCCTGGTACCTTTTTATATAGGCTTTTTTGAGTGTGGGCAAGGACACAGGGGCCCCATGATCCCTTATTGCCCAGGGGCCCCATGAGTTGTCAGTCCACCCCAGGTCTGGTCTTTGCCTGGGCCATTCTAACATATGAATATGCTTTCATCTAAACCATTCCACTGTAGTTCTGGTTGTATGCTTAGGGTCGTTTTCCTGCTGGAAGGTGAACCTCTGCCCCAGTCTCAAGTCTTTTGCAGACCAACAGGTTTGCTTCTATGATTGCCCTGTATGTGGCTTCATCTATCTTCCCATCAACACTGACCTGCTTCCCTGTCCCTGCTGAAGAACAACATCCCCACAACATGATGCTGCCACTATGTTTCACGAAGGGGATGGTGTGTTCAGGGTGATGTGCAGTGTTAGTTTTCCGCCACACATAGCTTTTGCTTTTAGACCACAAAATTGAATTTTGGTCTTATCTGACCAGACCACCTTCTTCCACATGTTTGCTATGTCCCCTACATGGCTTCTCGCAAACTGCAAAGGGGAGTTCTTATGTATTTCTTTCAACATTGGCTTTCTTGCCACTTCCATAAAAGCCACATTTGTGGAGTGCGTGACTAATAGTTGTCCTGTGGACAGATTCTCCCATCTGAGCTGTGGATCTCTGCAGCTCCTTCAGAGTTACCATGGGCCTCTGGGATGCTTCTCTGATTAATGCTCTCCTTTCCCAGCCTGTCAGTTAATGTGGACATGTCTTGGTAGGTTTGCAGTTGTGCCATACTCTTCCATTTTCATATTATGTGTTGAACAGTGCTCCGTGAGATGTTCAAAGCCTGGGATATATATTTTTTTTGTTATAACCCAACTCTGCTTTAAACTTCTCCACAACTTTATCCCTGACCCATCTGGTGTGCTCCATAACCTTCATGATACTGTTTATTCACTAATGTTCTCTAACAAGCCTCTGAGAGCTTCACAGGACAGCTGTATTTATACTGAGATTAAATTACACACCGATTGAATCTTTTTAATAATTAGATGACTTCGGAAGGCAATTGGCTCCACTAGATTTTAGTGAGGGGTATCAGAGTAAAAGGGGCTGAATACAAATGCACGCCACACTCTTCAGATATTTATATTTAAACTATTTATCATTTTCTTTCCACGTCACATGTGCCACTTTGTGTTGATCTATCACATAAAATACATTTGTTTTTGGTAACATGACAAAATGTGGAAAATTTCAAGGGGTATGAATACTTTTTCAAGACACTGTACCTCCATCAGTTAATCAGTAATATTTTAAGTCCAAAAACCCCTATATTAGACAATATGGGGAGCCAACGAGACACAGTAACCCTGCTACGTAAAGTAAACATCCGAAACCTGTCATTTATATCCATTACGAAGGTAATTCCATGCTGGACAATATGCACTGTCACAGACTATAACCTGTAGATATTCAGAGTTATCAATACCTATAGAAAAAAAACTGGATCTGTGGCTTAGTCAAACCTCAGTGACATCCCAGCAGCCATACCTTAGTTCTAGTAATAGTATTATTATTGAAACACTGATTTAAAAACTTAAAGAATCCCTTTCTCTTGAGAAGTGATACTGATGTGTAAAGCTCAGAATATACCTGTCTGATGACAGTGGGGTTTATTAAAGCTGGAGAGTGCAAAATTAGGTACTTGTCCGCATAGAAACCAATCAGGTTCCAGGCTTTACTGCCAAAGCTTAAAATTAACAAGCCAAGGTTAGCAGCTGATTGGCTACCATGCACAGGTGCAACAGATTCTGAGCAAATCAGTTTTGGTAAATCTGCCCGTGTTACAGATGTTTATTCTAAAACTATAGTTTCTATTGCTAACATTGGGAACGTTTCCTACTTCTTGGTAAAAAAAGTAGAAGGTGGCAGTTTAAAGGGTTAATTGCTTAGGTACCTAAAACCAGTGACAATCTCAGCCTGTTGGAACTTAGATTGAGGTCCCGCAATCTATAAAATCTATGTGCAGGAGGAGGCTGAGAATGTCATTGTTGCAAATCAGTGATGGACCAGAGTGATGTTGACCAGCCAGTGGTCACAAGTTGGTGAAAAGGGCAGTGGTCTCACCTGCATTTGTCACAGTTCTAAAAAGGATAGTATCTTCAGTTACTGCAAACACCAAGCTGTCAGATAAGACTAAAGACTTTGCAGAAAGGCGCTCAATTAAAAATAAATTGATACCTTGTATTGTAAACGTTTTCCCAGCATTGGTGACTCCATATGTGAACACAAGCCCATTCTGCCCTTGGGTGAAGGAATTCACTAGATCCTTCATTGTGCCATCGAAAAACTCTGCTTGTGTGATCTCTGGTCTAAAGATCTGTAAAAAGTTCAAACAGTAAACATCTACAAAGCAAGCAAAAGGCAGAGCAAGAAAAATTTATAATGAAATGACCTTGCTGAAAGTGAACTTGTGCACCGATTGTCCAATTCCTCTTTCACAGTTTTTCATTGTAGAAGAGGCTTTAGGAGCACTAAGAGAAACCAGTTCTGAGTTTTCGACAGACACACAATCCTAAAAAGAAATGGAGGAAAGGAAATATACACTTTTCTGTTTTGTACACGCAGCCCATACTGGCAGCTAACCATACCACCATGGGATCAATTCTACTTAACTCCAGAACAGGTTTGTAAGATAGAAGGCTGATAGCTCCTGCTCTCCCCAAAGAAGAAAGCCCAAAAAGAATCACTCCCCCCTCCCATCCCCAATATAAGTATTGGAACATGAACCACTGGGAAGTCTGGTCAGTTTTTAGCTCCTCTGGATGTAGGACTTGGACGGTATCCCTGCCACTTCCCATATTATGATCATTTATCATTTTAGCAACAGGGAGTACTTTGACAACAATAATCCACATACATCCACCACTTAACCCATTTACAATCACCAAACACATGTACAACAGAAAAATGGTAGACTTTGAAGGATAAGTTCACCTTTTAACAAAAGATAATAAATGCACCTTTTTTGCAGGTATAAAAATGCACATTTTTGTTTTGGAAGCCTCTAAAGCATTTCACCAGCGATCAGATTGTTGGCGCCATACAGGTCTCCTGCAGACCTGTCAGTGTATCTTTGTGCACGCAGGCAGATACTGACAGGAAGACTGAATTAACCACCATGACGCTCCACAGCACCATGGTAGTTCATCAAGAACTACAAAGGCTGTTGGAATTTGTAGTGCTCTCACTCAGAGAATACTGTGAATAAGTGACACGGCCAAGCAGGAGGGAGAAGATCCCCTGCTAGTTGCCAGTCCATTCATAACCTGAATATGGGTGTAACATGTAACAAAAGGTGAACCTATCTTTTGATGTTCACACGCTATGCAAATGCGTCACTGGCTGGCTGAGGTTTATGTGTTGAGAGTGCGCTCAAAGAGCTAGTTGCTGCAGACAGCTCTTGGTTTAGGTTACAGATTGGTAGCCAGCAGGAATGGCTTTCCAATATGTGATGAAGGAGTTAATTGCCATGGAATCAAATTATTAAGGCCCCATTTACATCTCACGATTCGGGATAGCGGGCAGAATCACTGCGATTCTGCCTGTGATCCCAAATCGAGTGGCAATTGCTGCACAACATGTGCTTGGGTGCCATTATCCCTTAATGACACCCCAAATGTGACACTTTTCATTTGACAAACATGTAGGGCAGCCCATTCAAGTGAATGGACTGGCCCTATGCAACATGCAAAATCACATGCAAATCACTCAAAAAAAATGCAAGCAGGAACACTTGTTCTGCTATGCAAAAGTGTGAATGAGGCCTTAATCATTTATGTGCTTGTCTGCCTCCTTGTGAAATCCTCAGTAAGATCATGAACCTCTCCTTTTCTAACAAGTAGTGCATGTTTAATGCAGTCATGTGTGCACTACACATCGCATAGTCCATCTTGGGAGTAATTTGGAGATTTGAAGGAGGCTGAGAAGCAATAGAAGGTACTTTCTGAGTTAAAGTGGTTGTAAAGGCAGAAGGTTTTTTTACCTTCATGCATTCTATGCCTGAAGGTAAAAAAACCTTCTGTGTGCAGCAGCCCCCAGTAATGCTTACCTGATCTCCATCTTGATCCAGTGATGTGCACAAGAGCCTCAGCTGTCCGGGGACTCTCCCTTCAAATTAACGGAGATAGCAGTGGGATCCATTGGCTCCCATTGCTGTCAATCACAGCCAGTAAGGAGGGAGATCAAGCTGTCTGCTTTGGGGGCACTCAAGCAGGAGGTAGGGGCCAGGAGCACCACAGGGTACCCGATGAGAAGATAATCAGGGCTGATCTGTGCAAATCCCCTACACAGGGCAGGCAAGTATAACTTTTTTTTTTAACTTTAGAATTGCATACTTGAATAGAATATTTTTCACTTCATTGCTCTATGAAGCTGATCAGTATAATACAGGTTGGTGGAGAACAGGGGCGGACTGACCATTCGAGCACTCGGGCAATGCCCGAGGGCAGGGGTCAGTAGGGGGCCCCATGAGATGCCCCTAGTACCTTTTATTGGCTTTTTTGGGTGTGGGCGAGGACACCGGGGCCCCATGATCCCCTATTGCCCAGGGGCCCAATGAGTTGTCAGTCCGCCCCTGGTGGAGATGGAGGCAATAACTATGACAGTAATATTTCCTCATAGGTACAGAGCAGGTATAAGCTATAGGGCACCAATATCAATACAATATAAAGAAAAAAAAATTGTAAATACCAACCTGGGACTCATTGCTTGCAAGCTCTGTTTTTGAAAAAGGTCTAATTCTCAAGTACACCTTCAGTGGATGTGAAGTTTGTTCATTCTTTAATGGGAAAACAAAACATTTAAATTATCAACATTAAAAATAAAAGTTGATCAAATAAAGTCCATGTTCAACTAGACTGCTGTGTCTGGTAAGCTTTGGTCAGATCAGTAGACCCTAGGGTGCAGACAATTCAATTGTTCTGGAGCGGTACACAAGAATGGAATGGCTAGCTCCTGTGATACATTTGTGAATAAACCCTGGAATTAATTTTTTTCCAACATAAGACACTCAAACTTACATGTTGGGCATCAAGGATACTGGTGGAAAGGCCAGAACATGAACACCCTTCCCCACCCTGCTCTTACACAAATGCAATATGGAAATGAACGCATACCCTCAGTAGCTACAGAGGCTCCAAATCAAAATGCCAGGGTGTTCATTTTTGGGAAAACAACCCAAATGACAGTCTGCAGTGCTAATTACACCCAAACATGTGCTAAAACCCAATCCAGCAAAGGGTACTTCTGCATGTGCACTGATGCACATTTTACATGCATTTGCAGCACAATTTCAGGGGCTTGTCCATTTCCTTTGAGGTCACTTTCTACTTCTTTGGGCTTTTATGTGCCCTTCATTGATGTACATTTTCACACATTTGTGTTTGAAAAAAGTATGCACTGTTCTACAATGATGTGAAAAATGCCCATTAGATAACATGGATTTTGACCTGTATAGGCTCTAGAAACCATTCAAAAACATGTCCCACTGCACCAATTGAGCTCGCTCTCTCTCCACACACTCTAATTTGATATAATTCCCCCCCCCCCTCCTTTTTATCAAAGGAAGACCTGCCCACAAATATTCTATAGCTTTATACAGCATCCATTGTAGTCAGCTTTCCACTCATAGAAGCTGTGTGCACACCTAGAGTTCTTAGATTTTCTTAAAGATGTTTAGTGTCTAACTTACCAACACTGAAGAGTCAGACACAAGGGAATCACCTACGGCACTGCATAATGCTGGATCCAGCAGAGAACTCACTTCTGCAGTCAACATGGAGCTGTCATCTCTGATGTCCATTGCACCTGCTGGGAATCAAGAAAGTCAGAATGCACCATGACATTGGGCTCAGTAATCTCCAGATGACTTCCAGATCCACACTCCATAGTATAGAATAGCAAACAAGCAGAACAGTTCCAGCATCCTACTGGTGGAACACAAGACTCCACACTACTTCAGCTCTCTGATTCAGAGGGGGTCCCATATGCCTCACCCTACATTTTAACAAGTATAATCAAATTAAAGCTAAATGCTAGGAGAAAGGAATAGTTTAACAAGGTAAGCAAATTCCACTTTTAGGGGCTACAGGAGTTAATACAAAGCTATAGCAGTCTTTAATGATCTGGACCAACAGAAACCCACCACACAAAGTCTAGATTCAACAGCAGAAAGGGAGTGATGAGCAGCTGCTGCAGGCTTCATATCATCTACTACCCACCTGACCTCATCAGCCTCCAATAATTCTATTGGCCTCCAAAGCACACAGATACATATACAGGTATATGTTTAGCCATACATAGCTCAGACTTGTCTTTGCATTGAAATATTTATTTTCTCCTTCCATGTGCTATCTTCACTTTTGTGGTTTCCTCCACTGCCATTGTCATCAATAGGCCTTATTATGCATGTTGATGCATCAAAAAAAAAATCTACAACACATGTCAAGTCTTGTCACATGGCATCACACATGTGAGCTAGAAACATTCACCTCAGGTTCACACCTAAGCATTTTCTGCAGCGTTTTGCGTTTTTGCAGAAACACAGTACAGTCTATTTAACATGATTTCCTATGGGACAGGTTCACATCTCCGTGTTTTCACCTGGTGCGTTTTTTGGAAATGGTCAGGGACTTTTTTTAACGCAAAATGTTGTGGTTTTGGTTCTACAGACTTCAATGGGAATGCTGCAGAAAAGCATGTATTGCATTTTTGATGTGTTTTGCTTTTAAAATCTGCCTAGCAACAAGAAAAATTTTTAAAAATTAGAAAAAAAAACAGCATACAAAATGCGTAAAAAACAGCAATGCAAAATGCAATGCAAACACGCAACCTGCATAGGTGTGAACCTAGACTTAGGGCTGGCTCACACCACATGACATCCACTGCGTTTTTTTCTTCTGCTTTAAATATGGATGGATAGTAGGTTATATGGTTTCCACTGGAATAATTCACACCGGTATGGTGAGTTCCAGTCCTGAAAAAAAGAGTAGAACATGCTGCATTTTTTCTGCACTAAACTGTACTGGAACATGGTAAAATGCATCAAAAACACCAGAACGCACATGTCCTTATTTAAGGTGAAGAAAATGATTTTTTCCCCTTTGTAGAACTAGTGAAACTTTAAAAGCAACTCAACTCAATATATAAAAATACAAGAAACATTCTGTTACAAAAGTTATTGAGTTCAGTTGCCTTTAAAGTCTCACTAGCTCTACAATGGGGGAAAATCCTTTTCTGTACCAATTGAGGATGTTGGCAACATTTCTGTGACCCCTGTGGTGGTTCTACCAATTATTTAGGGTGAAGAAAGAGGGGAAAAATGCACCGGAACTTATTAAAAACACACTGGAACATATGCAGAAACGCATTTGGAACACATCTGGACTGTGTTCCTATGGTGTAAACTAAGTTCAGCAATGAATGAAAACACACTGCAACAGTTATACAGAGCATTACTGTAACTTGCATTATAATATTATGACTTGATATTTTAATGGACACTTTTTTTAAACGTGTTCCATGATGCAGAGATTGTTCACACCTGTGCATTGTTATGTGCTATGACACAAGCGCTGTGGCAATGCACCACATTGTATTGTGTTGTACCATGCACTGCTGTAACATTCAATAACATTTGTTACTTTGGTGTGTTAGCACAATATAATATTGTAGAACAGGGGTGGGCAACTGTAGCCCTCCAGTTGTTGGTGAACTACAAGTCCCATCATGCCTTTGCCTTTGGGAGTCATGTTTGTAACTGTCAGTTTTGCAATTCCTCATGGGACTTGTAGTTCTACAAACTCTGGAGGGCCACAGTTGCCCCTGTTGTAGAAGATCCCCTGCTGCAGTGTAGAGAACAGTGGTGTGTAATAGCTTCTCAGGAAGGCAATCCAATAATTTCCTTTCAGCAGCCAAAGATGCTGCAAGCCAATCCTGTAAAGCAGGGGTCTCCAAACTATGGCCCTCCGGGTTTTAAGGAACTGCAAGTCCCATAATTCCTTGCAAGACTCTGACAGCCACAGGCAAGACTCCCAGAGGCAGAGGCATGATGGGACTTATAGTACTTCAACAGCTGGAGGGCCATAGTTTGGAGACCCTGCTGTAAAGGAACCTTTGAAGCAGCTGTGCCCATTCTGTTTTTATCCACATTTTCACAGCAAACATTGGCAGACCATCGTAACTCTTGCATCTGTTTACACCAGACTACCGGTGATATATCACATTTAGGTACAGAAAAATGGAAAAGGTCAGTTGGAAGTTTTTCAGTTGGACCTAATAAGAAGCCCATGAAAGTCAAAGGGCATCCATTTACAGCCACCTACTTCCATGTCTGTCCAGGTCTGGAAAAAAATGGAAAAGGACTATCATTTGGCCTCATGCACCCTGGACATTTATAATCTCTGATCATGCCCCACTATGTTTGACATTGTCCCTGTCACCTCCTCCTAGGGACTCAGTTGTGGCATCTGTCTCAATTCTGGGTAACGAACCCAAGATTAATTGAGTCTCTTACTGAATCCCTCTATAACTTAATGAGGGCTCCATTGCTAAGATGGGACGCCTTCAAGGCATGGGTTAGGTGAGAATATATTTCTTGGGTTTCTGGTCTCCAGAAGGAAGAAGCTAACTCATTGATCTCCCTGGAGGATGTCTCCAAAACTCTGGAAACTGTCTATGTGAATGACCCTCTCGGGACTACTACATGGTTGGCGAAGGGTCAATTCATCACCACTCGCATTGGTAGTATCCGAGATGCGGAGGGGGCATTGCTCTCCTCCCTGGCTCTTATCAATGCCCGATTCTTTGAATACTACCAGGCCCTTTACTCTTCTAGAGCTTGCTTCTCTTTTGGGGACCTGACCACCTTCCTTGACACTGTCTCCAACAAATTTTACTCTGTTTATTGATCTCTTGGCCCCTAAGCTGACTTACCTTTTTGCTGAGTTTCTGTCCTTGTAGGCTCTGCCTGCCTCTATGGAGGAAGGTATTATAATCCGTTAGATTGTGCCTCATATAGGCCAATCTCGTTTCTCAATGTCGATGTCAAGATCTTTGAGAAATTCCTGGAAACCTGTCCACAGTTATTGAGGATTTGATACATGTGGATCAGACTGGATTTATGCCAGGGAAGGGTACCGATATCAATATATGGTGCCTCTTTCTTAACTTGTCCTTGACGCATGACAACCCTGGTACTCGATTCCTTGATTTCAAAAAGTAATTTGATTCTGTTGGGTGGACTTACCTGTAGGAGGCTTTGCAACAGTTTGGTTTTGGTCTTAAGTATCTTCATTGGGTTCAGCTTCTCTATGGGGCCCCCAAGGCGAGGGTCCACACTAAAGATTGTCTCACTGATCTCTTTAGTGTACACTGTGGGACCCGCCAGGGTTGTCCATTGTTCCCTGGCCTTTTTGCCCTTGCCCATGCCCTGGAGCCTCTAGCTATTTTGGTTAGGGAATCCTGCTCTATGCAGGGCCTGAGGGATGGGTGCTCTGGAGGAGAAGCTGTCCCTATATGCAGATGATGCCCTGCTGTATTTACATGATGCGGGCCCATCGCTTACCGTGGCTCTGGAGCTTTTCAATCTGTAGGTTCGTTTTCGGGTATACGTATTAATTGGGGTAAGTCACTGCTTTTTGTCCAAGACGACAATGCCTGTGTCAGGGCCACTTTCACCCAGCTTTCCTGGGTAGAGGAATTCCGTTACTTAGGAGTCCAGGTGACCAGGGATGTGACCCATTTCTTTGGCCGTAACCTTCTCTCCTTGTCCCTCCCGCGAGAGCAGTGCCAGACTTGGTCAACTGTTCCTTTGAATTTGATAGGACGTACTGATTTATTGAAGATGATGATCCTGCCTAAGTTCAATTATCTTTTTCAAAACCACCTAATTTGGATAGCTGTATCTTTCTTTAGGGAGATAGATTCCTGTGGGACCTACTTCCTCTGGAAGGGTGCCCAACCCCACCTTGCAAAATCAACCTTGCAACTCCCTGCTGATATGTGTGGTTTGGCCCTCCCAAACTTTTAAACTTACTATTGCTCGGTGATGCTTGTGTCGGTTTATTGGTGGTTTGGAAGATTTAGGTCCAATGCTGCTGTCTGCCTGGAATCAGCCTGTCTTGGATCTCTAGAAGATCTCCACAAGATTCCTTATCAGGGTGTAGGGCTTATGACACTATCCCTAGACAGGCACAGGCTACTTTACAAATTTGTGCTTCGGCTAGATGACGATTTCTTCAACCTGACCATATCTCTCCAGCCCAACCACTTTGGGGGAATTCTGCACTCCCTCATTTCCATTCCATCCCTGACCCACAAATTTGGGCGAGATATGGAATGAGAACCCTGGCTGATGTTATACCCTCTGGAGTGCTATTACCATTCTCTCAGCTCTCCCAGAAATTCTATTTCCCATGGAAGATGTTCTTCCAGTATCTTCAACTGCGACATGCGGCCAGGGCCCAGTTCCCACGAACACCTATCCTCCAGGGAGACCCTATTGCAGAGTTGTTGACTCAGGAAGACCTCCAAAAACCACTGTCTGCCCTATATAGAACATTGCTTGGTGTTAATTCTCCTGAGGTTGAGAAGTTATGGGCTACATGGAAAGAGGATATCCTTTCCCTGGATGAGGAGGATTGGGCGGAGGCTCTAGAACTGGGTCCTAAGTTGGTAATCTCCTCCAGGGATAAGCTTATACAAGTCACATTTATACACAGGGTCTATCTGACCTCCTGGAAGCTCTCCCAGATATACCAGGAGCGGGACCCTACCTCTCCCCGTTGTCGTTTACATCTGGGTACCTTTTACACTTTTTGTCTGTGCCCTAGAACTGTTTTGTCTGTTTTTGATTTTATCAATGTATGGCTGCAGCTGTCTCTGACCCTTTCACCTGCCTTAGCACTGTTGGGGCTTCATGATGATGTGCAACAGTCCCACCATCTGAGATTGCTGATCTCATATCTCCTTTACTATGCTAAAAGAGAGACTTTATTAAAGTGGAATTCTGGGGATCCCCCTGAGACTTCGTTCTGGGAATCAGCTGTG